>NC_136484.1:123571045-123776045 GCF_053919585.1 Euprymna scolopes
TGTTACATTAAAACAATTCGTCAGAGTTTTCTTTTTTAATGTTTTGATTTGATAAAAAAATATCACTACATCGAGCGTCCTAAATTATGAGATGGAAAAAGAGCGGTAGCTCTAGATATATCTAAGGCTTTTGACAGGGTATGGCATGAGGGTCTCCTCAGGAAGATTAGATCTTACGGTATCACTGGTAGAATACTTAACATAATTAAATCCTTCTTAGATAAGAGAAAAATCCAGGTTGTCCTCGACGGTCGTACGTCTAAACAATATAATATAAATGCGGGAGTGCCCCAGGGATCTATCCTTGGTCCTCTGCTGTTCCTGATATTCATAAATGACCTCCCCGACAAAATTGCCTCTGAGATGGGTATATATGCTGATGACACCACACTCTATAGCAGGCACGACAGGAAAACAAATGAACATATCTAAAGTAATGGCAGAAACACTAGAGGATGACCTCAAATCAGTAGTGGAATGGGGACAAAAATGGATGGTAACGTTCAATGCCACCAAGACAAAACTGGTTTCATTCAATAATTACAAGAAACCTTCTCTACCACCTATAGCAATGGCCAACAACTCTTTAGCTGAGAGTACGTCTTTCAAGCTCCTTGGCCTAACGTTCACAGGAAACATGAGCTGGAACAATTACATCGAGGGCATTGCCAGGGCCGCTGCGAGGAAGGTGGGCTCTCTCTACCGTGCTAGAAAACTTCTAACACCCGAAAGTATCCTGTACCTCTATAAGGCCACTATTCGCCCATGTATGGAGTATTGCTGTCACATTTGGGCCGGTGCATCGGCTACTAGTCTCTCGCTCCTTGACAGGGTTCAAAAGAGAGTCGCAAATCTGATAGGCCCTAAACTGGCATCAAAACTTCAGCCTCTGTCCCATCGTCGAAACGTTGCATCCCTCTGCCTGTTCTACAAGTATTATAATGGTGAATGCTCTGAAGAACTGAAAGCACTTGTGCCCCCACGACGTGAACACCCTCGACAGACCCGACAAGCTACAAAATCCCACCCCCACACTGTAGAGATCCCTAGATGTAAAAGATCTTTCTACTCCAGTAGTTTCTTCCCCAGAACTGCTAGACTTTGGAATTCCATTCCAGGTCACTGCTTCCCCAACTGTACTGACATGCATAAGTTCAAGTGCAACGTGAACCAACATCTCGCTGCCCTAATCCCTACATAGTACCCCAGTAGATGTTTCCCCTGATAGTAGCCCCCTACATTAAAGTGGCAATGTGCCTTGTTTGGGGTGAAAATGTAATAAAAAAAAAAAAAAAAAAAAAAAAAAATCTCTTAGTAAACGAGAGTTGTCTCCCTCTGCACAATCATAAAACAGCACCAAAAAAAGAATATTGTTTCCTTGTTCTACTGATCATTTCAGCGTTCTAAATCGTCCTAAATTATCGCTAATAAAATAACATTATTTCTTTAGTAAACGATAGAAAATAAAATCCAAATAAGAACCAAATCCCGATGACGTTGAGTACTACATTTTTCTTTCGACCATTTTTTGGCACTTATTCAGAGAAGGTAGCGTGTTGAAATAATAACGTTATTATTTAGAAACATATTCTTAACATGGAGGGGGTAGAGTGTTTCGTAAATATTCCGTACTCTCACCTAATGATTTAATAAACAAAAGATACCATAAAATACTATAAAAAACATCATCGTATCTTCCCTACATAAGCAACGTTTTTTTTGTTTTTTTAATTTAATTTAATATTATTTTTTAAGGAAAATGCGACGATAATTGCAGAGGAATTCGTAAATCTTAAAAAAGTAGTCACATCTTTCTTGTGTTATCAAAATTACGCAGGTTTTAGCGTCCTAAATTCTCGTATGGATACAATAACCGAATCTCTTAGTAAAATAAAGTTATCTCCCTCATCACAATAACGAATTCTCAAAGAAAATTGATATTTGTGCTGATAGAAAAACTAGCGAAATATTACAGTTCAAAATGCAACAACAGAAAAACTTTGGGAAATACATACTTCTGGTGGAAAAATATTAGTGTATACCAAAATTTATGGAAATTAATTCAGTATTTTAAAATTTTATTTCATAAATTAAATTTCTATTCAAAGTCCACGAACGCCGCTATTTGTAGCTATTCAAGGGAGATAATGCAAATTTTTTGTTACTGTTTTGAAATCATCTTCTAAAACCCGAACGCAAGAAATGACGTGATCTTAATGTAAAAGTAGTAAATTGTTTACTTTTTACAAATGAGTCACGCTTATCAAGGCAAAATACATTCAAGGATAATGGTTAGTTTACATATACCATACAGTTGACCATATAGTTAGTCTTTGAATTATTCAGATTACCAATGGTAATCATTACCATTCCCATCTTGAGTGCTTCGTAACCTCTTTTTCAGACGTATCTTGTCGAATTCGGGAGCTTTCTGCCGAAATTGGAAACCTGCATAAAATTTCGAACGGAACCCTTTATTAAATCCATGCGGATAGAATGCTATCGTTCCATCAGCCATGATCGAATAGAAATCTTAAGTAATTTACAATTGTATTTTTTATATCGCTAGTGAGGATTGAACCTTCAACTCCACAAAAGTGTGTCACTTTAAACTGAATGATAACTAATACATTACCCGGTACAACTGTAGACGATAATTTGGGCAAGCAATGATAATTTGTTTTGTTTTCTTCGGTCAGTAATAAAATAAATCTGTAGAAGAAAAATTTTTTCTTTTCATATTAAGCAATAAAGCTAAAAAAAAAAAAAACAAACAAAATAAACAAGCAAACGAAAAAACAAAAACAAAAAAACAAAACAAATAAAAGTCAAATGTTTAGACATTTACCCCCCCCCCCCCACCAACAGTACCAGAACCAGCCCCTCTAAAATCAAATCCCGAGTGTTCGTATTAGAACCGTTAGAAGGTCAGATTTTAAAAATTTTATTTATTTATTTATTTTTTGCATCCGGTCAAATGTGTAAGTACTACTGTCCGTGCTAAAAAGATCGATAACACTTATTAGCTCCACAAATCGATTTCAAAAGACACATGTTGATTTTTTTCTTGTTTTTCAACGTCCTAATACATTCATCGGCCCGGATAGCAGCCGAGAAATCGTCATTGATCACTATCTCGAAACTGCAGCTGCTTAACGTGTTTAACTTCAACATGTTTAAACCGAATATCGCATTCGAGCTCGAGAGACCATAAATTGATGCAAGGAAAATAACTCTTGTTGACTAAGATTATTTTTTCCGAAGATAATTGGGACTCTATAAAGCCATTGCAACTTAGAGGAATTGTACTTTAGGCACCTCCAAAATCATCACAGTTAATATTATCAATATAACTTTTGTACCATTTAAAAGAAGAAGGGCAAAAATAAACTAGTATTAACTAAAAAAAATTTTTTATCGTACGAAAATAATGAAATTGCGAGATGAAAATCGTGTTTACATAATTGGCGCTTTAAAATAACGTTCCCATGTAGTAAGCATTCTGAATGTAAAAACATACCCGTGTTTAATAAATCAAGCAAAAATCAACTAATCGTCAGATTTTTGTGAAATTTTCGATACTTGTACATTTTAGAATGAAATTACATAGAAAATGCAGTTTCAGTAAAATATATGAGGGGAAACACTGTTTTAGTGCGTGCCCCCCCCCCGTATTTATTTTTTTCGAAATTTGAACAAAATATATTTACATCAATCGAAATTTTTATTTATTATGAAACATAAGAGTTCAAATAAATAAAAAATATTAATTTTTTAAAAAAATTAAATATACGTATTGAATAATATTTTACCTTGAATTTGCAATTAAGAAATTGATATAAATTTAATATTATTATGTTTTTATTTGTAAATAGCGTTATTTCGAATTAATATATATAATAATCAGTTGAATTGCCAAGAAAAAGAATCTTGCTAAAATTAATTAATTTTTAAATGATTAAAACGATTAAAATTCCATTATTCTTAAATGTTCCATATAAAAGATGTTTAATTAATAGTGTTTAAATTTATTTTTAATATTAAATTTTAATATAAACATGTATCTTGCCAGCTATTTTATCGCCAGATTAAAACCGATTAAAAATATTAAGTCACAAAAATAAACATTTTGTAGACCACTACGATATCTAGTTTGTCTCTTTTTACCAAACAAAAGTATGGAAGCCGGTAATTAACCAACATTCGTACATGTTTAGTAAAACCGTATTTAATATTAAATATACAAATGTTTATAATAGTATTAATAATTAAACTGTGTAAATCTTAATACCTAACAAAATTATAACAAAGATTAATTATTAATTGCAGTTTGAAGAAGATAAACAAAGGTTTTCTATAGTTCGTACAGTTAACACAAGTCTGACGTCACGGGATTATGCGTTTCGTTCTTCACAATTCTTTACATTCGTTTGGGAGTCCCTATTGTACTTTTTATAAAAATGTCAAAAATGCGACAAGAGTTGCAGGGAAACGGGAAATGTTATTAAAGAAAACTGCAGCGACTTTCTTTTTAGTGCAACAAAGTAAATTTTACCGCTGTTAGCATCACAAAAAAAGAAGAAAATCCGTGTATAGTTCTAGAGGAATTAAAAATATTATTAAAGAAAATTATCACGGCTTTTTTTTCTTTTTTTTCTTTTCTTTTTTTTTTTTTTTTTTACACATTTAGCATTCTAAACGTTAATAAAAGTAAAATTCCTCCAAAGTGTGTTGGTTTTAGCTGATCTAATTCTCTTAAAAACAATGAAAAGATACATCTTTTCGTCAATAAGTTCCCTTGAATTAGTGCTGTACAGTACATGATCGCACCCAGATGGGATGATTATTATCTCAAAACCTTCGTCTATAGTTTAAAGCCAATACGCAAATGTGTCTTCAAAATTGGGCATTATGAGTTTTGCAAAGGGAAGTAATTTTAGTCGAACATAATAAATACGTTTATAATTATTCCCCTTTAATTTCTTTCATCCTCTTTAGCCTCGAATGGCAAGACACCTTCCCCAATAAAAACCACTCTTAAACCACACTTAATCTACCAAGTTTAATAAGGTAAAACACGACCTTTGTTAAGAAGGTCTGTTCACTGGTAATACAAGTAGTAGTACAATTGAAAGTGCAAGCAAGCAAAATCTGTTGAACAATCAGATTGCCGATAATGAATTTTTTTAAAGCATTAAAAAACTTTAAAAATGCATTGGAAAAGAGAAAAATAAGGAACACGACATATACTGGAACTGAACTTTATTCAATATTAATTAATTAATTTATTTATTCAATATTGATTAATTAATTTATTCCATATAATTTAATATTGAAAAAAAAAGTAAAATAAGAATGAATTTAAAAAGAAAAATTGCGTGTTGTTTTTGCGTTAAAATTAAATAAACATCGCATTGTTTCAAGGATTTTAAAGACCAAAATTCGTTTATTATTTAAACAAGGATCAAAATCTAAAACAATTATATATATATATATATATATATATATATATATATATATATATATATATATATATATAATATTTGTTTATTGGTTGCTATAACTGACAAAGTGGATACAAATATTAGCTTGAGAAGAATATTTTATTTTCTTAGTTTTTACATACTTTTAGAATTCTGTGTCTGCTCTTCGCAGAACACGTGTGACAACGTAGAAGCCTGGAGACTGACTGTCCAATCCTTTTTTAGGTCAATCATCGGTCAAAGAGAGTGAGAGAGAGAGAGAGAGAGAGAGAGAGAGAGAGAGAGAGAGTGTGGGCGAGCGAGCAGCAACAGCAGAAGAGAAAAGGGAATAGATTTTTGGGTATCTTGGTTAGTTGAGTTCTTTTAGAGAAAGAGAGGATTAAAGAAACAATGTCTTTTCTTCATGGTAGTAGTATGTGGCCTGACGTCACTTAGGTTCACTCCTACAATACACATAATACAGATAACGGAGTGTTTTTTTTAATAATAAAAATATTCATTATCTTTTTACCATGTGACTCTCCTACCAGAGTTTGTTGTTTTTATTTTATGTTCTTGTACTTTTTCAGGCGGTAAAATATCGGGCTCTTTATTTTTGTTGGTAGTTGTATCTTGTGTATATTTTTGCTTGTTTTCAATCTAAGGTTTTAAACGATCTATTTAAACTTGTGTATGCGTGTTTGGGTTAGTTTCTATAAGGAAATATTTAGGTGTTCGTTCGAGTACAGTGTAAGGACCTGAATAAGGGGCTTCTAGCAGTTTTCGAACGCGGTCAATCCTTATCCAAACTTTTTTACAGGTTTGCAGTTGATTTGGTATGTAAGATTTTTGTGTTGATTTTTCTCTGTTTGAAAAGTCAGTCAAGTCAAATTTTGCCATGGCTTTATGTAGTTCTTTAGTAATATTTTGTGTGAATGTTTCTGGATTTTCCGAATCTATCATTAGGTGTGGCAATAACATTTTTGCATCTGTGACTGCATAGAAAGGGGAAAAATTAGAGCAGTTGGGCATACTTCGAATTCCCAAAAGAACAATTGGTAGGGCTGAAATCCAAGATTCTTTTCGGGCCATTATAGCTGCTTTGATAGTTCTGTGAGCTCTTTCTATAAGTCCGTTACATTGTGGGTGATACGATGTTGTTCTTAGCCTATAGAATCCGATAATTTTTGATAATTTCATGAATAATTCACTTTCAAATTGTGTGCCTCTGTCTGTTATGACATGAAGTGGGACACCAAAGCGAGTAATCCACGTATTTACAAAAGCTTCTGCAACAGTTTGTGCTGTAATATCTGATATGGGTTGCGCTTCTATCCATCGACTGGTTCGATCTATGCATGTTAAAATATATTGACATGGATTGATGTAAGTATTGTTTGAACATTTTGTTGGTGGTAGAGGTCCAATTATGTCGATGTGTACAGTGTGGAATCTTGACGATGGTATTTCCAACGTTTGTACTGACGATTGTGTGTCTATATATTTTCGCCTGTTGGCAAGCTGTGCATAGTGCACATAATTCTTTGATGGTTTTATCCATGTTAGGCCAGTAAAACCTAGCCTTAATCATTTTTATAGACGATTTTATACCCGGGTGGGACACTGAATGCAAACTATCGAAGATGGATTTCCGTAGTGTGAATGGTACAAAAGGTCTGGGGTATGACGTTAATATATCACACAACACGAATTGATCTTTTCCTGATATTGTATTTTTTTTTAATTCTTGGAAGGACTGTATTTCAGTATCTGCTGTTTGGGCGTCTGCAAGTGCTGGGAGGTCGTACATGTCGATCTGTACAGCAAGCGTTGGGCGTGATAGACAATCTGCTAGAACATTTTGATCACCCTTCACATGGGCAATATCTGAGATTAATTCTGTGATTATGGCTAGTTGCCTTTGTTGCCTATCCGATTTTGCTGGTTTTAAACTGTGAAATGTGCCGCATATTGGCTTGTGGTCTGTTAGAAGTAGTACTTCGCGACTTTCAATGAGGTGGCGAAAATGTAATACAGCCAAATAAGCTGCTAAAAGTTCACGGTCGAAAGTAGAATATCTTGTCTGTGTTGCTGTCAGTTTATTTGGTATAGGGCTTCCATTCACGACTTGATGTACGACAGCACCTACTGCATATTTGCTGCTGTCCGTGACAAGTTGATACTGTGTGCAGCTTGGTTGAGGATGGGGTAATTCCTTTAGCTTACCCAATATTTAAGTCATGGTAGAGAAGGATTATTTTTCTAATGTATTCAAGGTGATTAATCCTTTCGGTGTTAGTCGCATTCTCTCAGATGAAAGAAAAACTAACTTTGCAAATCCTGGTATTAATTTTCTGTAAAATTCTACCATACCAAGAAAGGTATGCTTTTAGTATCTTTAGGGCACGGAAAGGATTCTATTTCTTTTACTTTATTTGCAGTTGGTGTAATTCCCTTTGAGTTAATTTTAAAGCCTAAGAAGTCAAGGGCAGTTACGTTGAAAATCGATTTGGAGAGTGATATTTTGAGATTGTTTTCTTGAAGGATTTGGAAACTCTGTCGATATCTTTTTTATGGGATTGTTCGTCATTGCTGAAAATTAGTATATCATCGATATATACGAAGACACAGTCGATATCTCGAAAGATTCTGCCCATATATCTCGGAAGAATTCTTTAATCCAAACGGCATAAATTCATATTCCCATTGGCGAAATAACTGCAGTTTTTGGAATATCATCTGAGTGCATTTTAATTTGATGATAGGCTGAAATTAAATCAATTTTTGAAAATCGTTGTTTATCAGCGAGTTTAGTAGTAAAGGAATTAATATTAGGGATGGGGGTATATATCACTGTTTAAGGCGCGGTAGTCTCCACAGCAGCGATATCCTCCACTCTGTTTAGGTACTAGATGTAGTGGGCTTGACCATTCGCTGTCTGAAGGGGTTATTACTCCTTCATTTATTAGTCTCTTAAATTCTTCTTTTGTAGCAGTCAGCTTTTCAGCAGACAGTTGTTTGGATTTAGCAAAAACTGGTGAGTGACTACCTGTGTCGATTCTGTGATAAATACCGCAGTAGTTAATGTGTTTGTTGGTGTGAGGAGAGATAACTTCTGGGTATTTATCTAAGCTTGTTTTAATAAATGTGTGTATATTTGCTTCGTTTATGACCACATTTACAGGAGCAGTAGTGTTTAATAACAACTTCTTTTTAGTGGTTGTTGTTGGGTCATAAATTGTCCTGTTTTTGCAGTCGAACGGGGGAACGACTAAAATTAATGTATCGTTTCCTCTCCATTGAATAATTATCATAATGATAGATTTATTTAAGTCATTCCCGCATTTTTTCTCTTTCCAGTAGTTTTATTTTATTTTAGTCGTTCCTCCGTTTGAATTCGTTTTCCAATAAAAAAAAGAAAAGAAATAGAACACTCGATTCGCCTTTGAAAGTAAGCCCCCCCCTCTTATTTATGAATTTTTTAAAAACCTCCATTAAATGTTTTCCCTCCGCCTTTCTTTTTACCATGGATATAAAAAAATCTCTGTCTTCCCTTTTTAACTGCTATACAATATATATATATATATATATATATATATATATATATATATATATATATATATATATATATATATATATATATATATAAGTGAACGTGTCTCTGTGTGTGTGAGTGTGTACATTTCCCTACGCAATAACTCTGTCAATTTTAAGTCTACAGACTCAAAATTTGATATACAGGGTACTGAGATTTGGGAAAATCTTTGTTTTCGGTCAGAAATTTGGTTGTTAAGAGGTCAAAGTTCAACGATTTGAATGTTGAGAACTCTACCAAACTCCTCCGACAATTTTGGGGCTAAACACTTGAAATTTTAGATATAGGTTTCTTGGACATGGATCTAACTTAATAACTTGATTTGGGCCCCAAACAATAAATGTTAAGAGATCATAATAGGGGTCAAATTTAAAAAAAAAATGACCTCTGCGGTGTCTTCCAAATTAATCAGTCAATTTCTGGTCTAAAAATTTGAAATTTTACATAAAGGGTATTCAGAGAGAGGGCAAGCTTTTTAATTGGTTTGGGTCGAACATTTTTAGTTACCAATATATAAATGTATGCATGTATGTTTGCATGTCTGCCTAAAACTTTCGACAGTGGCGACGGATTTTACCAAGATCAGTATCGTTTTGAAGTTCGACCTTTCAGACGACAAATATCGAAAAATTGGCTAAAAACATTAATATCTTAACCTTAACTGGGCACTTTTATACAAGGGGGTCGCTTTTTTCGCCGATATTTTTGAAAGTCATCCTCTCCTTTCGATTGTCTAGTCTTAATTTAAACATAAGTAACATCCGATTTGTTGGTGGTCGTAACAGCAAGGATGTCAGGTATTTTTCCCGTTCTTTTCCTCCTTCGCAGTACGGGTTCGAGCCTGCCTTCTTGCTACCACTTTTCTTTTGCTCAACACACACCTCCAAACACCCGGGAAACGCCGGGATAAAATAATAGTATATCTATAAAAGTGAACGTGTGTGTGTGTGTGTGTGTGTGTGTGTGTGTGTCTGCGTACATTTCCCTACGCAATGACTCTGTCAATTTTCAGTCTACAGACTCGAAATTTTAAATACAGGGTACTGAGATTTGGGAAAATCTTTGTGATCGGTTTTCGACCAGAAATTTGGCTGTTAAGGGTCAAAGTTCAACGATTTGACTGTTGAGAATTCTACCAAACTCCTCCACCAATTTTGGGTCTGAACAATTGTAATTTAAGATATAGACTCCTTGAGCATGGATCAATAAATGTTGAGGGGTCAAAATAGGGGTCAAATGTAAAAAAATTTGACCGCTTTCTTTTTTTCTTTTTTTGCTCTACATACACCTCCAAACACTCGGGCAACGCCGGGCTTAAATTCTAGTATATATATATATATATATATATATATATATATATATATATATATATATAGTGGAACGATAAAGTTGTACTCCTAAAGAAAACAACACTACAGCTTTATTTTAAAACTTTTATTGAAAAAAATCAATTCAGGTAACCTGATTATGTAGTAGAACTGACATCTATTCAATGTAGCCGCCTTCAGCCTCAATCACTGCCTGGATACAGGTTCAGAACTGGGAGCATGTCCTTTCCACAACCGCCTGTGGGAACTCGGCGAATACTCGGCGAATACTCGGCGGATGGCGGCGATTAGGCGGGCTTTGATGTTGTGGGAGGTCATGTTCGTGACATTTTTTTTGTGTTCATACTTTAATTCTTATTCTTTTCTAGTTTCCTAATGAGTTTTTCTTGCTTCTGGCAAGGACTGGCTAATGTAACGGCCATAATTGTTTTTACCCAAGTACTTTATGATTATCTGATCTATCTTCAAGGGTGGTTATCGTTTAACATGTTCTTTTTTCAGTTCTTGAAATGATGATCTCCCTTTTCCAAAGGTCCGTCCAATCAAATTGACTGTTCATGATTCTCAGAATAATGGAATAGTGGTTTCCAGTATTTTTCTAACGCTTAAAAACAGAACAAGATGGCGTCAATCAAGTAAAAATGCTGTTTTTTTCCATTTTTTTAATGACAGGCAGACCGATGGCTTCCTATTTTTCTTCCTGTCATTTCTTTGTTTTTTCCTTATCCTTGTTTTTTATCTTCATCTTCTTCTTCTGAAAAAAATCGCAAAAAATATATACTCAACAAGTATTTGATCTTTAGAGTTGAAATTTGGTATATACGATATTCAGATATGTGGAAACCAAATAATACGTGCAACCAGGAAATGTATTTTCTTCAGAAATTTTACATAAACAATTAAAACAAAGACGTCGATTATTTCAGTCTCATTACTACAATAGTGACGCGGTCGAAAATACATTTTTTCTTAATTTGTATATTTTGCCCAAGAGTTAGGAACACAAATAAACCATGATACTTGACTCTATGCCTATGATTTTTAATTTTAACTCGACATAACTTTCGAATTGATGATTTATAATCCTTGGAATCAGTTTCGAATTTCGTAACTTCATCGATTCCTTATCAGTATTTACTTGTTTCTTCATCATGAAGGCAGAGTTAAAGATAAGGTCAGTTTTTAATTCGGAGAAAATCCAACTCCCCTGGATTAGGACAAACATTAAAATTACTTCTGAGAAACGCTAAAAATACTATTGCGAGCGAATGTGGTTCTCGATTGATTAGCTGTGTTTAACTGTGTCGGATATATATTCGAGAGTCAAAACAATGATAAGAATATTATCTCGTCATAGCCTTACTTCTTACAAGTAATTGTGAACTTTAAATAAAATAGCTTATTTAACTAATTGATATTTTAAATGTTTATTTTGTCCATATTATTTCGATTCTCGAACTATTGCTCTCATTTTGAGAGTTATTTTTACAATGTTTCGTTTGCAAATCTTTCTTTCGAACTTGTGCATGGACCTGTGGCGTTGTGGATAAAGTACTTGGTAAAATTCATTTATAAAGTTACACTCTTCTGACGGTTTAAGGTTCAATCCTCAGTGTGGGTAACGCTAAAAAAAATAGTATTGCGAATTGCTTAGGACTTCAACCCAATCATGACTGATGCAACGAGAGCATGCTACCCCGTGGATTAAATAAAGAGTTCTGAAATTCCGTGCAGATTCTTGAGTTCGATAAAAAGATTCCTGAGTTTGATAATAACTAATTCTAATCTAAAAAATTCAGAAATACTTATTTCGTGTTGTGGTGTTAATTTGTATATAAAAAAGTCCTGCATGTGTATACGAGGAGATGCGGTATTATGAATTTATGTAGGTGTCCAATAATAAAGCTAAAATATGAATAAAGAGTTACAATGCGAATTGCTTCCGCACCCACGTTAATCTTTCAGTACAAATCGTTGAGGCACGCCGGCGTTGATTCTAAGTATTTCCGATCTCTGCATATAAGCATCTATGCAAAAATAAAACAAAAAAACAAACAAACTTATTCAAGAGAAAGGATTCGATAGTTGTTAAGACATTGGCAGATATTGTAACACGTAGACGCGCGTATGGTGGCTGTATGCAAATGCTGAGCCGTGTGCGAAGTGACGTCACGGTAAAGATAAAGAATAAAGGCTATAAAATAAACGTGTGCACAGATCGTCGATAAAGTTCAAGAGGCAGAGGTCAGGGAGAAAGAGCATGATCACGTTTTATTTGGGAAAGTACATGGAAATAAATGTCGTTGTTTCAACTGAAAAAGTGGGTTGAGTTATTCTTTGTCTTGGTCTCCTTTGCGACCGAGTCTGCTACAACGTGTGAGGTCCTGAATGTCTACATATTAACACGTGTGTAAACGTGTATTACGTTAGAATATGCTATAGCTAATAAGCAACTTTATGTCTCAGACTCATTCGAAAGCCTTTGATATATCAAGCGTTATTGTTCTAGCTGTAAAGACTTCTAAACTTAAAAAAATATATATTTTGTTCAAAGAAACTTCACTAAAAAAATTGTCATTTTTCCAATCTGTTTTAATTCAACGTGTTTGATTTGGGAGACCATTAATGAATATCAAGAAAAATGTGTGTCTTAACATTAATTTTTGAGGCACGCCGTTGTTGATTTTATGTGTTTCCGACCTCTGGATGTTGTATAAAAGATAGCTACAACTTTAGTTTATTTTAGTGTAATAGACTAATCCAGTGAAGGAAAAAAAAACAAAAAAAAAAACCAACAAAAAAAAATAAGCCAGACTAAATCCTTCTCCTCTATGTCTTGAATTAATCTCTACTATTATATAAAAGACACTTTGTGTGTGTGAGTGCATTCTCCATGGACTCGAAAACGGCTGGGCTGATTTTTCTGAAATTTCACACGAAGATACTTTATGTGCACGACAGTATTCTTAGATAGGTTTTGTATCAGAATGTCTTCAATGAGTATCGATATTCGATAATCGATGATCGATGATCGATAATCGATAATCGATGATCGAAATAATCCAATGATAGAAGGAACATGCGATTTTCACCAACGTAAACACCTTACACAGCCTAACATCACAAGAACATTTGAGAAGTTTTATTACCACACAAGCCGAAAGGTCCGACATATAAAATCAACAGTAGGTTCTTTAAAATGACAGCGAGGCGTCGAAATCAATGTTTCTATTCAAAGCACAATTGCACCATGATACTTGATCTTTTCATTTTAAACTTAAATTCAAACTATTATGTATATAACATACTTTTTATAAAATCAACAGTAGGTTCTCTATAGTGCAATACAGACTATAATGTATTGTGGACTAAGTCAATACAGGGAGAAATATGTGAAGCATTCTCCCGGTGCATCGCGATGGGTTCCCAACTAGAGCAGGCAATTAATGGATTTGATTGAAAAATGGTCAATTTCACCGTTTTTGATGACAATAAAATATAGGGGTGTGAAACATCCGTCAATCATTATTCGACCCTGGGTAACGTCGGATCTCCCTACTAGTGTTAAATAAAACTTTCTAAAGTTAATCGAGACTTACACTAGATATGAACAACTATTTTGAAAGTTATCAGAGAAAAGTGATTCGGTAGTAATGCCTTTTTATGTGGGAAGTGCTATTGGTCTAGAAACAAAGCTTATTAAAATTAAAAATTAGTTTCTTCAAAGAAACTTCACTTAAAAACTTCACTTAAAAATTGTCATTTTTCCAAACTGTTTTTATTTCACGTATTTATCAATAAAATGTCGAAATGATCTTATCATGACAACGTCAAAAAACGACTGAACTTTTTATATTTGTAATTTATTACTTACTAACAGGTTTCGCGCGTCGGCTATCTGTTTGCAATTTAATTAATTGAATTTCAACTCATCGAAAGAAAATTAATCTAGAAGAGAAAAAAAATAACATCCGTTCTCTCTTTTTTCTCTTTCTCTATCGATGAGAAAAGAAAATAAAACTAATTGAAAAGAAGACAAAACTAATTGAAAAGAAGACAAAACTAATCGAAAAGAAGACAAAACACTCCATTTTCTCAATCGTTCCGTTTTAATTATAATAAAGAATATATTTTGCATCTTTATGCACCCAATTCCTTTCTTTTTTACACCCAATTCCTTTCTTTTTTATTGTAATCAGATATTATTGGGATTAAACATCCCCTGTTTGCACATAAATATAAATTTGCATACGAAATTATTGAAGCGAGCTGGACACACGTACGCTCACTTTCATTATGCATGCACGCATGCAGCGGCCATGTTGTTTTAATAGCGTCGGCGACTATGGCTCTCCAAATCTCCAAATTGTAGAGCTATGGTAATCTTGGAAAGACAAGTTGCTTTCCATATACTTCTCCCCTCCGTGAGTTAAACGCGTCCCCCCAGATACTACCTGGAAATTTCTACGACTCGGTGGGTAAATACAGCACCTAGCCTTCCCAAATGGTCACTCATCTGGTAGTAGCCAGGCTCATCGTTCCTTAACTTCAGTGATCTGTCGAGAACCGCTTGGTGTTTTGCTTTTACATCATCCGAACTCTGTTTTGTTTATTTCTATTTTCTTCATTATTAGCCTTGATTGCACACAAGAAAAATAAACTCAATGTTCTACAACATATTTGTATTTTATTTCAAAATCTAAACTATAACAAAAAACGTTTATATCAAAATGTACATCCAATTGATAATCTTATGGACCTTGATTGATATTTAAATACAAAATTCATGAAATTTGAATATCTTTTTTTTATAGAAAATATATCGTCCTTTTCATTTTTGTGACCTAAACAATATCAGTTTACGCAGGAATTCAGCCAGGCACAACAGGACGTATGGTGTGGCTTAGATTCGTTAAAAATGTTTCCATTTGTTCCGTTTGCGACTGATTCACTGATGGACAGAGGGAACCGTCAATCTAAAAATTAAATGAGATAAACAAGTAAAATTAAATTTATATTTAATAAGTTTGTAAAAAAAAACAAAACAAAAAAAAACACAAAAAACAAACAAAAGCAAACAAACAAACAAACAAGCAAACAAACAAACAAACAAACAAACAAACAAACAAACAAACAAACAAACAAGCAAACAAACCACAAATTAAAAAGAAATGTACATCACAAAACATTTGAGACTTGGACTAAGGAGATTTTCACCCGGAGAGTTTGGCAATAACATTTTTTGTCTGTGAGTGTGTGTTTTCCGTTTACATATTAATGTGTCGACGAAAAACACGGATTAATTTGTATGATGAAATGAGACGTTGGTTCGTGACGTTATTGTTGTTAATATCATTTGTTTTTATTATTCAATTTTTATTTATTTTCTAATGTAATATTACTAAAACGATTATTTTTTAGATTTTCGCGTAATAATTATACATATATATATATATATATATATATATATATATATATGTATATATATATATATATATATATATATATATATATATATATATATACATATTATAATTACAATAATAGCAATCATAACAAGAATGTAGCAGAGAATAGATCGCCCTGCAAGATCGAGCGAGAGTTAAGCTAATTTACATAACAACTCACGCAAAGAGCATAAAACCGGTTGATGTCTAAAAGGCAATGCTATCTGAGCATTCACCGCAACGAACGGACCTCGCTAAAAGGACAAGAACAACAACAACAACAACAGCAGCAGCAACAACAACAACAACAACAATAATAATAATAATAATAATAATAATAATAATAATAATAGTAATAACAATAATAATAATAATAATAATAATAATAATAACAACAACAACAACAACAATAATAACAATAACAACAATAATAACAATAATAACAATAATAATAACAATAATAATAATAACAACAATAATAACAACAATAATAACAACAACAATTATAACAACAATAATAATAACAATAACAATAATAACAACAATAATAATAACAATAATAATAATAACAATAATAATAACAACAATAATAATAACAATTATAACAACAACAATAATAACAATAATAACAATAATAATAATAATAATAATAATAATAATAATAATAATAATACGAAGGACATTCCAAAAGTAACGCTTCCTATTTTTCTTCATTTCGCATTCAGAGAGGAATGAAAATTGCATTGTTACGGCGACTGAACTTATGCATTCATGACCCGAAAATTTCATCTCTCTGTTACAAGTATTGACGGTGTGAAAATCTAAGAAAGTAACATGTTATGGACGTACGTCAGAAGCAGGAATGCAAAATTGAATTGCTCCATGCAGATAAAAAACTGAATCGATCAGCATTCATTGGCACATGCTTAACGTTTATGAATCCAATGCATTTGATATTAAGAGATGGTTCCGTCGATTGCAGAGTGGTGACAGAGATGTGAGTGACAAAACGCGCCCCAGACTTTTAAGATCAAGGAATCAAAAGAGCAAGCAAAAGTGCGTTGAAAATGGTGGTGACTATGTAGAAAAATAAATTCTGGGGCACCAAAGGTCGCTCGTTTTACTGGTACCACTCTATCTTCATAAATCTTCAACGTTTTGAGTAAAAAATAAGAGACCTTACTTTTGAAACAAATTTAGTAGTAGTAGTAGTAGTAGTAGTGGTAGTAGTAGTAGTAGTAATAATAATAATATAAGGAGGATGGAAAGACCGATGAGAGAAAGCACTAACCAGACTTGTGCGATGAGTGCGAAGAGGATTTATTGCCACTCAAATTCCAGTGAAAACTAATGGTCACTATCAACGAGAAATCAATAGTTAGCGGCTGTTGTGATAACGCGAATGAAATTGCAAATCTTATCAAAAGAGGTGGAGCGTACTGGGAAGACTTGTAATCATTCAGATTTCAGGGAACACCACAGGTTATTCTCAAAGAGAAACTTGTTTACCTGTGTGAGTTATTATTATTATTATTATTATTAATAATAATAATAATAATAATAATAATAATAATAATAATAATAATAATAATAATAAGCTAGACAGAGTTAAAAGGCACACACACGCGCGATTAGTTCGATCCAAATATCGATTTGTTAGATGTGTAGCTGCGATTGAAACCCGGACATTTTTTTTTCGACAGTCCAACCTTTTATCCAGTACGCCACCAGCACAAGTGAGAAAGCGAAATCGCATTGTTTATACAAACAATAACAGCAGAAGAATTGTGTGCTATTCGTTTTCATGAAGTACTTTGCATTATCGCTAATGACAGCTAATGATATCACTTTCCACACGAACTAATTAATAAAAATAAACTCTTTACATTTTATAAAATAATATAATTGACTATTATTTTCACTGCTAATTTATAAATTCAGAGCTTTAAGACATTATTAGCTCTATATCGTAAATATTAAACAACACACAAAACTGTAGGACTAATTGTAATACAATTAATGTGGGTACATCAGCTAGTTGCAAGTTACATCAGTTACATTTGTTTGGCTCTACTGTGAAACGTTAAGTGTAAAACCGAATGGCGGGGTACAATGTGAAACATCAAGCGGGAACCGAATGGAGATTTGATTTTAACCCTCATTGGATAATCAGTATGCTTCAATACAAACATATTTGATTCCTGAAATTTTTTTAGATGAGGATTGATTATCCGTATTATTTTGATTCTTCAGACTACTGTTCTCATCTTTAGTGTGATTTTCACAACGTTTAGGTCGATGTAATCTCCGACCTTCTTCAGGTATATCTTGTCGAACTCGGGAATGTTTCTGTCGAACTCGGGAATTTGGACGGAATTTCAAACGGATCATCATCATCATCATCATCATCATCATCATCATCATCATCATCATCATCATCATCATCATCATCATCATCATCATCATCATCACGGTCTCCTTGCCTGGACCAATGTGACTCTTCCTCTCCAGAGGTTCCTGTCTTCCATCAGTTGCCTCAGATCTTCAGGTTCACAGTTGGCGTCGTGTGCTATTTGTTGGATGTACGTGGAACTAGGTCGTCCTCTGCTCGGAACTATTTACTTAATTCACGGGGCTAACACGCTCTCGTTCCGCAGATCCGTGGCGCAGTGGTTACAGTACTTGGCAAAATCAATTGTAAAAGTTACATTTTCCTGAGGGCTGAATGTTCAATTTTCAGTATGGACGACCGAAAAATATACTTGCGACTAACTTTAAAGCTCTGTCCAGTCATGACTGACGGAATGAGAGTCTGCTAGCCTCGTGAAGTAAATAAGAGGCCCCGTTCGAAATTCGGTCCAAATTCCCGCGTTCGACAGAAACATTACTGAGTTTGACAAGATACACCTGAAGAAGGCCGAATATTACATCGACCGAAACATTGTAAAAATCAAACTCAAAATGTCCAAAGAATCCAAATAATACAAACATATTTGACTTTCAAACTGGAGCATACAATAATTGCTATATTCACAACGCTACGACCATCGCATGCACCGACCTTCTTCTGTTAACTTTTTCATAATAACTTTCTAGTACTTTCGAACTGAACCTAAAATTTCAACTGCTAGAGTAGAGGGCGGTGTCCGTAGTGAAATCAATAGAAATACGGATTGATGACTAGTTCAAACTTCAAATCTAGTTTCATAGTACCCCTTTCAATAAAGGGTATTGACAATCTTCACTCCTCTGTAACAATTTGATTCTAAAAAAAGTCGGAGATAATCATCAGGCCTCAATACAATAAAAAGCATGACTTACCAATCATCGTTATTCACGCATTTAGGGTCTTTTCCAAACACTTTTGGCGGGAACTGATGAGCACAGTCAAACGCCTTGAAGAAAGATGAATTCAAAAATATATTCAAAGAAAGAAAATGTACGGAAGTTCAAAAGGGAATGTTTATTTCATTAATTCATCTTATGCCCGTTTGTATTAATCATACTCGAAGGAACTTACGGCTGTCAATATTTTTTTAAATGTTTATTTTATCGATATCATAGTCAGCGTATGAAGTGGATTATCAAATCAGATTCTTGTATCACTGGAGATGTAGGCAACCTTCAAGTGGTCCCTTCTGTGAATGCACGATTCTAAAAATGAAACTAATGCAAACACTTGCATCAATTAACTATATGGATTAAATTAACCAATTCTATGTTTTTGAAAATAAAATATTTGCTAAGGCGAACTTATGTGTTTATATCCTGCTCCCCCCGGTCCCCCTACCACTACCTCTCCTCCTCCTCATCCCCTCTTCTTCTTGTTCTTTATTATTATTATTATTATTATTATTATTATTATTATTATTATTATTTATCCTAGGTAGGAAAAATGTTTAAACAAAAATATATACGCATAGTTAAATATATATAGAAAGAGTTTTGTGTTTACTGTAAACGTTTTACGCAAATATAACGCAAGTATAAATCATGTAGAAAATCTGCATGAATATAACTACATATAATAGTTATATCTTCTTTAGTTAACTACATTATATCATCTTTAGTTATAACTACATATAATAGTTAACTAAAGATGATCATCCTACGAGAAAAAACGAAAAAACTAATAGGGAATTAATTAAAATGAATGTTTAAAAGAATATGAAAACTAGCTAGATCTTTTGCAAATGAATGCACTTTAACGACCAATATATATATATATATATATATATATATATATATATATATATATATATATATATATATATATATCCTCTTTTTAAATAGCGAAAAGGGTTTTTAATATGAATATCAATACAAAAAAATTATAAGAATATATATATATATGATGATTGCAACGTCTTGTCAGACGAATGCCACTCCCTGAGACACTTAAAAGTTCATGAGCCCAAAAATGACTTTCATCGCCACAGGACCATTTTAATAGACAAATGTCTGAGGGAGTATCTATACACAGATGATTTTACAGAGTCTTAGTTTTGTACGACAGCTAAGTCTCTCTCTCAGTTCAAAATGTTGAGATCCAGCAACAAGCAAGAGCAAGATAGCCAGCAACAAGTTAAACTGCAGACCAGCTTAATGCGGGTACTAGTCTCCCACTTTATGTTTTTTTTTAAATCAGAGATTTGCTTCTCTCAGAAAGGTTGCCTTCACCACGGCTTACGGGAGCCCTCTCCACCCCAACACACATATACATATACACAAACACACACGGCGCTAGTTGGCCGTTGACCCCGAAAAAGGGTTCATTCGCCCTTTGGAAGGTCTTGTTTTTAATCCTTCAGGGAGACTAGCCACCCTCCTCACCAAACAAGTCTGGTGGGGGAACCAGTTTAGTCGCCGGTGATCCGACCATGAGGCAGGTAGTACTGGGTTAAGTTAATAGTTCATGGTTGAGATCGTGAATTTCCTGGGGAACGTTACTTTAATTTCTTGGGCTACAGACATTGTATCTGATTTTGTTAAATTCATCAATTAAAAAAAAAAATCAGTTAATAGTTAAAAATGAAACTAAATTTTTGCATAATTGTGTAAAGTTTTCTCTTTGTTTGCAAAACTGTGCACGTTTTAATGTCGTATATTATTAAATTGACTATAGCGAGTTCAAATCCTCACAGATCATCCTATTGTAGTCATTTATGCATTAATATTTTTGCAAAAGGTATGAACCCACAATCATTCCTCCATCTATGGATGAAATAGAAACGAGTTTTTAATTAAGTGTATACAATAAAGCGTTTAAAATAGGGATTATTGCCCTTCTTTTTACTTTTGAGATGATCACTTATCAAGACCAATAGTTAGTCAAGGATAAGAGTCAATAAGACAGGAATGAGTGCCAGCCGAAAGATGAAGAACACTATGGGAGTACTAATATCAATCGTATGAACTGCGTTTGTTTACTTTTGGGGGCAACCCTTGACAGAAATTTGTTGACATTGGATTTGAAGACGATCCAGTTATAATCAACAGGTAAGCAGTCCTATGATAATATGTTTCACAGATACGGAGTCCTTGCAAAGAAGCTCTGAACAAGGAAACTGCACCTAATGTGTTGCGAACACAAGTTCTTATTGTAACGTAGTGCTTTGTTTACACACGCGTTACCACCCGGGGCCCACAAGTTGCAGACTCAGTCGCAAAGGAGACAAAGAATGGAAAAGAAGAAAGAACTTCAACTTCTAATTCAGGTTTCAAGAAAAGACCTTTATTCTTCATTATTTCGTGACACGTGACTTCTCGGCTTGGTATTTGCATTTAGCCGCCCTACGCACTTTCACACTCTGTTATATTACTGTGAATGCCTTATAAGAAGGAACCAAAACTGGATCTTTCATGGAAATGATTATAGAGTAGAAAGAGACTAACAACGTTTCTTCTGTAAGAAAGGGATTGTAAGGAAGAGAAGAGATTTTGAAGTCGGTTTTGTGCTCTACTAAGCAAAAAAAGAATATTTTTGACTTGAAATATATTTAAATAAATGAAGGTTTTATACAACAATAAATTAAGGTTTCATACAATGTTACAACGGATAAACCCAAAAATGTAAATCGTTTTTGCGGGTTAGTGAGTGCAAAAATTTCTAAATTGGTGAATGAACCAAAATATACAATTACCTGGCAGACTCCTTTTAGACAGCGGTATTTAACATTTTTATCATCCGGAGGGAATTTGTATTCAGTATTCGGTTTCAGGCAAGGACTACCATCGGGCAGTAATGCGATTCTTCTTTTCATTCTACCCATAGTCGATTTGCAAGAAACTTCACAACCCCTCAGAGTATCTGTCAATCAAAAGTGTTTAGAAAAAAATAAAAAGATAAATACTGGTCACATGACTAATAAAGTTGGAAATAAAGTTGTTATGAGCAAAATAGCAACTTGTGTTTAATTGTATACTATGAATCGTTTGCAACGAGGCAACACCTTCTAGTCCATTTCAATATTAAATAGATTTATATATTCTCGCCTAAGGTGCCCACATTCGTGAAAGCATGACGCTAAGGTATTACTGTGATATTATCGATGTCCTCCCAAGTGCTGGGAAATTAAAAGAAATAAAAGGAAAACCATAAAAAAAAGACCATATGCTTTGAAGACAAGAAAAAAGTCGATTGAAAGGGGGAAATGGCGTAAAAAGAGTGAGAGGTTTGTAGAAAAGTAACTATAATAATAATAATAATAATAATAATAATAATAATAATAATAATAATAATAATAATTGGGGAGATTTATTGATACCCAAATTCCAGTAAAGATCAATGGCCGCTGCCAACGAGAAATCAATGGTAAGTGGCTGTTGCGATAAAGCAAATTCATCTGTAAATATTAACTGCTCCTAGTGAGTAAAATAATGAAATCAACCTAGTGAAAAAAATAATGAAATCAGCAAAGAAACCCTCACGACAACCTTACGGAAAATGGCAAATTTGAGAGTACCAAATCAGGACGGAATACATGCATATTGGTTTATAAAATTCAAAACGCTACCTGAAATGCTAGTTCAGAGACTGAAAAGATGTATCCACAGAGTGCATGTGCCTGAATAGATGACCAAGGGAAGAATCACACTAGTACAAAAAGACGCAGCAAAAGACACCATCCTCAATAAATACAGGCCTAAAACTTTTTTACAGACAATGTGGAAAATACTAACAGCAAAACCGAGGAAACAAAATCATCATTTCCTTTATAACCGCAGGCTACTTTCCATAAAGGAAAAAGCGGAACACATGAACTATTATACATAGACGGAAGGATTCTGAAGGACGGTAAAAAGTAGAAAAAAGAATTTAACCATGGCATGGATCGACTACAAGAACGTGTATGACAGGACCAAACAAAATACAGCCAAGATAACCAACAAAAAAAGAAAAACCCGAAAGAAGAAATGGACAACGGAAGAGAATAGTCTCGTAATGGAATGTTATTATAGAAGACATCCTAAAGATTGATATGGAGATTATCGGAAACGAATGAAAGAACTATGAGAATTGGCCAGTGACTACCATACAGCAGAACAAAGATTTGCAGACCAAGCAAGACTGGTACACAAGAGAGGCGAGCTCTCAAAACTGGAACTAACAGAAATACAGCGAAAAATATATAATGAAATTGAGCATGAGGAATCCCCCACTGGAACCACGTGGAATCCCCACAAGTAGAAACATAACAGGCGGACGACCAACAAAGACTGGGATCCACAAACATGGATATAGAGAGCAATGAAACAGAGCTAATAGAGGATGAATCAGATGAAATAGAAAAAATAATACAGTTTATGAACGAGGAAAACAAAGCTCCCATCTTTAAGGAACCAAGAGCAGAATAAATTAAAGGCAGAGACAGAGAAGGCTAACAAGCCCCTCCCACACATCATAACAGACACAATCACAAGCTTAAACAATGTAATTTATGCAGACACCAAGATGGTAAGTATGAAGTTCAAAAGAGAAAACAACCTAGGAAAGATGGCCTGACAAAAACTGGATGGGAATTGAGGCTGGAAACCAAAATGAATAAACATAAAAAAGAAGCCAAAACGATAATCAGGAAGAAAGCGATGTGGAGAAGATGAAAAATAGGAAATGTGACAAGGAGGGAGAGACTAAACAAGAAACATGAAAATCTGAACAAAACAGTAACAGCAAAAGAAAGGAGATTGAGACGTTATAGATACAAATCTGAACAGACTAAGCAATGAAACTAATTCTACCAACATGTAAACGTAGGAAAAACACAAACAGAACGACAAAACTCGACAGAAACAAAACTCTACTGGAGTAAGATATGGGAAAAACGACAGAATCACAATAGAAATGTCTAATGGCTGAAAAACATGAAAGAAGAGTTACAACAAATCGAAGAAAGAACAGCGAATAAAATTAGCAAAGACATCCTAAAGAAAACCATAGGAAAAATGGCAAAGTGGAGAGCACCAAGGAAAGACGGGATACATGCATAATGGTTAAAACAAAATTCACAACATTACACGAAAGACTAGCTCAAAGCATGAAATGCATACAGGAAACAAACGTGACAGATTGGATGACAAAAGGCAGAATCACACTGATACAGAAGGACACAGAGAAAGGAACCGCCTCCAACAACTATAAGTCTATCACATGCTTATCCACTATGTGGAAAATAATTACAGCACAACCGAGGGAACAACTCTACCACTCTCATGGGCTTTTTCCCGAGGAAGGAAAAGGATACCGGAAAGGAAAAAGAGGAATACATGATCTGCTATGCATAGATCAAAAGATCCTAAAGGAATTAAAAGAAGGGGGAAGAATTTAGCGACGGCATGGATCGACTACAAAAAAGCGTACATGACCCTCCAAGCATGAATAATAGAATATTTAAAAAATGTGTAAGATACCAAGCAGCATCATCTACATGATTGAAAATGCAATACAAACATGGAGACTGGAATTGACAGCTGATGGACGAAACATAAGAGAAATTAACATACAAAGAGGTATCTCCCAAAGAAGATTCACTACCACCATTACTGTTCATCATAGCCATGATGCCCCTAAACAATATACCGAAAAAGTGCCAAACTTGATACAAGTTCTCTATTACAGAGGATAAAATAAACCATGTACATGGACGATCTGATACTTTTTGCATGGACTAAAAAAGAACTAGAGACACTAATAAACATTATCAGGATCTTCAGCCAGGATATCGAAATGGAATTTGGTATGGAAAATGTGCACTACTAGTTATAAGAAAGGGAAAACTGGAGACAACAGAAGGCAGAGAACTACCCAACCAAACGGAGATGAGGGCACTAGGGGAACAAGACACCTATAAATACTTGAGAGTTCTCGAAGCAGATACCATGAAAGCAACAAAAATGAAAGAGAGAATTGGAAAGGAATAGCTCAAAAGAACAAGAAAACTCCTGTAAACTAAATTATATAGTAGAAACCTAATAAAAATATAAATAAATGGACAGTACCACTAGTAAGATACTCTGGACCGTTCATAGGATGAACTGAAGAAGAACTGAGACAACTCGATCAGAAAATCAGGAAACTTATGACCATGCACAATGCACTACACTCGAAGGACGATGTTGACCGACTATGTGAAAGGAAAGAAGGCGGTAGAGGACTGGTTTGTATAGAAGACTGTGTGAATGACACACACAAAAAACAGAATTAGAGAAATACATAATGCAAAACACTGAAAGGATAATCATGGCAGCAAAAGACACTGAAAAAATCGACAAAACCGAAAACAGAGAGACAAAGGATAAGGCGAGAAAGCAAAAATGGGAAGAGGGACAGCTACATGGATGAGTCATAAGAATGACAAAAGACGAGAATAACGAAAACACTTGGACGTGGATGCGAAAAGGACACATAAACCGAGAAACTGAATCCCTAATAACTACACCACAAGATTACTCGATACGAGTAAGAACCAACCACATCAAAGCAAAGATCAACAAACCACAAGAAAACAGCAAATGCAGATTCTGTGAACAAAAAGTCCAAACGATAAACCATATAGTAAGTGAATGCAGCAAACTGGCCCAAAAGGAATACAAGAACAGACATGACGAAGTGGGTAAGGCAGTACACTGGGAATTATGCAAACAACTGCATCTCGAACGCACAGAAAAATGGTACAAGCATAAGCCGGTTATAGTTCTTGAAAACGAGAATAACAAAATCCTATGGGACATTGACATACAAACAGATAAACCCATCCAAGCAAGATAACTGGATGTAATAATTAACAAGAAAGAAAAGTCTTGTCAAATTGTAGACTTTGCTGTTCCAGTTGATCACATCAAATAAAAGGAGAAACAGGGCAAATACAGAGAGCTAGCCAAAGAGCTGAAAGAGATTTGGAAGATGAAGAAAATCCAAATAATACATATAATAGTAGGAGCACTAGAAACAATCCCGAAAAACTTTGAAAAAAGAATGGCAGAAATCAGAGGAATGACTGGAACGATACAACGAATAGCTATAATGAAAAACCTTGAATATGGAGATTAACACACATGAGCCACATGCGTGGGCCAGACGAACTGCTGAAGAGACAAAACGAAGAAGCGTTACATGGAGCAAAGAACATTGAAGCTTCACATCTACGAGTTCTCTATTCCCCCGCCCCACCAAAAGGGTGATGCCAAATAGCCGAGTAGGGCCAAGAGGATGGAAAGACCGAGGAGTGAGCACTGACCATACCTCTGTTGGACAAGTACGAAGAGAACTGGGACCTTAGGGAGGCTTATTGCCACTCAGATTCCAGTGGAAGCTAATGGCCGTTGCTAGCGAGAAATCAATGGTAATCGATTGTTGGGATAACGCAAATTCATTTGCAAATGTTATCGAAAGAAGTGAACAGTCCTTGAAATTTGGGGAGACTTGTCCTCACTCAGCTTCCAAGGAACACCACGAGTTGTTTACAAGGAGAGATCTTTGATGACCTGTGTTTAATCTCCTTGTGGATCAATAATAATAATAATAATAATAATAATAATAATAATAATAATAATAATAATAATAATAATGATCAAGATTACACTGCTAATAGTAGGAACGCTAGGAACAATATCGGGAACCTTTACAAAAAAGAATGGGAGAAATGGGCATCAGAGTGATGGCTAAGAAGATACAACGAAGAAAAATAATGAAAACTGCACAAATATTAAGGAAGACCCTTGAATGCGGAGACTAACACACATGAGCTACAAAAAACTGGACATAAAACGCAAAAACTGGACATAAAACGCAAAGAAACATCACATGGAACCATGAACACTGAAACTGTATGATTGCAAGTTAAATCCATTCCCAACCCCCGCCCTTCGCCCACGCTTTTTTTTTGTGCGTGTCACTATAAACTGGCACCACATCAAATAAATGAGGATCAAGGAGGATAAAAAAAATTGAAGGGAAAAAGCACTAGCCAGACCTCTGTTGGATAAGTGTAAAGAGGACTGGGACCTTGGGGAAACTTATTGTAACTCAAATTCCAGTGAAGTCCAATGGTCGCTGCCAACGAGAAATCAATGGTAAGTGGCTGTTGCGATAACGTAAATCCATTTGCAAAGGTTATCGGAAGTGGTGGAGAGTACTGGAAATCTGAGGAGACTTGTTGCCACTCAGACGCCAAATAACATCAGAAGTTGTTCTCAATAAGATACTTTTGATCTTGGCCTGTGTGACTACTCCTAGTAAGTAAGTAAAAATAATATTAAGGAGAACCAATGGTCACTATCATCAAGAAATCAATGGTAAACAGTTGTTGCGATAACACAAATTAATTTGCAAATGGCATCAAAAGAGATGGAGAATACTGAAATTCTGGGGAGACTCGTTGTCCCTCAGACTCCAGTGAACATCACAAATTGTTCTCAAGGATAATTATTTGATGATAGACTGTGCGAAAACCCCTCATGAGTGAATAATAATAATAATAATAATAATAATAATAATAATAATAATAATAATAATAATAATAATAATAATAAGTAAGCATTAGTAAAACTAGAACATCGTACGAAAATAATGGATAGAACGCAACCAATTGCCACAAAATATATTGAAAATATTAATTCTCATAACGATGGCAACTGAACAAGTCAAAGCTTATTTACATTTTGCGGATGTTAGACACGAGTTAAAGTGGAGATTGAAAAGCCAGCACACCTCTCTAACCTAGAAAAATATGCCCAAGCAACCGCGTTGACGTTCTCCGGTAGGGACACCTTAGGCGATTAATAATAATTTAACCACTCCGTCTTCAAAAAGAAGGTAAACCTGGAAGAATGGACCTCGTAGAACTACAGCTCGTAGAACATACTTCAGCTCGAGGAAAGCAAGATCATCTACTCCAAACATAGCCCAGATCCTTTCGGACTGATTGTTGGTGACGTATCTTCAACTAGTACGTACAACTCCTACTACGGTTTCCAACAGAAAAAGACGGATTTAGCATCCTCTCGCAACTGATTATTACTCGAATAGACTAATTTTAACAAGAAATTGTCAGTAAATTAAAAGGCAGTTGAACTTACCTTTATGAAAGTAGACGCGACCCTTCTCTTTAAATTCCCATGATGAAATAACACCAGATTTCACGAACTGCCGGCAAACTTCTGTGGCACGGATCTTTGCTAACTCAGCTGGCTTTTTACTGTAGTTGTCTTCACAAGGCTGAAATGATTAAGTGTATGTATTAAAAGAAAGAAAACAAAAGTTTGTTTAAAGAATTAAAAAAAAATATTGCACATGTATACATTACATATTATGGTGTGTGTGTGTGTGTGTGTGTGTGTGTGTGTGTGCGTGTGCGTGTGCGCACGCGCGTGTGTTCAGGCAGTATTCTTTTATTTTAGCAAACATAACCGAACTCTACAGCTTGATTATACCATTTTAATTTTTAATTTTTTTTTCTAATAATCTCTTTGTGTTAAAATCAAAAGTAATTAGGGAAAGGTCCATGAGTATCATTAGCACTTTCGATTCTTTGTTGAGCCATCGCCAGGTTACAAAAACAAATTAACATAAAGCTGGAACGTAAATACTCCCGACAAACCCGACAAGCAACGTCCCACCCACTCACAGTAGAGATCCCATTGATGTAAGAAAGCCTTCTACTCCAATAGTTTCTTCCCCATTGCTAGACTTTAGAACTCTCTTCCGGGATTCTCCTTTCCCAACTCAACTGACATGCAAAAGTTCAAGAGTGATGAGAACAGACATCTTGCTGCTTATCTCCTTACATAGTATCGGTCCTGGATATGACCTTAAACTATATCCGATGGTGAGGCCCAAGCTTGCGGGTTTAGGGGAGTGTGGAACCACCCTTTAATTGCCATTGCTCCCAGGCCCACTCTGACCCGGAGTGGTAGTACCTGTTAGGGTCCCAACTATGGGTTAAATAGAAACTGACTTGAAAAAAACTCCAAACAAAACAAACAAATATTCAATTAAAAAAACAAATATCCAATTAAAAAAACTTTTCTTCAAAATCACTGAATTCGGCATTAAATAACCTGAAAAGGGTTGATATGCCGTAAAACAAAAACAACCAACCACCCAACCAACCAACCAACCAACCAACCTTACATAGTTCACTGCAACTTACGTGCCCGATAGTAGCCCCCTACATCAAAGTGTCACTGTGCCTTGTTTGGGCTGAAAATGGAATATATATATATATATATATATATATATATATATATATATATATATATATATATATATATATATATATTTAAAAAAAACCCTGCAAGCTTAAGCTCAATTTAATGCAATTGTTTAAACAAACTATATCTCATTTGATCAGCCTTTTATTCTTCTATAATTTCATCTGTTCATATTTGAC
Source organism: Euprymna scolopes (assembly GCF_053919585.1). Lineage (NCBI taxonomy): Eukaryota > Metazoa > Mollusca > Cephalopoda > Sepiida > Sepiolidae > Euprymna > Euprymna scolopes. Next base: position 123,600,767 of record NC_136484.1, read on the forward strand.
TTTTAATTGAAATATTCTAGTCAATTTAAAAGAATAACTTCAAATTGAGGAGGCAAAAAAAGATGCGCACAATGGAAAATTGTTATTTAAATGTAACTTTAGGAAATTAATGCAACACAAATACCAGAAGAACACAATGAACTAGTTAATATTTAGTAGCATAGTCCTTCTGAAATTTGACAGCCAGCAATCTTTTGGGAATTCCTTGAATTAAACTGCAGCAATACTCCGGGGACTTTTCTTTAATTTTTCTCCAAAGTTATTCCAAATTTGAAATTTTATCTGCGTAGCTGTTGCTTGGTGTTATGGCATACGTTTTCGATATGATTGAGGTCTGGAGATTGTGCAGGTCAATCCAAACACGGAATATCATGCTCTTCCAGGAACCTCTTGACATTGCCAGCTGTGTGAATGGGAGCATTATCCTGCATGAAGATGGGATTATCATTCAAATTCCGACCAAAGTAGGGTAGTAAATGCTCAGTCAACATATTAATGTACTTAGTCGAATTAATTCGACTATGCAAGCGAACTATAGGCCCTGATCCATTGGTAATAATAACGCTCCACACCAAAACTGAACCTCCACCACATTGTAGCAATCAAACTGAGCACCTAGGATTAAATCCTTCATCTTTCCGCCGACGGACATACTACCTACCATCATTGCCTAGCCTGTTAAACTTGCTTTCGTCGCTAAAAAGCAATTTTGACCAATATGAAGAGTCATGATCTTCATTGCATCTGACGAAATCCATACGGCGCTTTCTGTTCTTTACATAAATATTGGCTTGCGTCTTGCAACATATCCTCGCAAATTAAATTCCTTTAATCTGTTCTTGACAGTAGACAGATAGCGCTTTTTTACAAGATTGCATTGTTGTTGGATTTGGGGGAGCCGTTTAAAATCAGTTTCTTAGACTACAGATCTTGATAGCATTGCCTTCTCTGATAGAAGTAACGCTAGTACGACCAGATTTAGGGGCATCATGAACACTACCGGTGTTTTGGTGCTTTTGCACAGTCTTTCATACCGTTTTCTCATCACATTTCAATTTACGGCCGATTTCTCGATTGGATAAACCAAAAAGGTGCAGATTAATGAGCTCTTGACGATCACTAAGAGAAAGTCGTGGCATATGGACTAAATGTTATGTTGTATAAATGTTGCATATGGACTAAATAAATAACTTGGAACAACAACAATTACGATTAGAGATGCTTTGTTGCCTGTTAGTGGATATTTTAAACTGATTTAGGGGTGATAATTTAAGCTGGTTTTAAGCGAATTTGTTGCTGCGGCCTTTCTTTTTGCCTCCTCAATTTGAAGTTATGTTTTTTTAAAATTGACGTGAACACTAGAATATTTCAATTAAAAGTCAAATATGAACAGGTAAAATTATAGAGGAATAAAAGGCGAATAAAATGAGGTATAGTTTGTTTAAACAGTTACATTAAATTTAGCTTAAATTTTCAGTTTTTGAAAAAAATTACAAGTGTGGACTTTCTTTCTGCCGGCACTGTTTAACTAATATGTTTATATGTAATTTAACTACTTGGAGCAATGATTACACATGAATAAATAACATTTCTCATTTAGATAGCTTAATAGTGCAATAATAGAGCTATAAATATTTTTCTTTTCAAGATGCCACGTTAATATAAACAATTATTTACTCATTTTCGGAAAGATTTTTCTTTTATTGGCCTCAACATTACGTAAATTTATTCAGTTCTCCAGTGTTAGCATAAAAAGGTATAATTATATTAGTTAATCGGAATTCATTATTGAGATGAGTATTATTTATTAATTTATTTTTAATGCGGACTATTATTTTCATCTTCCTTAGTTGTTGTTTCGCGACGTTTCGCCAACTATACCTCTTGCCTTCGTCAGGTGGTAACCGCGATGGGATAGGAACTCCGAATCTCCTAACTGCATTCACAGCAATTACTGCCATCCATAGTTGTTGTCGTCTCACTGACGAAGGCCAGAGGTATAGTTGGCCGAAAAGTCGTGAAACAACAACTAAGAAAGATGAGAATAATAGTCAGCATTAAAAATAAATTAATTATGATTGTTCATCAGTTATAACTTGCACTAGTTTGGGCTTCATCAGCGCGTTGAAAAAAAAAAAAAACAATATTTAAAAATGTTATTTTAAAAGTTTTCAGCCCACGAATAGCACCTTTCAATCTATGCTGGCTGTATAAACCGGAAAAGTCCTATTTGTGGGACGAAAAACTTTTAACATATTGTTTTATTTCTAACGCGCTGATTAAATTAAAGCTTATGCAGTTGTAAGCAATGTTGCGACTAATGAAAGAAAAAACTACCGAAAATGAGTAAATACTTTTTTTACTCTCGTTCACCTGTAACAAGGCATATCGCCACTTGGACGTAAGAGGATACTATTTTAGACCATGCATAAGAAAGATTAACAAGATGTTGGTTTACGTTACATTTAAACTTCTGCATATCAGTACAGTCAATGAAGCAGGTAGTAAGAAGAGAATTCCAAAGTTTAGCTGTTCAAGAGAAGAAACTGTTAGTGTAAAAAGCTTTTTGGCATTGAGAGACCTCAACAGTGAAGAGGTGAGATTTTGTTGCTAAGCAGGTTTGTCGGGGATACGTACGTCGAGAGGGCACAAGTGCAACCAGTGCATCAAAGTACATTCTATCCAAATATGTGTAAAGCAGACTCAGAGTTGTAACATGACAAAGTGGGACCTTTGAAAACTTTTTAAAGACCCTATTAACGTGGTATCTTGAAAGAAATAGTATATATTGCCTAAACAAGCTTTGTGTAATTTATAAACGAAGAAAAAAATACATGTTAAACTCTTAAACTAATAAACTTACCATTATGAATTATAGAATAGGTATTTCAAACAACACGCTAAGTAACGTGGAAACATTATTTTTCTTTGGTAAACATTATTATTGAGAAAGATGTTTCCGAAACCGTATAAAGCAAGCAAACAAATCCTTATTGCTTGTTGCTTATAACATTCTTACGTATGATACTCTGCAGTAATATTTCGATTAGCCACTGAAACCAGTGGTTTTAAAAGGTATGAGAAATGTTGCCTCTTTGGATGTTTGGTTCATCAATTGTTGCTTCACTAATTTAGCTGAACACCTAATATTTCCCATACATGTGAAACCGCTGATATAAATGGCTAATCGAAATCGTATTATATGTAATAAATATATCATGTTCTTACAAAAGTAATTAAAAACTGTTTTTTACATACATAACGTTGTACACACGTTTACAGACACACGTTGTATACAGTCTACTTCGCAAATAAAAGCAAGACAAAGAATAAATCAGCCTCACTATTTTCGTGCCACGCGTCACTTCTCGTTACAGCTGTGACGTCTCTCACGAGATCGTTTTCTTTAACGTGCTCTCTATCCTTTCTATAGTCTATTTCCTTACAGTGACGCCATTTCGCATTTCGTATACATTTGCATACGCGCGTCCACGCTCTGTCACATTCGCACATGCACACAGTTGATAGCTTTCACATACCTTAAAGTTGCATAATTCCGCTTTGTATTCATTGCCAGAACATTCCGTTCTGTTTGAGGCTCTGAAAAGATTAAAAGTCGTTTCTTTTTTAAATCATGAATCAAGTTATGTTTACTTCTGTCATTATCAACCGGCAGAGTATGACATTTGTCAACTAAGAGAAGAGTCTATAAGGTGGGTATATATAGTTCGTTAATGTATGGAAATGGAATCTAGCTGGTTCGTGTTGAGGATATGCATTGCATGAAAAATAACATGAGACTGATCCGATGACTTCAAAGTAAGATACAATCTGGCCAGTATAAGATGTGTAAAAACAGGAAACTTTGATGGTATGGCCAGGTTGAAAGGGTAGATGATAGTTTTGGGGTTAGTAGATGTAGAACAGTTGGATTAGCAAGGACTTTTGGCACGAAAAGGCCAGGAAAATCATGTGAGGAAATGAATTCGAGAGAAAGAGGGATAAATAACGATCTGGTAAAACAGGTTCGTTTGGGAGTCAATTTCGAAGAGCCGTCTAACACATGCCAGCATGTAAAACGAACATTAAATTGATGATGATGATGATGATGATGATGATGGAAAGATGTAGAGATAAAGCAACATGTATGAATGAAAGAAATCTGTTTTGAATGAACTCTAACTATATGTTAGTGGGCATTGTTTTCTAATATTTAAAAAAAAAACCAAAAAAATCGAGAATATTTTCACCACACACGCCATATGACCCTTATAATAAGATTACATCAAAATATACTCACGTAGAAGACTGGCATTTGCGCTGGGAAATTTTGACACCTGTCCCGCAGGTGCGAGTACATGGAGAAAATGGTCCCCATTTGCCCCATTGACCTTGCACTGGCGCTTTAGCATTCTTGTCTGGTCTGCATTTTCTTTTGAAGCAAGTCTGCAACATAGTTGCAAAGAACCAATAATTAAATGCTTAGATGTTGACATTAATGGAGTTGGGTTTTCATAATCGTTAACATAGGTAGGTAATTACATAAAAAGATGATTGAAAAATTGATGGCATAACTTCAGGATTATGTTCTGTATGTGATTGTAGGCCCGGAAATGCTTGGTTTCAAACAAATACTAACCAAGAGTTTTAATTGTAAATATCTAACATAAATATGGTGCTGGCAGTGCGCTGTTATTTCTACTTTTCGAATTGATAAACACTATTTCTCTGACATAATGACAGGTAAAATAAACCTGTGTCTGGTGCTTCCACATGCACCAACAAGATAATAAAAAATAATGCCAAATAGTTATAAACGCCATGGGGCTCAAAAGAAAGATCCAAGTGTCATTACAAGTAAGGACTCATTTGATGGCAAAAATAGAGAAACTGATCGGCACCCTGCTAATATTGACCCTTTTTATTTCAAGTAACAAAATACAACAGCCCAATTACAGGTCAATAAACATAACCAGTATATCTATCACGAAAATAGAGAAAATGAACGACAAACTAAATTACACAAAATAATACTTACAGACAAAGAGACTTCTTATTTACACGTGCAGAACATAATCTCGAAGTTATGGCATCAATTTTACAAACATCTTGTATATTAATTGTAGCATAAATTGATAGTTCGATCCTGAAAGATCCAATAGAGCTCTGAAATTCTATATGCATTTAAAAAAATATTTTGTATTTTTTTTAAATTGAAACAATCGATGACCTTATATTCGCTTAAAATGACCAACAGCTGAAAGATGTCCGGTATAGAAGTTTGGCCAAAATTGTTTCGGACACTTTTCATATTGCCCTCTCATAAGCCAGTGAACAATGTTGTCTGCTTGGGTATATATCGCTTCTTCGGTATGTCAATTATGGAAACATGTGTATAGGAGACACTTAATATCAGGTCGGTGCAAAAGTTTCTGTCGGTTTTTAAAGTTCAACTGGGCTGCTTTCCAGCTGAGTACAATATATTTTAGTCCAACAGAAACAAGTTCTTGTTGAATTATCGTCGTAAATAATCTAATTATACAAAATTTGCACTACAAACGAATATTACGCAACTGTCCCAATTGTGACATGACTGTCCTAGGGGGCGGTTGAACTCTCCAAAAGAGGGAGCGAAAACTTCAAATTTACTAGACAAAACGATCAAACGTGACTCTTTATTAAATATGGTGCGCCCGGGCGACAGCAAAAATCCCTGCTGAGAGAAAAGAATAAAATAATAAATGACTTTGTTTTATCCATCAACAACAATGTCATTTTAGAGGTTAAGCGAAAACAATATTCGGTGAGCCGGTGCAAATAATGAGAATTCATATTTTGGAGAATGAGTGTTTACACCTCAAGGACAGCTCACTTAACCTGGGATCACGGGTGTGATTCCGGAGGCCTGGTAAACCGCTCGTAACCTTGCAGGTGCAATTCGTGTGGGAATTCTAAGGAGACCAGTCGAAAATGGCGGAAGTTGACACTGTCGTGATTGATTGGTTAGGGGAACTACCCAACTCCCCCCCCCCGCTCTAACATATATAATCATGTGTAGAGCCAAGTAACGGTAGACTGGAGTTTAGAGTTAGAGTTGAGATTGATTGAGTTTGAGAGCTGAATATCGCCCCCCCCCATCTCCACGACGCCCCGTATCACTAACACCGCACTGCTAATATTAATCGTCAACTTATACGGACTCATTACTTGCGAATTGTAAATAACAATTGTACATATATATATATATATATATATATATATATATATATATATATATATATATATGTTTAAAGAAAAAATAGAAAAAACCGAATGAAATTATTAAAAAAATCAACGTTTCGTCCTTGTTTCAGAGGACATCTTCAGGATAATTGAAATAAAAATGTGATAAAAGAAAAAGTCATAGATCGTGCGAAAAAAGACAGTTTTTTAAAATCCAACCCATGTCGGGAAAGGACGAATATGTGTGCGTTTTTCTTTTATCACATTTTTATTTCAATTATCCTGAAGATGTCCCCTGAAACAAGGACGAAACGTTGATTTTTTAATAATTTCATTCGTTTTTTTCTATTTTTTCTTTAAACATAACGTCAACCACCGCTGGTTATATTTTTTCATTCCTTATACATATATATATATATGTATATATATTTTTAAATTAATCAGTAAACTAGAAAGAAGCTGATTTTGTGGTTTTTCTGTGAATTGAGTTGCCTTCCTGCCGGAAGGCGAAGTGTGAGTTACTATTTCTGTTTCCTTAGCGCGTGATCGACATCCTCCTGAGAAAAAAATCCTGGTTTAAAAAAAAAAAAGGAAAGTTTTCTTCCTTTCCTTTTTCTTACGATTTTTTCTTTTTTTACGTAAATAGTTGAAAAAAAGGTTTCATAAAAAACAATTACTAACTATTATCTGTTTAAAAAAATATCCTACAAATATCATTTTTGTTGGTTATTTTACGTAAATAGTTGATAAAAAACAAACAAACAAAAAGACAATTACTAACTATTATTTGTTTACAAAAATGTTTTATATGTATTTATTTTGCAAACAGAAAACAATTTCAAACAATAATACTACTAATAAAAAAAAAAAACAAATAAACGGAAGGTTTTTGCTTTTAATTTATTTTTGAATGTTTCTACATTTACAATTTCATTTTACAGTTATTTTGTAGCGTTGTTTTTATTTTATCGGCAACGCTCGGTTTTATCCGACTGTTGACGTCATGCGCCGGACAAAGCCGAGCAATTGCTGAGTTACGTCTGGTTCATTAAATGCACAAGTACCAATAAATAAATAAATAAATAAATAATAATGAAACTCAAATTATGAAGCCTCATCTCAAAGGATTACAAAAAAAAAAATAAAATAAAATAAAAATAAATAAATAAAAATAAAAAATAAATGAAAAATAATATATAAAAAAGTTTCCTTATTTGTACATTCGGAAGATGTATGATTGAAGATTGAGTTTATGCAAAGAGTCAGCATTTTGGCTGAACGCAATCTTATGGAAATCCCTCAATCAGGGAAGTGTTAGTGAGATAACATTCGACAATGAAGTAAAAAAAAAAAAAAAACAACAAAAAAACGAACCTTTCCATTTCCGCAGTATGGTCCCCTCGGCGTCGTGTATATCCGCTTAAAGAGACCATAGTCTTTTCCGGGTTCCATGTTAACACAAATTTGTTTATTTGAACATCGATACTGAAACATGAAAAATGTATACAAGGAAAGACGATTAACTAAAGGGTAAATAACAACTGGTGCTGTGCAATTCAAGGGGGGGGGGTGCCCGCACAGGCTTTATATTCTCGTATTTTGAGAACGGGTTAGTTTATTGTTAATAACCTAAAGCGCCCCTACCGAGGAATACCTCAGGGCTGTTTATCCAATTTTTTTTGCGCATGCGCTAATTAACAGTTATAAGTTAAACAACGTTTTTTCACAGCTTCTGTATACGCATCCATTTAGGTCATATGCAAACGGACAAGGCTGGAACGTTGTTTGTTTTGGTTTCGATTCTAGCTGATAGCAGCCAAGTCAGTTTTTAATGTTTGAAATCATTATTATCTATTTGATATAATATAATATAATAATCGATAGGCAATCGATTCTATGATAATATATATATATATATATATATATATATATATATATATATATATATACATATACACACACACACACACACACACATATATATATATATATATATATATATATATATATAGTTATATATATATATATATATATATATATATTAGAAAGTTAGATTTCAGTACCAATGTCTCCATTCATTTCTGAAAAGATAATTTCTTGACGACCGTTTTGTTTTCATTATCACTTAGAAAAACAAGAGGTAAAGTTGTATATCTTATTTTTTATGAGTGTAATGTACCAAAAGAAAGCTTGAGAAAACCGTGTCCAAAACATCATGTACAAATAGACTGGCGTTTTTAAATATATCCTTTTACAGTCTATATTTGGTGAACCCGTCGTTAGTGGTCTTTACATATTTGGTGACGCCCTATATGCATTGGATTTCCCTCAATTAAAACGTGCGTCTGAAAACAGATCGATTTGGGGTGAAATAACAATAAAAATGCTAAGGAGATTTTTTTTCGTCATTTAAATAATAAAATTCGTATTTTTACAAAATCTTTGCACCATTTTAAGCACTTTTATATGTGTCGATCCACACGTATCAGTTTTGTTAGATAGAAACAGTATTCCATTTTAAAGACACTTCTTTTTTGTACTTCGAAATTATCTCCCTTCTTAGTGGATATTTTTAAGCAAGATTATATGCCATTGCCAGAGACATGATTATTATGGTCTGGAATTCAAAATAGATGCTACCTATCACTGTTTAACTACGCAGTCACAGTTTAATTCTTCATTGCATTGTACTTTAAAGAAATCATTTTAATTTGTTATATTCATCTGTTCATTTCTATATTATGTTGTGTCTCACCACTTGATAACTGACGCCACAAGTTTGAAATAGAATGAAATGTGCAGATTGAATGGACGCATCTTATTTTAGATGCATCTAAGGATTTCAGTCTAAAAATTCTTCTATCAAACAGTGGTTCTCAACCTTTTTTTACTAATCAAACCCTTTTCCCTTCTTTTTATCTTGGTGGATCCCTTCATAACTATTGGTCATAAGACAATCTTCTATTTTTCACTCATATAAATTTGGAGGTTTTAATAATCAAAGAAATATTATATAATTAAGCTTTATTTTTAAATCAAAACTAATTTAATGCAAATAAAGTATTCTACAACAACTATAATAATTATGATAATTTTGTTATGTTTTGCCTGTGGACCCCCAGAAATATTGCATGGATCCCTAGGGTCCACGTGGACCCCGGTTGAGAACCCCTGATCTAAAAAACATTTCTGTTTAAAATGATATTTAAAGGTAGATTATTTCTTTCTGTATCTTGGAATTACCTCCCTTGCCAAGAAACAAGCAGGATGATCTACTCCTGCCAGAGGCACACAGATTGAATGGATGCATTTTATTCGAGGTGCGTCTACGCATTGCTTTTCATCGATCTCTCATATTTTAGCTTAAAATACCAATTTTCCTTAGTTTTTCAGACAGAAGTTGAAAATAACATTTCACAGAAATTCAAATATTCAAAAAATGTGCCTGCTATTTCATGCCATTTAAAAATATTGTAGCGATAATTTACCTTTGTGTTGTATTTCGATTCTCTGTAACGATAACCGGGACCCGCTTCGTGTTGACACATCTCATCAAAAGTATGATACTTTACTAGAAATAAACAATGAAAAAAAATATAAAATATAAAATATTCTGATCAGTAAGAATAACGGCATTATAAATTACAATTACATGTTGTGTTGCTTTAAAGATGTAACATATATATATATATATATATATATATATATATATATATATATATATATATATATATATATATATATATACTCCATTTTAGGTTAGTTTCATTTCACTGAATACATAAATCAGATCAAGTTTTATAAATGAATCAAAATAGACTTCGTGGCTTAGTGGGGAATGCCCTTTTCTCTACCCTGCAACCTCTCTCCCACAGAAGAGTCGTTGCGAGCCTTTCCTTGTTTTATCGTTATTTCCATGGCAGGTGCTCGTCTGAACTCCAATCTCTGGTCCCCCCCGCCAATCTTTCACGAAAAACACCCGTCTAGCTGAATCCACTGTGAAAAATTTCCCCCACTCTATATCTGTACCTAAATAAAAACGTGGATTCCATGAACAAAGCTTCTTTCTTAGAACTGCACGCCTGTGGAACTCTGTTCCGTCTGCCTGCTTCCCACCTGACTACAACTTGGATGTGTTCAAGTCCAACGTTAACAAATTCCTAATGAACCGCCCCTTAAGTAAACACTTCATCAAATCTCCACACTAACGTAATGTACTTGCAATAACCCTTATCCCTGATTGGTTTCCGGGCCTTGATAAGTGGTGATCACTGTGTAAAAAAAAAATCTCTCTCTCTCTCTCTCTCTCTCTCTCTCTCTCTCTCTCTCTTTATATATATATATATATATATATATATATATATATATATATATATATATATAGTAATTTATAAAATATATATGGCGATTAAGCTACACTGAATATTCTGCGTTTCATCCAACTATAGGATTCGTCAGGAGAACGGCCACCTAAAACCACTAACCTAGCTCTAAAACAGATCCTTTGTTTGATAAAATGCATGCCCATTGGCTGATAGGAAGGGGCGCGGTGGATACCAGAAAGCTGATTGGCCAACTAGAAATCCTCAACATATATAAAAACAAGAAGCAACGACAGAATTCGCGCATAAGCCTGACGAATCCTATAGTTGGATGAAACGCAGAATACTCAGTGTAGCTTAATCGCCATATATATTTTATAAATTACTAACTAGCTCTATCTACGTATTGAGCACTTTTGAAGTAAATACTTAAAGTTTACGCATAAATCTATACTTTCGTATATTAAATTTATGTGAATAAATGAAGTAGTTATATATATATATATATATATATATATATATATATATATACACACACACACACACATATATATATATATAATAGCATGGTGACCCGATGTTGCCCGGGATGAATGATCAATGAATATTTCACACACCCATATTTTTAGTGACATCCAAATCGATGAAATAACCCATTTTTCAATCAAATCGATTGATTGCCTGCTCTAATTAGGGACCCCTGCACCTGAAGGAATCTAAACATCATCTCGCAGTGACTCAGTTAACAATATATTGTGGCCTACATTGCACTGTAGAGAACCTACTGTTGATTTTACAAAATGATTTTTATATATAAAGGCTTGCATTAAAGTTTAAAATGCAAAAGTCCAGTGTCATGCTTCAATTGTGCTCTAAACTGAAACATTAATTTCAAACGCGTCTTTGTCATATCAAAAATCCACTGTTGATTTTATATGCCTAGCCTTACTGCTTGCGCGGTGATACGAGTTTGAATTTAAGTTTAAAATGCAAAAAGCCAAGTGTCATTGTGAAATTGTTCTTTAAACAAAAACATTCATTTCGAACGCTCCCCTGTCATATCAAAGATCACACTATTTATTTTATATGTTGGGCCTTTCGCCTAACGTGGTAATAAAACTTCTCAAATACACTTGTGATGTTTGACTGTGTAAGATGTTAACTTTGGTGAAAATCATCGGATGATTTCGATTATCGACTATCAATACTTGTCGAAGATATTCAGACACAGAACCTATCTAAGAACACTGTCAGGCACATAAAGTAATTGCGTGTGAAATTTCATAAAAATCGACCAAGCCGTTTTCGAGTCCATAGGGAACGAACCCACAAACACAGATACACAGACATACAATGTTCTTTTTATATAATAGTAAAGATAGAGTATCTATCTATCCATCTATCTATCTATCTATCGCCTATATGAAGAGCTGTGATACAGCGAAACAGTCTATCTGTGGATGACTATATATATATATATATATATATATATATATATATATATATATATATATATAAATTGATGATTAAAATAAAAATTGTACATCATGTTTTATAAATGTAAAGCTCATTCTAGAAATTCATATACTGTGATCTATTTGTATGTGATAGACACACATTATAGAAACTTATACTGATGCATTCAATGAAGGATTTACAGAAAAATTCTCCAAGATACCAAAAAAAGTAAAACATAAAATACACTACTAATAAACGTAATAATAATAATAATAATAATAATAATAAGTTAAGGACCTCTGTTTATAAGTTTTAGGTTGAGAAGAAAGGTCTTGCAGAACTTTTAATTTTGATTTCAAATGATGTATTCGTTATTATACCTTTACTGTATATATCATTTTAAAGAGCGAAAAACGCTCTATCTGATCGTTTAAATTACAATCGTTTTAAAAGAATTATGTGTTCCGTTCAGAAGGTTGAATACAAGATGGAAAAAAGCAAATTCACACAATCTTTTTATTTCAATTTAGGTTTGGTCGAAAACGCTGCTGAAACAGCTCACGATATGGTCGGCCATTGGATGTTGACAACGATAAATGTAGAGCCTTAGTCGAAGCCAATCCACACACAACTGTTTGATAAGTTGCTTCTGAATTAGATGTAACGTATACGACGATTTTCAACCAGAGAGATTAAAAAGACAAAATATTGATAAATTGCTACTTATCGAATTGAACGACAACCAAAAGAGACGCCGTTAAGAAATACCACATTTCCTTCCTTTACGCAACAAGAACGACCCATTACTCAACCGGGTTGCGACTTGCGATGAAAAGTGGGTTCTTTACGACAACCGGCAACGCTGAGCTCAGTAGTTAGACGTTGATGAAGCACCGCAATACATCCCGATGCCAGAGTGGCACCAAAATTAGGTCATGCTGATTGTTTGATGGTCTGCGACCGGTCTTATTCATTATAATTTTTTGAATGCAGGCGAAATTATTGCAGCGAAGAAGTACTGTCAACAAATGAATACATCAGAAACTTTGACAAAAACACCCAGTATTCATTAGTCAACAGAAAAGGCCCAATTCTCCTCCACAATAATGCCTGAACACACGTTGCTAAACCGACCCTGCAGAAGTTGAACAAATTGGGCTACGAAACTCTGCACCATCCGTCATAATATCAAAACCTCTCACCTACTAATTACCACCTTTTTAAACATCTCGATAACTTTCTGCGTGAGAAATGCTTCAAAAACCGAAGCGATATCAAAAACGCCTTCAACGTCTTCATCGTTACCTGAACGCAAGCTTTTTACGTTGACAAACGTGTGTTGATTCTGATGGTGCTTATTTTTTATTTACTAACACACATGCTCCAAAAGGAAACCCATTAGTTCCCACTGTTCTATAAATAGTACACCAAATGATTTCTTTTGAAAATCTATAATATATAATAGTACTGCTTCCTGAATAATTAGCCTGAAGAAAGGATAAAATTGATCTATATTCATCAATTTTTTGACGAGAGTTATTGATACCCACTTTTTTTTACATGGGGGTCACCACTTATCAAGGCCCGAAGGCCACTCAAGGATAAGGGTTATTGCGTGTACAGTAATCAATGAGATAGTATTGTAGTAATCATTAGTATTGGGGTTTTTGATAGAGTGTCTTTCTTAAGGGGACGGTTTGTCAGGAGTTTGTTTATGTTGGACTTGAAGACGTCCAAGTTGTAGTCAGGTGGGAAACAGGCAAGCGGCAGAGAGTTCCACTGGCGTGCAGTTCTAAGAAAGAAACTTTGCTCATGGAATATACGTTTGGATTTAGGCACAGATAAAGAGTGGGGAAAATTATTGACAGTAGTTTCAGCCAGACGGGTGTTTCTCGTGAAAGATTGGCGAGGGGGGACGAGGGATTGGAGCTCAGACGAGCAGCTGCCATGGAAATAACGATAAAACAAAGACAGGCTCGCAACGTATCTTCTGTGGGAGAGAGGTTGCAGGGAAGTGAAAATGGCATTCCTCACTAAACCACGAAGTCTATTTGTACTCTGTCAAGGAAGGATAGGCTGTTTTTAGCAGCTCCTGCCCAGATGTGGCAGCAGTACTCCATCCTTGAACGTACTTGCGGTTTATACAGATAGATAATTGCATCAGTAGTGAGATATCTTCTGGAGCGGTAGAAGGATCCCACAATTTTCCCAGCGTCCCTGGCAACAGATTTGATCAGGAATAAAGGTTAAACCCAGAAGCTTGTCAAAACATGGAGTCTCCCATGGATGAGAGCCATCTATTTCAACTGATGCCAGATGGGGATCAGAGCGTTGATGATGTAAAGATAGAAGCTTAGTTTTGGATGCATTAAAAGTGACCAGCCACCTTTTCCCCCATTGTACCACGTGCTCAAGATCAGAGGAGAGAGAATTAGAGAGAACTTTGTCATTTACGGCCTTTGATGTGTTGCCATAGATGGTCGTATCATCAGCATAGATGTCAACGAATGATTTAAGTATGTGTTTTGGGAGATCATTGATGTAGATCAGGAAGAGAGTTGGGCCCAGGATGGACCCCTGAGGGACTCCAGCATTAATACTGTGGGCTTCTGATTTCTGCCCAATCAACCACTACTCTTATGAACCTTTCAGAGAGAAATGATTTAATGATTGAGAAAACATTTCCAGTAATACCGTAGCTGGAAACCTTGTGAAGTAGGCCCTTTTGCCATACCTTATCGAAGGCTTTCGATATGTCAAGAGCAATTGCCCTGGAAAGGAAACCTTTGTCAAGAGATTCACTAATCCTATGCGATACAACCATTAGCACATCTGCTGTAGATCTTGCAGAGCGGAAACCATATTGCATGTCACCAAGACGGTTGTTTCTGTTGAGGTCGTTGACTACTTCTTTATTTAATATGGATTCCAACAACTTACTCATGACACACAGGAGACTTATTGTTCTGTACTGAGAGGGAGATGACTTTTCACCTGAATTCTTAGATACAGGGCATACTGATGAGGTTTTCCAGGGTGTTGGAAAGCACTTCTCCATAAGGCAACGCTTAAACAGTTTTGTAAGTATTGGGGCAAATTCTGGTTGGAGGTTTTTCAGCACTATAATTGGAATGCCGTCAGGGCCAGTTGCTTTACTGGAATCAATGTTCTTGATTAGCTTGGCGACGTCACGCACAAATATTTGTATGTTGCATAACGTGTTGTCTGTTATAGGAGGAAATACGGGGAGTTGATGGTCATTGTCGCATAGGGTAGAATTAGCTGCAAAGTTCTTGGCAAATAGTCTGGCCTTGAAAAGTATTGTTAAATTTGCAAAAGTTATATTTGTTCGATGATGTATAAAATGATTTTTGCAGTAGTAAGCCACGAACTTATCGTCAAAAGGGCAATATAACTCTTTATGCAAATTGCTTTGTTTCTTACCATAATGTGGTAATTTATCTGGGATCGTTTGATTCCTAAAATATATAACATATACCCAATGCCATATCTATAGTGGAGTTAATATTTCGTTTTCTAAATAAAGTAAATAACTTTTTCCTTTCAATTTGTGCAATCTAACCCAATTTTAGCAATTAAACAATTAGACATCCTGGGACTCAATAGATTAATCAACCAAAGGTTTGTGATTAATGATTGTTCATGTTATTTCAGTAAATGTTGATCTAATAGAGATTACACGGGCTTCATTTATTTCTCTTTATTTACGAATCAATAAAAAAATGTATTTCAAGTTCACTTGTTTTTATTTACCTGATTGGTTTTTTTTACTTCTGTAACTTTTGCCCGCTCTTCTTTTTTGTCGGCCCTGGTTGATTTCTTTCTCAGTATTGGTAGCTAGAACATGTCAAAGTACAAAGAAAACAAAGATAAAAAAACATGAAAAAAAAAATTATTTACAATACTATTGCGAATATTCACTGCCTTAACTTAGAGTTGCTTCTGTTCCGACCACCCGCAACAAAGGGCTAAACCGCTTGATATAAGATTGCACGTGTATATATATATATATATATATATATATATATATATATATATTTACGACCGAGTATGTCTCGGTCGTAAAATACGCTTAAATATAATATTTTGATTAACGCAGATTTCGTATTTATTATTATATTATATTGGACCCAATATATAGTAATTATTACTTACCTGAAATTTCCAGAAGAATAAATATCGGTAAGCATAAATATTCATTTTTTGTTATAGGTGTGTCACGGAAAATTAAAAGAGCTGAACTGAGGAAGTGTTGTCATGTAACAAAAAAACTTTGGAACCACTGTCCCAAATTGACGACCATATGATGCTAAAAACATGGTAAGCTGAAGAACACAAGAATGCAATCAACATTCAACCCAAACCAGTAGGAATGCAGATCCTCATACTTCAGAACTCATAGTTGACTAGTAGACATCGGTACCATCCGTCCTCTGTGCAGGTGTTTTGCGATGACACCCTGATATGAGTGTACTTTACCTTAGAAGTAAAACCTGTCCAAATATTCAAAATTACGTAGTATTCCAAGCCCAAATAAGGTCGTATCAGAATGGCGACACGCTGGGTTGTGCGAAGAATAGCGCATCTTCTAGTGATGCTATTACCATTGTTAACAACTGATAATTATCGGAAACATTAATCAGACACTGGCATAAAGTGTGACCATATTGGAATTATGTGTGTCGCCTGTGTTTATAGTCCTAAAATGTCTGTCTAAAGTATGGAAAACACTTTATTTTATTAATATACTTGTTGAACGCTTAAACGTGATATTTTAATTTATGCAGATTGCGTATGTATTATTATAGAATCGATCCCATATTGAATATTATGTATTACGAGGAATAATGTGCCCGATGGACTAATTCGTAAAAAAATACTAAAAAAAAAAATACTAAAAAAATAATAATGATAATGTAGTTAATCAAATTCCGTCTGTGTTTGTTTAAATATCACGTCAGCTGATATTTGGGATTGACAATGAATGCCCTGGGAACCCACTTCTAATTAATGAAATATGAAAAAAAAAAAGAAATGAGTTGCGGCGATGTTAAATGTAGTCTCTTCTTTTAACGTAAATTGAATTCATTGATGAGAAAAAAATTAAAATAAATGGTGAGGTACACCCGGGCTTGGACACGGAATGCCAACAAATTCGTTTTTTCTAAGAAGTAATTATTTGTTGAGATTTTATTATCTCCCTTGTTGGTGCAACCTCAAATATTCCCCTGTAAAAATTATTTTTTTTACCTATACGAAAAAAAACCCCAAACTATTTTTAGGATCGGACTTTTTCGATTTTCGATACTTATTGGACAAATGTCTGTATAAAACACATTTAAGAATACTGCCAGACATATAAATTAGCTTTGTGTGAAATTTGCAAAAGATAGGCTCAGCCGTTTCGGAACCTATAAGGAAAGGAAGGAACTCACACTCAAAGTGACTTTTATCTAATAGTATATATATATATATATATATATATATATATATATATATATATATATATATATATATGTGTGTGTGTGTGTGTGTGTGTGTGCGCGCACGCATGTGTGCGTATGTACGTGTGTGTGCACTTACAATAAAATAACGAGTGTGAACATTCGTTATTTTTCATAATTTTTGATGCAAAGTGTACAGTTTTATAAGAAATACAAGATTTCAATTTAACATCATATAAAGTAAAAATTTGACGAATGTTAGTTTCAGCCAAATTAATTGGAGCCAGGCAAATTCTGATCCTCGAACTAGGCAAAACCAAGAAGACTACAATAAACGAAACTACAACGTTGCTTAAACGAGAATAAAAAACGTTATAAAAATAAATTGTTAGAAAAAAAATTGTTATAAAAATAATTATTATAAAAAGAATTGGGAGGGAAAAGTTATAAAAAGAATTGTTATTTGATTCTAATTTGTATGTTATTCATTTCATTATGTTCAGTACTAAAGTAACTTAACTGAACAGAAAAGTTTTGCATCACTTTTATGTCTCGTTAAAAAGATAAAATCAGGATATAATGATTCTAAACTTCATGTCTATAATCTTTATTCTAATGTTGCTCAAAATCCGTTAAAGTGTTTTGATTGTAAAACTGAAATTTAAATTCAGGTAATCTTGCTTAATCGCCGTCTAATAACTATGGATCAAATCCAATGCACATCTGAAATATTTGAATTTTAAAATGAGAGACTGCGTCCGTATTATGTCGCTTAAAACAATTTAAAACAATTTTTTAAATGCTACAAAGCAACAAAAAATTAGGGAATTTTAATTTATTAATATTTAACCTATGTTTAAAATTTCACAAACATTTGAGTTGTTTACAATTTTCACAAAGGTTTTATACTCTCGTTACACTCTTATATCCAACAAGTAGTCTCCCTTTGATTATACTGGTTAACGAGAGAATGGACTCAGTTTCCCAAAATAATTAAAAAAATATTCCACCTATATAGAATGAGTTTATCTATCTGTCTGTCTCTCTTGTTGGGACTTTAAAACCATTGGACGTGCACCGAGAATCTGACTATCTCTGCGTAGTTTTCATAAGACAGATGATGTGTCCATCAGGAGCTCTCTGGCCTCAGTTACTCAAGCTCTCAGAAAAATCTAACGCAAGTTCAATATTTACTTTTACCATTTTTTATGCACAATCTCTATTCCCTGTCCACAGCAGCAGGATGGCATTTAGACTTTTATTCCTACTCTTCGTAATAATGTCTGAGTTTATTTTTTTTTGTGTGTGTAATGTTAAATACAACCTTACATGCTTACAATTGTTTTAACGAACGTAGCATAGAAATAAATGTGTACATGTGTACATACAATTGCTTTTTAACTATTGTCCGTTCTTCCTCGAAAAATGTCGACTACTTGGCGGAAAAAATACACGAACATGTACTGATGTGGAATTTCCTAGAGATTTACACTGCAGTTTTCCCTTTGTCCGATGCTACAAGTCTTGTGTATTACCAACTAATTTAGCTGTTTTAAAAATAACACGCTATTTCTTGCACCCAATCAGAGCTTTAGATACTAATTCCAGCGCTATTTAATAAAATGCATAGGGATTATGGTTGTTGTTTTTAACGATCTCTGATTATCACAAATTAAGTTTTAATTTTAATAGTTTTTTTTTCTAGCTCGAATAAAATAATTTTGCGTACAGACAGACATCAAATGTCTATTTTATCAGGACAATAATTATCATTTAAAAAAAAAATAATTAGAGCCCACTCGTTAAATAAACGTATATATTTTAGTATTCAAAAAATGTGTATGAGTAATAATATACTCACCAGATTCAAGGCCAAGTGTTGTAGCTTCGAGAAAAGCTTCGTGTGAGACCGGTACCGAATCCTGGAAAAAGGAAAAATAAAATAAAACATAAACAAATAAGATAAATGTATCAGTCACAGTGTTTTTATTTTATTTTTGTTTTTACAAATGAATCATCTATTATTAAGACCCGGAGGTCATTCGAGGATAAGTGTTAATGAGTGTATAGTAGTCATTGGGGCAATATCGTAGTAATCATTAGTAGACGAAATTTGGAAAATTGGATTATTTTAGGGGAAGGCTCATCAAGAACTTGTTTACATTGGACTTGAAAACAAGCATATTGTAGTCAGCTGGAAAGCAGGCAAACGGAACAGAGTTCCACAGACGTGCAATTTTAAGAAAGAAGCCTTGCTCATGGAATCCACCTTTAAGTTTAGTCATAGATAAAGAGTGGGGGAAATTATTGATAGTGGTTTCAGATAGACGAGTGTTTTCGTGAAAGTTTGGCAAAGTATAGCTCAGGATGCACTATTTTCTTTTAATTTAAATAGAACAAGCGTATCTATGAGTAATTAGCTTATCAATCAATCATATGTCTTAGCATAAGAATGCGTTGCGCTACTTGCAGCAACTATACACCCTGGCTTCTCCAGTTGGAGTCAAACCACACCAAGAATCGAACATGTTAAGGTTGATCCCGTCTAACTCATCATCCGGGAATCTGTCAGGATGTGTGATGCTCTCATTTCTGGTGAAGATTACTATGGGATGTTTTTTTTTTTAATTCCTTTCAAGTTTTGCTAAAATAACAGGTATGTTTTGGTTAGATAAGAATGCCGTCCATTCTTTCTTCTGTGAACCAGGAGGGTGACTTTCTATTTAATTCTTTCGAACATTGATCCAGAAGAACCCTCGAGCTCAAATAAAACTTTACTGGTTATGGATATAAAATCACCTTAACTTCATCGATTTAACCTATCATATAGCTAAGCCGCAACATTTGAAATTAACGCGCTATGTTATGAAGCAAAGAAAGAAAGGAAGAAACAAGAAGAAACACAAAAAATTTTGAGGCGCATAAAGAATGTTGAAGCTTTGAAAGAGAACAAGGTTTTTCTTTTTCTTTAAGCGCATTTTAAGACTTCTAACGTTCCACTACAACTTAATAATTCCTTCTTTTTTTGCACGGTAACTATAACGTTTAGTGTGATACCAAGAGCTAGGATTATATGGAGTAAGTTCAAGGTACATTAATAACCAGCAACGCGTTACCACTAAAATAAGGGAAGAGTCTATCAGGCATGCATGCGCAGTGTGATGATGGAACTCTTAACCGTGGGTCTGCTTTCCAGCCGACTACAACCTGGCCGTCTTCAAATTCAATGCAAACAAGTTATTATTGAGCTATCCCCTATAATAATTATTTTCACCACTACTGATCACTACGCTGTTGTTTAGCTGACCATTTTACACTGATTAACTCGAGTAGCCTTCTGGCCTTGATAAGTGGTGAATTCCTTGAAAAAAACTATCATGATGAGGACAGCTTTCTGAAACATGTAATTAATGTAAAAAACAAAAATGCCTTAATGAAAAGGTACCCACTTCGTGGCTATATAGAGATGTACTCATCGAAAGTGGGGGTTCAGTTGATTGATAAGAATCGTACAAATTGTAGAGGCTGAGGCACACACGGATACGATTTTTCATCCCACAGAAACGGCTAGTGCTGTTGCCCCCTGAAAAAAATATAAAAAAAGTTAATTTGCTTTGTTGTGTGTTTGACATTTTTTATTTATTTATTAGAGTACCTGCACGGATAAAATGGATAAAATCGACAAAAAAGAAAAAAAAGTGCGAAATGTTATGTATTTTCTAACAAAATAAATCGAGAATTAAAAATTGTCAGACTTTAATATTAGAACAAGATGTTTCATTTTTCTTTTAAACATTATACTCTACTAACCATGCAGGCCACAGAGATGATGTGTTTCCGAAAGATCTTCAATATCTCAAATAAAGACCACATTACAAAAGAGGAGTAAAGAACACCTCGAGAAAATTAACCGGGACATATGAATATTTACTCCCGTGAAGAAACAAATGCAGCAGGACAGTCATGACATGGCAGGTCTTGCAAAGGCAATCTTTCAATGAACTGTGCATGCAGTAACACTAGGAATAGACAAAGAAGGTGATGGAAGGAAAACATCCGATAGTGGAAAAAATTACGCTGAATAACAAGTATAAGAAGTCAAAATATCAAAAAAGATGGCGGAGAAAATTAGTTGCCAGGTAATTTTTGGTGCTCCAACGTTCATGCGCAACGTAGGGCAGCTCAATATACCGTTATGGCGCATTTTCGTGTATTTTCAAACGCTTTCTTGGACGTTGATAATATGCACGTTGATGTGGAATTCATTTTAATAATCAATGTATTTTTACCGAGATATCTGACAATAGATCTTTTCTTGTTAATTCTTTTGTGGATTTATAACTTTTGTTACCCCATACCCTTGGTACTTTTATCCCTGCACTCCAACATCTTTTTATCGTCTAGCTTACTTAATTAAAATCCTCGTACTATGCAGCCCCTATAATTCAACCCCTCACAGTAATACTCCTCCTCCTCTTCATCCTCCCATCCTCCTCCTCCTCCTCCTCCTCCTCCTCCTCCTCCTCCTACTACTACTACTCCTAATAACTTATATTTCCTTTAAGCACTGTTATAATCTTTGACACCTCCTCTAAAAATATACCAACATAGCATAAAAAACCCTATTTAATGTAAATTCCTTCCACGCCTACAACACATATACACATAAGTTTAATTAAACTTCTTTCAACCATCTAACCCCATATTCCACCTTAGAATTTAAACGCAAACACTCTCCATGTGCATTAAACCTACTATGGCAGATATGCTATATGCATCCATGCATTACAAACTATACTCCTAATATATCACAGAAACTAATATAACTCCCCAAAGAACCTCAATAATTTATTTCGCTCCTAATGTAACTACCACTAGACGTCGACTACCTATTATATTACCTAGCACCTTCTCCACTATTCTGATGAGAAGCATTATGTTTCGAAATGCCATGGCATAAAGTCCCCACTTACCCAACACCCCTAATTGATGTATACCCTTATTGAATAAATGTATAAACCTCTATATATAAATATATAGCAGTTTTTATAGCTTCATGTTCTTTTCTTTCTTTCCTTCTTTCTTTCTTTATCTCTCTCTCTATCTCATTCTCTCTATAAGTTATATTGTTTTCTATTTCGTTTACATGTATATCGATCAGAATTGATTTTATAATATTACATAAACAACATCTTGTCATCAGCGAAAAGACTATACTTTCTGTACTACAAATGTACAATGCTCAAAACAGTGAATAATATTTTCGAACTATATCAATCGTACACTAGTCAATGCCATACTGCTATCAGTAAAGCACCCCCCACCTTCCCAGTAGGTGTAAGAAAACGAGGCTACAATATTTAATTTGCGTTCCACATGTGTATTTGTTTGGTATTAAAGCTTTGCTCACGGATCACCAGTTTTATGTTTGACAGAACAATTTAATACAAAACAAATACACACGTAAAAGCAAATTGAATTTTGCGGCCTCACTCTCCTCCAACTAGGTAGAAAGGGAGATAACTAGGTGTGATAAATTATTTATTGATAGCAGTATAGAATTGTTCAGTGTGCAACTGGTGTAATTCACATTTCCCCTTTCTAGTGGTACTTAGAAGAAAGAGTGCTGTTTTAATTGATATCAATATGTTTCTTCTTCTTCTTCTTCTTCTTCTTCTTCTTCTTCTTATTATTATTATTATTGTTATTATTATTATTATTATTGCGTTAGTTAAAATGAATCGTATATTAACTTCAGACCTTTACTGAACTTTGGTACTTACCTACAATATGGAACCAAATTAAACTTTTGTTTAATATAATTCCAACCTTCATACGAGTCGGTGGCATAATTACAGCAGCGATACAGACTGAAATAAATGTTTAAAAAATTAATAAATATTATTGTCAACTAATTAATGTATGAGATTACGTTTAATATAATTATATTGGTAACAAACGCTGCATATACTGTATACTAATATTGGGATGATTAATCGGAATCAGGAATCGAAAAAGTCGGAAATTTTTGTGGTATGGGAAATAATTGTGCCTATTTTTCGATGCCCAGAACGATTCTTTTATTTCTTTTCCGGAGGATTGTTTATGTTCAAAACTTAATTTTCATTTGCTGGTACTAATAACAACAAGAAAAGAAAAATAGTTATTGATTTATACTGCTAATATATATATATATATATATATATATATATATATATATATATATATATATATATATATATATATATATAATAAAATAAAATAAATATTACAATTAAATTTACCAAAATGATCCAAGATGGTAAAATTAAATTCAATTAACTTTCTTGAATTTATATATTTGGATTTTACCGTCACTGGATTATTTATCTTCCACCAGACTATTCATTCACGTGTAATCACCTTTTTCTTCACCTCTGCTTCACTTTTTTGTTATCAAGTAAGATCTTTGACTTGTTGTTTCATCAAATACTTTTGCATCCAAAATCCGATCCCGCATTTTGCTAATTCCTACCCTCTGATGAGAAGGAAAGTATTTCTTCGAAACTCCGTGGATTAAGGACTATCCACTTTTCTAGAGTTTCCTTTTCAGATTAAATTATTTTTTTAACTCATTTCAAAGTGTTTTTAACATGTTTTATTAACTGTTTGCTCGTATTATATATATATATATATATATATATATATATATATATATATATATATATATATATATATATATCACCTCAAGTATATTTTTACGTTAGCTAAAATATACGCATATATTACACGGTTTTTTTGCAGTAAAAAGAATATAGAAAACAACTGTAAAACTAATCTAATTCGGAATCTGTAATTGTATCAGAATTGAAAAAATATTGGATCATCCCATGACTAGCATGTGCTAAAATTAACACATTTGAAGTCTTTTTCTGAAAACAAACACAAAAAGTAACGCAGCTGTAAGATAGGAAATGGATTTACCAAATACAAACTAATTTTAAATACATTCTTCACTGCAATATCGTTTTATTTTTATTTCATCCAAAAAAAACAAAACAAAAAAAAACAACAAAAAAACTATTTTAAAAGTAAATTTTGTTTCTTTATATTTTAATACATTTCATTATTTCACGATTATTACCCCATGGTGATCTCAGATTAAATCGAAGGAAAATTTGACAGTGTCTTTAGACTCTGTAAAAATTATATATATATATATATATATATATATATATATATATGATGATTGCAACGTCTTGTCAGACGAGTGCTATTTTCTCAAACACTTAACGTCCATGAGCCCCAAAACTTTTTTTTCAGTCCTACCGGTGAATTCACACGCTTAAGCAGGCATGCCACTGAAGACGGTCATTGAGATCAATTGCTACATGCGTCCAGCATTTCAAGCCTCCACGCGTCACAACTTTTCCTTCGCCACAGGACCATTTTTATAAACAAATGCCTGAGGGAGTATCTATACACAGATGATGTTACAGAGTCTTAGCTTTGTACGACAGCTAAGTCTCTCTCTCGGTTCAAAATGTTGAGATCTAGCAAAAGCAAGAGTAAGTTAAACTGCAGACCAGCTTAATGTGGGTACTGGTCTCCCGCTTTATGGTTTTTTAAATCAGAGATTTGCTTCTCCTAGAAAGGTTGCCTTCAACACGGCTTACGGGTGCCCTCTCCACCCCAACACACACATACACACACACAAACACACACGGTGTTAGTTGGCCGTTGACCCCGAATATATATATATATATATATATATATATATATATATATATATATATATATATATATATATATACTAGTAAACCTAAACGTTTAGCCGCCCCGTTTTTATTGGCTATTGAATGCAGTTGCAATATATATGAAATGCACTTAGCAATTGTTTCTACATTCGGACTATGGAAAATAAGAACACCAGATGTTAAATAATAACACGCGCACTGTACCCGGACATCTATGAGAAGGATGGACGTCTCTGGAGATTTCCTTCGGAGTTGTTTGCTTTTTCGCCATCGTACCACATCCTTATTTAGTGGACAGATCGTCAAGTGGTCCATTATGCATTGCTACCAATGAACCAAACTGTCAAAGGAGACCTATACTCGCAGAAAATGAAACGTGTGTAACAGGTATTGCGCCAGAAGGAGCCAGCATTGGTGGATCGCAAATGTGCGACATGACAACAGGCTGCATGTCGCGGAGTATTCAGGGATACCATACAACAATTTGGGTGTGAAACTTTGTGGTATCCACTTTATTCACTTGTGCCATTCGATTACCTCCTCTTCCACTCACTGGATAATCATCTTCGGAGGAAATTATTTACCGGTAAAACAGACTTGCGCCAAGCCATTACGAATATACCTCCACTGAGTTCTACCACAAAGGGATTGAACAGCTGGAAATAAATTCGCAGAAAGTGCATCAGCTACAAAGTGTTTTAGGTGATCTACTTTGTGTCGCACACACTTCAGATGTCACCATTCGCTCCGACAAACGTGCTTGACATGCAGGTTCAGGAAGGCATCTTGCAGCAGATTACCGGACACCATTACGAGGAGTATCACCTTGTCGCCTACCTGCTAGGCGAGTTACGAGTTTATTAAGAGGTATATCTTCCTCAGTGAATTAAACGCTCCTCTATATAGTAACCTGGAAATTTCTACGATTCGATTAGCACTTTTGTATTAACCTCGTTCCACTTCATCGGTTACTTAACCTCTGGAAAACAATAATCTCAGAATATATATCTATAATATAAAGCTGAACGCCTGTGTGTGTGTCTGGTCACGAATAGGCTCCTATATGGTTGACTATTATAGAAAACTGAGCACATAAAATGATAGAAGATGTATCGAGACACAGGAATGGGTATGTTTGATGATTCATTAAAATTGTGGGGTCTGCGTACGCGCCTGGTCCACAAAGTATGAAAAAAAAAAAAACGTTTACAAGTGTTTTTGATATAGATGTACATAATAATACTTTGATAAGTATGTTTTAACTTAAATAGGGATAGCATAATAAAATTGTGGGGGCTGCGTTCGCTCCTGGTCTCCATAGAACGAAATAGGCATAAACTTTAATAAAGACTTTTCATATATATCTGCGTAAGTATACTTTGATAATTATGTTTCAGTTTGAAGAAATATGGTATAATAAAATTATGGGGGGTGTTCGTTCGCGCCTGACCTCCATAGAATGGAAATATGTCACAAAGTTTAACAAAGTTTTTTTAATATAGATCCACAGAATATTGTGATAAGTGTTTCAGTGTGAACAGGTATGGTATAATAAATTATGGGGTTTATCTATTTTATTTTTACTTTCATCATATTTCGCTTCGGTTTTGATACCCCCAAACTCGAAGCTATCTCTTTACAACCTTTCTTTTTCATAACCTATCATACATTCATAAATCAGAGTCCATTTTCTGTAGTCTGTTTTTAAACCCAGTCAACGACGGGTACTTTTGCTAGTATATATATATATATATATATATATATATATATATATATATATATATATATATATTACTTTTGAAAATCCTTGTATATATTGGATATAATATAATACATAATAATCGATAAATAATTGAGTCTATAATAATAAATAAATAATTGTATTAAGATAATTATTTAATTAATAAAAATATAATATTTAAGCATATTTACGACCGGGCAACCTCTGGCGATTAGCTGGTATATAATATATAATAAAGCGAATGTACCTGTGTATTTATTTAAAATTATAGCGAGAAAATTCTCTTTTTAAAACAATAAATATTCTGTTTTTTTTTTGTTTTTTTTTGTTAACGTAAAAATAATCGTCACGTAAATATTTTTCAAATAAATATCACTTTTTAAAATCTATTTATTTAAAGTTGTATAGTTTTGGTCAACCGGACAAGATAATTTGATTTTTAGAACAGTAAGTTTTAAAATGTTTAAAGAATTCTTTACTTTAACGACACCAAACAATCAACAATCACCATGGATCTCATTTTTTAAAAGCATGTGAAAAATGATAACGTATAGACATAAAATGCATCAGCGTATTCTTATGGCTGTCATATTTATTGCACGGATTTTTCAGATATTATTAGTTCTTCTGTTTAACGTAAGAGATTACCTAGCATTTATCTCCCTTTGCTGGCCTTTTTAGTTTAGGTATTGATTTCAGTCGTGACATCGTTATAGATTTTCCGCTGCTCGTGACCGACCAGTTTTAGTTGCCTTTCTCCTACCTTTAATGACATAGTTTTCTATCTTTTCAAGCATTTCGACATTGTTTTAGCATCATCGGTTAAAAATAATTGCTTTCGTTTCTCTTATTATAGATGTGAATAATGTAAGTATTATTTTTTAGTATTATTTCTTTATACGAACGAAACTTGTGTACTTTTCATCTAACCTCCTATAATTTGGCTGTAATTTAGCATAGTTTGTATTCTTTTCTTTCTCTTTTTAATGCTCAAATTCTTTTTTATTCTGTAAGTTGATTATACTTACAACTCTCTTTAAGGTTGTAGTAAACTGCTCGTCTCTGCCTCGCCTTCATTTTGTATTATCGTATTCTTAAAGCAATCTATTTATGCCTTTTCAGTTTTACTTTTGTATAAGATTAATAAACCTATTTTTATTAATGTATGTTTATGTTTATCGATGTACTTTGTAGTACAATGCCTACACGTTGCGATTTTTGATAATAGTTTATGATAGCTGTCCAACGTTTGTGCACATTTTCACGAAATAAAAGCATCCCGAAGAAAGTATATAAGTAACCCCCACCCAAAAAAACAAAAAAAACAAAAAAAACAAACAAAAAAAAAAAAAACGAACTATAAATACTTACGATGAAATTTGACTGGCATAAGTTTCATTTGTTCGCAGCAGCTCGCTAGTAATCCCTTCCGAATGCAAACAACGTCAATTTCCTCAGTTTTGTTCGATTGGTTATTTTCGGCGTCAGAAGGTGTAACATTTGTTAACTCTTCTTCTTCTTCTACTACTTCTTCTTCTACTACTTCCTCTTCTTCTACTTCATCGTCATCATCTTCTTCTTCTACTACTTCCTCTTCTTCTACTTCATCATCATCATCTTCTTCTTCTTCTTCAGATAGGAAGGAAACTTGATCGGCATCAATTCGATTTTTCTGAAGAAAACTCTCTACATCTACAGCATCCTTAAAGTTGGCATTTTCTTTTATCTGCTGGGAAACTTCATGAAGCAGGCTTTGCAGATTTTCTCTAAACTCTACAATTATAAAAAAATTAAAATTTATATATATATATATATATATATATATATATATATATATATATATTGTAGCTTCCTTCAGTTGTGACAGACTATGGATACCCATTGTAAGAGTGCCTGCGTGTGGAATTTTTGTGGTAAGAATTGCGCAACCTCCAACCACACCTCTCCTGAGTCGGAGTTCTTAAATACCAGTGGCAAAGAGAGGTTAAGGACGACCGAAAACAATGCCGGGATAAGCGGAGTACATATTCAGCGCCTAGAGTTCCCAAATGGTACTAACGTTGCTTTACTTCGGTGATCTGACGAGAACCGGTGTGTCAACGTGATTATATCTCTAAAATTATATAAATGCAACTTTGTGTGTGTGTGAGTTCCTTATAGAATCCGAAACTGTTGAACAGATTTTCTTAAAAGTTTACAGAACTTTAGTGTATAAGTCTGGCCATTTTTTCCATGCCGTTACTTAGTAACAATGATAGAACAACGGGCCGTGAAAATTCTACTGTGGGTAAGTTGATAGCGTGTTTTTTGCATGACGTGGTCTGTAAATGTATTTTTTTTCATTAACTGCAAAGAATTTTATAAGACTTGAAAATTTACGTGTTTTGTAGCAGTGCAAAAGTAAATTGTTTCTGTTTTTGTACGTCCATTGAATAAGCAACTGATTCCGAAAAACTTGCAACACAGTCTACACACATATTTAGTGAAAATGTGATTTCAGAGGTTTCTTATATGTCGGTTTAACAAAACATAGGCCCCAACAACCAAGCACAAGTAATATGCTCGGCAACATAAGATAAGAAATTTATCGACACAGTTGACTAATTGTAGAACTATTCAGCGACAACCATATCAATTCTTACAACGAATAGATAGTCGATCCTGTGAGTTCTTTCGCATACGGTTCAAGAAATCATGGACTCCCCCCCCCCAAAACCTCGCCAAAGTAGTTGGTTTTGAGCTGGAAGAATAGATGTTAAGGGGACAAATCAGAGAAATTGGATTGTTGCTGGCACGTTGCATCCACTGTGTGGGGGTTACGTTGATCAGTAAGGTGTCAATATAACCGAAATTTACTAAAATAATTTTAGGATTAAAAAAAAAGAAAATATTGGAATTACCAAAGATATATATCAAAATAAGTATAAAAGCAAACCCCGAGCAAGGCTGGGTAATACTGTTAGTCTATCTATATAATTATAAAACTCAGATCAGATCAACTCGCTTGCTTGGGCGTTTAAACCGTCTATTCAGTTTCTGCTTTCCAGTTAAAAAAAAAAACATTCGTCTGCTTACCTATTTAATGACCGCCCTTTCTTTAGTCCGATATTAAAAGTCACTGGTTCTATTCAGAGAATACACAAAGTTAACAATATTTTTTTTTGTTTTTAGTTATTTTAACGTGTTTTCTTTACAAATAAATGTAATTTAACTTAATTGAGCTAAAAAACCGACTTAAATATAAATATACAATATGTAACTATAATCATATTTATAACCACATTGGCCGTTTTTAGTAGCGCTCCTGTGTATTCTAATGATTTGTTTTATTTAAAAAATTTTTCTCTTCAAGGAGGAGGAAGGCAAAAAGTTGGTTTTAGTAGTGCTTTTAGTGCCTCCTTAATTTTAGTTAGTGCTTGCTGAGTTTTACTTTTTTCAATCATCAATTAAAAATGTTTTCTCATGAAAATAAAAAAAAACATTATAATCTCAAAATCACTTTTTATTTTGAACATTTTTCATTTTAGCCTTTGAGGGCCAACTACTATTATATAAAATGAACTTTGTGTCTGTGTGTGTGTGTAAGTTTGTTCCTTATGGACTCGAAAACTGCGGGACCGATTTTTATGAAATTTCACACGAAAGTACTTCATGGGTCTGGCAGTGTTCTTAGATAAGTTTTGTATCAGAATGTCT
Organism: Euprymna scolopes; assembly: GCF_053919585.1. Taxonomy (NCBI): domain Eukaryota; kingdom Metazoa; phylum Mollusca; class Cephalopoda; order Sepiida; family Sepiolidae; genus Euprymna; species Euprymna scolopes. The sequence goes on from NC_136484.1 coordinate 123,631,407, forward strand.
TCGATAAGTATCGATAATCAATAATCGAAATAATCCGATGAAAGAAGGAGCAGGCAAATTTGACCAAAGTTAACACCTTACACAGCCTAACATCAAAAGTGCATTTGAGAGGTTTGATTACCACGCACGCTATAGTAAAAGATAATTGTCCCGTCAGGAGCACTAATGTAAACCAATAGAATAGCCAAGTTGTTCAAAATTATGAAACTAGTGAAATTTTCACACTTGTAGAAATAAATGCCAGACAAAGGTGTTTTTATTTCAATGCAGCATGTGGTGAAACAAGCTAATATGCAAATCTAACAAAGGAAATATTAAATGCTTTCTAAAAGACGAACTTGAACTGAAGCACTTTGAGGGTTGGGGTGAGGCATGAGCAGGCTTGGTCCTAGGAAGTAAACCCTCACACGCATTGCCTCCTCACTCGTGGGGAGTGGTGGCTTATTCCCGATTGCGTCCATCGGGGAATGCTGACATTTAATTCCTGAAATTATTTAACATGGCCAACTTCGAAATATATGAACGAACGAAAGAAAAAACACACCAAAATTTGTAGTAAATAGTTCAGTTACAAACATACCGCGCGGCGGCGTGTGATACAACCATAGAAAATTAATACTGGTATTTCTATCATTATAAGAGCGAACACATTAGGTTATCATCCAATTAACTCATCCCATCTTTCATTCGCTCTCGATTACTTTCAATTCACTGACAGATTTATCGTTTAGAGTGTGTGAAGTTTCTGAGCGCTTCGGTAGCATCTCTTAATTGTGTTCTGTCGTTCAAGCAGGCATAAAACTGTTGCGGCGAATCTACCTGTATTACTTACGAATGAATTGATCCATACACGATAAATACCGGAAGACAAGGCCGTAAGGTGGGAGTCGATATCCAGTAAACCAACCAACTCACACATTTGCATGTTTTGTTAATACATTTTGCTGCTCTATTTCCGTGTTCTGTTTTCCTTGTAACCTTTTAAACAAGAGTCGTTTTCAGCTTACTATTGAAGATACGAGAATTTTTTGTTTTATTATAGACAGTCAAAAAAGTTTGGCTGAATCCAATAAATCTGTGGATTTTATTTCGCCACGTAATACTTCGGAACTATTTTCGCCGATACGGTGGAGCTTCTTACATAACTTTTTAACCAAAAAGTCTCTTTATTCCATGAACGATGAAAATGCTTGAATCTAGTGAAAAACAATGAAAATTACTTCGCAATATATGTGGCCTTGGTTAATAAACACTGCGACGAATTTAAAATTTCAGAGTTTAGTGCATACACTTTTAAATGTCTAATATTTGCGCAAGGACTGACATCAAATCGAGATGCTATAATCAGAAGACGCGTTCTAACAAAGCTAGAAAACGAAGCGAGTTTAACTCTACAACAATTAACAGAAGACTGTCAGAGTATAGAAATTATTAAAAAAGACTTGAAGAATATCGAATCGGGCATCACATATATAAAAAGGTAGCCAAGCAATCGAAAACGAACGTAACAAATAAAACACAGGCTAAAAAAATAACAACGCATATCCGCACACATCTAAAAATAATTTTTAGAAAGGAAAATTCCGTCCTCTTGTAATCGATGGGGAAATGGAAATTTGCATTACGTTAAAGACTGCCCATATTCGAAAACAAATGTTTGGCGTGTAAAAACAATAGGCCACAAAAGTTCCCATTGGAGGAATAAAATTATAATAAAACTTTGATGTGTTTCATGGAAATCGAAAACAATGAGGAAGGGTTACGTAAATGTGTGACGGTAAAATTTCTGGATCAATAAATTAACTCAAGTACAGCCATTTAGATATTAAATTTAAATACATGAAAAAATTGAATAGGCCCACAATGTTGTGATCACACAAAGTAGCAAGAGCCGTTAGCGGCACACAAATTTTTAACCAACGTGATTATATTGGGAAAAATTAAAAGTTAAAAAAATATGTACTAAAAAAATACCACGAACCTATTCGGTTTGAACTGGATACATGAATTTAATTTATGGGACCTGCCGATATCTATATTCTATAGAAAAGCAGAATCAATTCCATCTGAAACAGAATTTAATCTCATACTTAAAAAAAAAATAAGTTACAGGAGTATTCGGACCTTGTATTAGGAAATGTACGAAAATAGCTCGGTACTAAGGTTAAAAAAAAATATAAAATCAGCGTTAAAATGCAAAGTGCCATTTTCGTCCCTAGAAAAATCGACCAGGATCGTGACAGACTGGAAAATGTCCGTATTATATCGAACATTGAATTTAATTAGTGGACTGCCCCCCACAGTCTACGCGAAAAAGAGATTGGAGGAAATCCGTGTTACTGAAGACTTTTCAACTGGACTGAACGCGTCATTAGAAGACTTCCATTACCCCTAACCAAGTTCAGAGGAAGTCTTTACAAAACTAAATGTCGTAAGTGTTTTTCGAAAATCGAGGCATATTTCCAAATCCCGGTCGAAAATGAGAGTGCTAAATTGCTCTGAGGTATTTAAAGATATAAAAGACTAGCGTTCGGGCTTAAGGTCGCGCTTACCATCTTTCAACGGGTTATGGACACTATGTTAGGCGGCCTTCACTTTGCCATCGCATATTTTGACGACATTATTATAGCCGGTAACAACATGGAACAGCATAAAGGCCATATATGCGAAGTATTCAGATGAATACAGGGTCTTGGGTTTAAAATTAAGAAAGCAAAAAATCAAATATTTGGGACGCATAATTGATAAAAATGGCAGACGTCCGTATCCCGATAGAGCCGCTGCTATAAGGAACATGCCAGCATACTGAAATACCACCCAACTGAAAAGTTTTTTTTAGGATTCGCGGGTTTGTATTACTGTACACATAGATTCGAAAAAGTTGTCAAAAAACAAATATATAACAAATAAATGTTATCAAATGCAAGATAAGTTACTTTTCTACCAAACTGGATATAATTTTCGAGTTTTTATTCAATTTAACATGCTTATTCAGTTCGAAAAGCATACAGTGTTTACCGATATATTGGAAAATTCAAAATGGCGGCCGACTCTCTTTTTAACACGGTAAGTTCGGAAAAAGGTGTAATAAATAATAAACTAGACAAAATACTGTTAGAAATTCGCTCAATATATGTTACCGTGACATAAGTTGACATATATTTGGTGGGTTTTTAATAGTATTTTGTCTAGTTTATTATTTATTACACCTTTTTCCGAACTTACCGTGTTAAAGAGAGAGTCGGCCGCCATTTTGAATTTTCCAATATATCGTTAAACACTGTATGCTTTTCGAGCTGAATAAACATGTTAAATTGAATAAAAACTCGAAAATTATATCCAGTTTGGTAGAAAAGTAACTTATCTTGCCTTTGATAACATTTATTTGCTATATATTTGTTTTTTGACAACTTTTTCGAATCTATGTGTACAGTAATACAAACCCGGATTCGCTAATTATTATCAGAGCTTTATTCCAAAAATGCATGAATTGCTTGCACCACTAAACCAGCCTTTCAAAAGGGATAAACGTTGGCAATGGACTACCAAATGTCAGTCAGCGTTTGAGGAAATGGAAAACGTCTTTACATCAAACCTTTTTCCTGCACATTTAAAACCGGAACTAGATATCATAGTGAATAGTCATGCTAGCCAAAACAGTAAAGGCGCATGTTTGCTACATAAGATGCCAGTTGGGTCTAAAAGAATCAATTGCCTATGCACCCAGAACACCGCTTCCCTCTGAAAAAACAACATTATTCTCAGATAAAGAAAGGTTTTGGCATTATCGATGCAGTCTCGAAATTTCACTGTTATTTGCACGGTAGTCATTTTACGCTTTAAACAAACCACAAGCCTCTTCTAACGACCTATGAGTCAAATAAGAACTGCACACGTTTACTGCCAACCGTTTAAGATGGAAGCCATTTTATTTAGTTATGATTTCAAATTGTAATTCCTATCTTCAAAGAAAATCGCGTTAAAGCCTATTAAAGGGTATGCCAAAGTCCGAACAACCATGGTCCAGGATACATATAGACTTTGAAGAACCACTGGATGATTTTCATTACTAAAAATTACTAAAACTATTATTAAAAGGACGACACCTGTCACTTCTGATTTAAAACATTTTATTTTAAACTAAAGAAAATAATCAGCCAAATTTTAGAAGTCTTCCAATCTCTTTAGATCAGAGATACAGATTTTACGCGTTTCTTTTTCAAAAATCTACTACACACACACACACACACACACACACACACACACACACACACACACACACACACACACACACACACACACACACACATATGCACATATACATACATACATACATACATACATACATACATACATACATACACACATACATGAAAATTAAATATTCTCCACAATCATTTAGAAACAAAAATTCCACATTTTAATGAGTAATCTGTCTTTAACAAGATCTTACGTAAAGATGTAGTCAGAAATACGATCACAATATATACAAAGACGGATAAACAAATACAATAATTGATACTTACTGTCCATTCCTTCTGGAACAACCTCATCAGCACCCAAATTAATTGCCGCAGCCCATGTTATGCTAAGCCCGGTTAGGAAAATCATCGCAATTGCAACTAAAAATTTCATCATGGATTTTCGTTCGAAGCAGCCAGCTATTCTAAAATGTTGCAACTAAAATGTCTCGGAATTCGGCACGAACTGGCGCCAAGCGTGAATTTATTACCCAATTTATAGTGTCAGCAATCTACTTTTCATGTATCCTAATCACAAGAAACATATCTATACTATATCATTTCATAAATTAATTAATCTTTGTTGACAGACATAATCTGGAATTATCTGGTGCCAAAGAAAGAGAATCTGTTGCAATTTTGTTCTTTTGATTTAATTGGTAAATTTGAGGAGGCGGTCACAAGTGAAGGTCAATAACGATCTCATATGCTTATATAAAAGAATGCATACAACAGTGTCAATGAGTGAATTCTAGATAAGGATTGACAATGGGAGAAGTCAAAAGAAAAGAAAGAACAATAGAAACCATTGTTTCTGAAAATATCTCTATTTCTGTGGTATTTGCTTTCCTGTTGTCAGGTGCAAGAATTATCTACTGAACTGCATATTTTAAATTCAGATCTGGTTATGTCAGGTTGGTTTGGTTGTTTTGTTTTACGGATTCTCAACCCTTTTCGGATTATTTCATATATATATATATATATATATATATATATATATATATATATATATATATATATATATATATATATATATATACTAGTGACGGGACGACTGCAACATTTTCCCTGATTCAAATACAATTACCGATTCTGTTCTAAAATCACGATGCCATTACTAATTCCGATTAAAAATTTTTTTTTTAGTATTTAGCTATAGAGTGGCTGCTTTTTTTTTCGAATTACCGTAAAAAGTCCATGTAATATGTGCACATACTTTACAGCAAATGTAAAAATAAAATTAGGACGGATAATCTATAAATTTAAGATTTACTAGTAGTTTAAAACCAAGCAGTATTTATTTGATCATTAGTACAATTGATAAAGCAAATGGAAATTTATTAAAGAAAACAAGTTAAAAAATGTTGGTATAACAAAATAGGTACAATTGTTTTTCTAATTCCGATACCCAAAAAAGTTCCGTTTTTAGATTCGCGATTCTGATTCTGATAATCGTCCCAACACTAATATATATATATATATAAATATGTGTGTGTGTGTGTATTTTGGCGATTCAAATCAGCTTTCAAATCAAGTTCCAAATAAAAGCATACACAAAAGTATTATAAGTGTTCACAGCTGTTTCAAAGTAGTTTTTATTTTAAATCATGCAATAAATAATACATTTTTAAAAACAAAATCATCATCTGAATTAAGTTTTTGCAGGTGCTTAACAAAAATAAAATCAACAACAACAACAACAACAACAACAACAACGCAAACACACACACACACACACACACACACACAAACACAAACACAAGAAAATATCCATTGTCAAATGTAGCGATAAAAAAATGATTATTGAAATAATTCTATATCAAAATGCATATTATCGAAACCCAAACTAATATTTCAAAATACACGAAAATTCGCCATTTACGGAATATTGAGCTGCACTGTGGTCTCCATACGCGTTGGGATACCAAAGATTTCCTGGTAACTAATTTTATGTAACTCCCTCAATTTTCTGGCCCCCCAGACGTGTTACTCAGTGCAGCCTTATCTACTACTCTTGGAATATTTTCTTTCCCCCTTTTTTGCACACACACACACACACACACACACACACACACACACACACACACACACACACACACACACACACATATATCGCAATCATGAAGGGAAGTCTTTTATAATTCATGATTAAACACGTTTTAAAATAAAGTAAACGGGGTGAAGAGGAGAAGAGAAGAAAAAAGTGACGAAGTCAGCTGACCGGTTTCGCTCTCGCTTTCTCAAAGCTGTATTGAGGGATTTTTGTCTTTTTTTTGTGTGTGCGCGCAAATTTCTCAACGGATCCTTTTCACACACACTATGATCCAAACCTGAAAATAATAGTAACGAGTGACGCAAGCTCAGATGATATTGGAGCTTGTATACTTCATATAATACCCGACGGCACTATAAACCAATAAGAAAATGTCACGCAAAAACATTAACACCAATGGCCTGCTGGAGGTTATTTTGTAGAGCTCTGGCAGTTCTCATCATGTTTCTACACCGATATCGATCCTACTGCGAATTTAAGGGTCTTCTACGGCTCTGTCCAACTCTCCTGTAGTAACTACCTGTCTCCTTGAATCTCCTCCATGCTTTTGAGACTGTACTAGGAGACACAGCACATCTGATTGCAACGGCATGTATTAATGTCATCTTGGAAGAGTTGCACTAATTATGCAACTTCTGTAGCGTCCAGGTGTCACATCATGCTATTAACAGAGATGTTGATTCAAGCCAAATAAAAAAACTACAATAGTAGAAAGTCAGTCAGTAAAAATCACCCAAAAGAGGCGAGAATGGAAAATAAGTATCAGTGGTCGCAACTATTCTGGTTTATGGGGATGTCTTATTGTTGCCCTTCTAAATCATCTGTTGTTGATTTCATTAACAACAAAATAGCTGAAACTGAAGTTCTAAGAGAAAAGCTGATTGCTAGGATGTTATTTATTTCCTCTGAAATTTAGGAGAGACGCACATGACTGTGGATTTCATAAGTAGCAGAAATCTCCATCACGTGACCTGCTAACGTCACAGGCGAATACCTATGATCACGGACAAACCTACGATTACGAAGGATTGTTATTTTAGGTTTCAATTCTCAAAGAAATTATCGAGGGATTCATAGAACTTGTTCAAAAGTGACTATATTTTATTTTTTGAAAGATACAAAATTATTTTTTATTTGGTTGGTTGTTTTTGTTTTACGGCATATCGACCGTTTTAAGCAGTCATTTGTTTATTTTTTTACTCAGTGTGTAAAAACCACTTTGAACAACATATTTTTTAATTAAAAATCAACAAACATACTTAGTTTCACCACTTTAAAAGTATACAGGTTGCTACATAATTAAATTCTACTGCGTTTGGTATATATTTTGTTGTTGTTGCTTTTTTTTTTAATTAGACAATATTCGACTGTTAACTTTTCTAGTTTTACCAAGTGAATACATCCTTTTAAATTAGGAGTAGTGCTTAGATCATATTTTAAACTATAGAGGCTGGAAGACCCCTCTCTAAAATGTACTCGGAAAATCGATTTTATAGCGAGTTTTAAGAATAATTAGCCGGAAAAAATGGTGAAAAAAAAAACAGTCACTGAATAATTGTTACCAAAGGCAATAAATGAATGAGTTTGTTTCGTGTTTTAAAGTATTTTCAAATTGTTTTCCTGACTGCTGGAAAACCGCTTCCGTGGTACCAGTTTTCAAGAATTCTGGTGAAAGAATTGACCCATTAAATTATCGCCCCATTAGCCTTCTCCCGCGTTTCGCCAAAATATTTGAGTCCTTAATTAATCAAGCCCTAGTCCAACACCTTACAGCTGCTAAACTCCTGACCGACAAACAATATGGATTTAGGCAAACTCGTTCCACAGCAGATATCCTAACTGTAATCTCTGAACGTATATACCGTTCACTGGACAAAACAGGGGAGGGTAGAGCGGTAGCCCTAGATATATATATATATAAGGCTTTTGACAGGGTATGGCACGATGGTCTTCTAAAGAAAAATTAGATCATATGGTATCACTGGAAGAATACATAATGTAATTAAATCCTTCTTAAGTAAGAGAAAAATCCAAGTTGTCCTCGACGGTCGTACATCTAAACAATATTAGATAGGAGTTTTAGTTAAAAAAAAAAAAAAATTACGTATTCGTATAATTTGTGATTGTCCTGGTTTACTTGCCCCTCCCTTTAAGACAAAGTTAGTATACAATAAGATGATTACCCAGCTGGGACATAAATAAAAATTGAAAATAATTTTTCCTTCACTGAGAGAGGATAGAACAAAGTTTGGGTGCAAATCACCGACTAATTCAAGTATTCTCTTTCAACATCAATAGTGCATAAATTTGTCGAAATGAAATAATTTTAAAAGTTAGCTTTTATTGTTGCTACTGTTTACTTTTGTAGTACAAAGGTAAAGGTCACCACAGGAGGTAAAAACTTTTTGCATAAAAAAGTTATTTTTGTAATAATAATATGAATTAATTTACCCAAATTCATAAAGAAATTTAATTATAATACATATATAATTGTTTTTATGCATAATTTTCTAAAATCTTTACTATATAAAATTTGTAATTATCATAAAAGCTAAAAGCAAGATCGTGGTAAGTCGTAAGCGCAGCTGCATATATATTATAGCGTAACCATGGTAAAATTGTACAACTCTGGTTTCCGGTCATGAATTGCGGATAAATCTTTCGCCTTTTACTAAAGATTTCCGTGTCCGGGAGCAAATCAATGAGTCTATAGACTTATTTTTGAAACCCTACTTAACTGTAGGGTAAAAAGTAAATCCAAAAACAGACAACTTTAAATAATCATTACACACACATGCTATATATATATATATATATATATATATATATGTATATATATATATATATATATATATATATATATATATATATATATATGTATATATATATATATATATATATATATATATCTTTTTCCTTTTTTTGGTTTCGATTCAAGCTAATGCACCCAAGTCTGATATATATATATATATATATATATATATATATATATATATATTTATTTATTTTTGAAATCGCAACTCTATCTATATAATACTAAACCTCTGAAGTTCCTGCTTTTTTGCTTGCGCACTATCCTCCTCCTCCTCTTCCTCTCCTCCTCTCCTCCTCCTCCTCCTACTACTACTACTATGCCTCCTCTTCTTGCTACTACTATTACTTCTCCTCTTTACAACTACTACTACGCCACCTCTTCCTCCTCTTACTACTACTACTACTACTACTACTACTACGCCTCCTCTTCCTTGTCCTACTATTACTACTACTGGTTGACATGTATTTTTACTGTCGCAATTTTCTCACAAATAAATCAACTTTGACCTGTTGACAACGTATTTTTTTTACTGTGTACGTTTTCAGCGACCTAATTTTTTTTTGCGTTTTAAATTATCGAAATAAACAGTTGTTAATACTTTCTGCATTTCTTTACATCGTTAATTTCCGTATTACGTTTAAGTTTACATGGTAAAATAGTAAATTTATTTGTAAGAAAATTGCGTTAAAATAACAAACGTAATACGGAAATGAACAATGTAAAAAAATGCAGAAAGTATTAACAATTGTTTATTTGGATAATTTAAAACGAAAAAAAAAATAAAATAGGCCACTGAAAACGTACACAGTAAAAAAAATACGTTGTCAACAGGTCAAAGTTGATTTATTTGTGAGAAAATTGCGACAGTATAGTTGTAATACAGAATAGTTGCAAAACATCCCCCAAGGGGTCAGTATGTTATATTAGCTATGGAATTAATGTATCAGCATGACACTTGTGACGTAAAGAAAACAGTTTTTTTGCGACATAACAGAAACATTTCTATGAAAGTATATTAAAATGAAAAAAAGAATATAGATAGATTTCTATGAGTCATTCTGTTTATAATCATGCCTAAACGCAAAGTTAAAAGACCACAAGTGGCTGCTAAAAATCCAAGCTGTGATGCAGGACCACTTATAATTCAATAGCTGTAAGTTTTTTTTTTCAAAAATAAACAATTATAAACAGAATGACTCATAGAAATCTATCTATATTCTTTTTTTCATTTTAATATACTTTCATAGGACGTTTCATGTACGTTTTCAGCGGCCTAATCTTTTTTTGCGTTTTAAATTTTTATTTCTTTCTAAATCTACTATTTTACAATGTTTTTTTATTTCTTCTTTAGCATGCCTCAGTGTCAAGATGTATTGATTGTGCTGTCTTAGAATGTTTTCCAATAATTCAACAATGTTGCGTTGAATGGTAACATTTTGCAATATTTTCAATCTAATTGCAATGCTATCTTGTGAATCCAAAAAATATATCTGAATGTACTGAGCTTGTTCTTCAGGGTCAGGGATAAGTGATCCAATATAATGATGAACCTGGCCTTGGATCACAACAGAAGGATTCCAACTATTTCTATTCAACACTGAGAACATAAGCAATACATTTGCCAAACAGACCTTGGGTACCAGTCAAACACACGAGCTATCAAATCTGGTCTGTCATTGGATTGTTGATTTAAAAAACAAATGCTCCTATATTTCTGGCCAGTTAGGGTTGCATGTCATGGTGATAAAAAATGTAGCATTTCCAAAACGTCGTACATACATCGTGGCATCTTGACACCGTTCCATCATGTATCTTGGTCCTCCAACGAATGTTGAATGATTCTCCTTCCAACATTGCTAAAATCATCATTATCATTTAGTGCATCAACAAAACCTCTGTAGATGGTACATCTGAGATTGCATTGGTTTAGTCGAATATAATTCAACCTCTCAGCCTCAATTTATGCAGCCATATCAACCAAAAACTGTTGCAACAAACGCCCACCTCTTAAGAGATGATTAAATTCATTTTCATGAACCATAATTCTATGGGCATAGTAACGCATTACAGTTAGTTTTTTTGTTATTGGTCATTTGCATCTGTTGGTGCCAACCGTCTTCTCCAGATGGAAAGAACAGGACATACTGAAGAGGGTCATACGATCGGTGGGATTCAGATATAGTTTGCAGTTGTCCTCCTCTGTGTGTAAGAACAATGTGCCGTGAGGATGAACGTGGATCATTATTATTTTGAATGATGATGACGGATTTCCTTTGCTGCAAAAAAAGTAATTTGAAAAAGACAGTTATATTGTCTTAGGTTTTTCCTAAATTCATTAGCAATGGGTTCATCACTGCTGAATAAATGATGGATCTCAGGAGGCAAAGACTGAAGATTTTGTAACTGAACTTTGCCTTTCATACAGCAATATATATATATATATATATATATATATATATATATATATATATATATATATATATATATATATATATATATATATATATAATGGGCCAACAACCAGCAGTCGTATCAATCACGTTTATTGAATTTATTAAATGTTGCTATAATTTCTCAACACTGAGTGACCCAACGGGTCACGGGTTGTCTAGTAATATATAAAAATCGATAGAACATTAACTCTATAATATAATATACGGAATCTGCAAGAATTAAAAGATCATATTACGCGTACTTTACGCTTATATATATATATATATATATATATATATATATATATATATATATATAAATAATATAATTATATATATATGTATATATATATATAATATAATTATATATAACATGAGTTCTTTCAGCCATAATCGAAACCGAAACCAAAATTTATGAAGAATTCTTGATAAAATTATTTATAAAACATAGATTAATGGAATGCCATCAGTTATAATCAAAACAGAAACCAAAACTTATGAAGAATTTTTGATAAAATTATCCATAAAAAATAGATAACTTAAGTGCCATCAGCTATAATCGAAACCGAAACCAAAACCTATGAAGAATTCTTGGTGAAATTATTTATGACCAGAAATGTAAGTACATAACAATTAAACGACCTGGGTGTAAGCGTGACACAGAAAATAACACGCACGCTATCGTATTGATATATAGATGTCATTTTTTTTTAATATGTCGAAACGTTTCTTGGAAGTCACATTCAAAAATACAGCTAAAACAAATAAAAAGTGTGCATTACGTTTACAAGTTTAAAAAAATGGATAAAAAATAATCCAATGGTTATTTATCAAATTTACGCATTTGTTTACTGTTATTAACAGTCTTTCTATGTGAATAATTTGTTATTGTCCCTGTTTTTTTTTGTTTTTTTTTTACAAAGGCATCACCACATTATCAAGGCCCAGAGGCCACTCAAGGATAAGGGTTAAAGAGTGTACAGTAGAAATTGGTCAATATAGTAATCATTAGTAATGAAAATTTGGTAAATTTAATAACTTATATGGAACGGCTCATCAAGAACTTATTTACTTTAGACTTGAACACATCCATATTGTAGTCAGCCGGAAAGCAGGAAAACGGAAGACAATTCCACAGGCGTGCAGTTCTAAGAAAGAAGCTTTGTTCATGGAATCTACGTTTAGGTTTAGGCACAGATAAAGAGTGGGGGAAATTATTGATAGTGTTTACAGCTAGACGAGTGTTTCTTGTGAAAGTTTGGCGAGGGGGGACCATAGATTGAAGCTCAGTTGAACACTTTCCATGAAAATAACGATACATCAGAGACAAACTCGCAACATCTCTTCTGTGAGATAGAGGTTGCAAGGAGGAGAAAAGGACATCTCCTACGAGGCTACGAAGTCTATTTTGAACTCTATCAAGGCAGGACAAGTCCTTTCTAGCAGCTCCTGCCCAGATGTGGCAACAGTATTCCATCCTTGGACGTACCTGGCTCTTATATAGGTAGAGAATAGCATCAGCAGTGAGATATCTACTGGATCGATAGAAAGATCCCACCATTTTTCCAGCGGCCTTGGCAACAGATTTGATATACGTGTTCCATTTAAGATCAGGAGTAATGGTCAAGCCCAGAAGCTTGTCAAAACTTGAGGCCTCCTGAAGACGAGAGCCATTCATTTCAATTGATGACAAATGTGGATTAGAATGTTGATGATGTAAAGAGAGAAGCTTGGTTTTAGATGCATTAAAAGTAACCAGCCACTCCTTTCCCCATTGTACTACGTGCTCAAGATCAGAGGAGAGAGAATTGGAGAGAACTTGGTCGTTTACTGTCTTAGATGTGCTACCATAAATGGTAGTGTCGTCAGCATAAATGTCTACAAATGATGTAAGGATATGATTTGGAAGATCATTAATGTAGATCAGGAAAAGAGTTGGGCCCAGGATGGATCCCTGAGGGACACCGGCATTAATACTGTGAGCTTCTGATTTTTGCCCCTCAACTACTACTCTTATGAACCTATCAGAAAGAAAAGATTTAATAATTGAGAAGACTTTTCCAGCTATACCATAGCTAGCGATCTTATGAAGTACACCTTTATGCCATACCCTATCAAAGGCTTTAGATATGTCAAGAGCAATTGCCCTAGAAAGATTGCCACCGTCGAGAGATTTGCTAATCCTATGCGATATAACTGTAAGGACATCTGCTGTAGATCTAGCAGAACGGAAACCATATTGAGTGTCACTAAGAAGGTTATTTTTGTTGAGATGTTTGATTACTTCTGTATTTAACACAGATTCTAGCAACTTACTCATGACGCACAGGAGACTTATTGGCCTGTACTGAGAGGGGGATGAGCGATCACCTGAATTCTTAAATACAGGGCATACTGATGAGATTTTCCAGGGAGATGGGAAACTATCCTCTTTAAGACAACGTTTAAACAGTTTTGTAAGTATGGGCGCTAATTCAGGTTGAAGTTTTTTGAGTACTATAATTGGAATACCATCAGGGCCAGTTGCTTTACTCGAATCAAGGTTTTTGATTAGCTTCGCAACATCACGTACAGATATACGTATATCACATAGCGTGTTTTCTGATACAGGAGGAAATATTGAGGGTTGGCGGTCTTGGTCGCAAAGGGTAGAATTAGCTGCAAAGTTCTTGACAAAGAGTTTGGCTTTGTCTGATGCTGACGAGATTACCTCAGGTCCATTGATAATAGTTGGGATGGAGCACACGCTTCTGTTCAGGATTCTGTTTGCTATTTGCCAAAACTGGTGGGAACCAAGCCGCTGCTCAGCTACTTTGGACTTAACAGATTGAGCATACAACACTCTTGCGTTCCTTATTACTTTCTTACAATGGTTGCTGGCAGTCCTGAAAACGGCTTTAGTTTCCATACATCTATTACGTTTGAAGCAGTGGAAAAAGTGATTTCTGTGCGCAATGGCAGCAGCACATTCTGGAGAGAACCATGGCTGGCTGTTAGGTTTTTGCTGAAACTTTTTAGAGGGTATGAAATGGTCAATACCTACAATTAACCATTCAGTTAGGTCTAATACTATAGAGGACACATCCTTTTTAAACATGGAATGCAGAGGTAGATGTACGGAAGCTATCCCAGTCAGCCTTAGTGTATCGATATACTGTACGATGAAGAGGTACGTCTGGGGACTTATTACATTTCATTTTTATCTTAATTGATACAACAGAGTGGTCGGAAGATCCAAGAGGCGACAGAACAGAAACTGAACATAGTTCAGGGCAAGTTGTGAGAAAAAGGTCTAGTAGGCTCGCATACTGGCCGTCATTATCGGGCACACGGGTAGGTTCCTGAACAATCTGAGTGAGGTCATAGGCAATGGAGAAATCATGACAGAACCTCCCCTCATCATCGGTCTTGTTTGAGTGGGTCAACCATTCGACGTTGTGAAAATTGAAGTCTCCACATACGTGAATGTTAGCTGAAGGATAAGTAGAAAGGACTTGGTCAATTTTCTCAGATATGCTTTGAAAGATAGTAACTCCGCTGTTGTGGGGGCGATAGAGAGTAAATATAAATGCAGTAGTGTGAGCTAAAGCAACCCGGAAGCACATATAGGGTAAGTTAGGATCTTCCCTGGAGATGTCCCTCCCACATGGAAAGCTATCTTTAATATAGGCACATATTCCATGCCCATGGCGATCTTGGGGGTCAGATTTAGAAGTTAAGTTAGAGTATCCTGAAATTGCAAACTCATCTAGGGAAATAGCCTGTCCAATGCCAGTTTCACTTAAAAATAAAAGGTCTGGTTTAGTCTCCTGTAATTGGGTTTCAACCTCTGGAAGGTTAGAACGAAGACCCCTGATGTTGGAGAAGGAGACATGGTAGTAGGGGTCTACGTTGGAAGTTGGAGAACCGGGTTTAATCGTGTATTTTTTCTTGAAACTTGTCATGATGAAACTTTGGAATTTGTGGACTAGGTCGACAGATTTACTTAGAGCAGGACAGAGAGGGGAAATTAAGAGAGAAAAAGAAACGAAGAATTTTTTTTTTTATTTGTAGCTAATGATAAGGTAAAGCCGTAACAATTACCCACTAGTATGGCATCGAGAGGCCCCACCAGAAGCTACTGCATGGTCCAGAATCCATTCACCAAATGGCAATACAGCAGCCCCAGTACTTTGCACCTGCTGATAGGACAGCCTCCTTAGTGATTAATCCAAGGTTCGGGTCCCTGACTATCAGGCGGATAACGTCAGCCCAGACAAAACGTTTACCTCCAGCACCCTTACTAGTGACATGGCTACAAGGACTTGCTTCTTCCCTTAAGACAAAGTTAGAATACAATTAAAAGATGACCCAGCTCACCAAAAGGGTCATTTTAAGTTGGAACATAAATAATAATTGAGAAGAATTTTTCCTTCAATAAGAAAGAACAGAACAGATTCTCAGTGCAAATCACTAATTCTAGTAATTCTAGTATTCTCTTTCAAAATCATCAGTGTGTAAATTGGAAGATTAACATTCTCTGCATATCTCCTTAAAACATGAGATTCTACTTTTTTTTTAGCGATTACGCGTGGAACCCCTTAAATCGTCTGCTTCGGATATATAATTTAAAGTAAATGATTGTACTAAAACATACAATTAGTTAGATTACGTTTATTAATTAAATTATAAACACCGTAAAAGTATTATTTTGAAAGCTCTTAACTAAATTACTTTACCACTGACTAGCATCGTAATAAAGTCATACGCGATCGATTAAAAATACCACTTCCCAACAGAAAACCAAATAACCGGATAGAATTTATCTCCCATAGGACACCCCCCAAAAATGCGGGGGATGACTGTCGTAAAACTTTAGAATGGCTCAGAAATTGGATGTGAGTATTTTACGTTAAATTTATATGCGAAACTAATCTTCCACTTTAAATTCAAAATTTATATATTTTTTATTTCTGTCAACTTCTTCACAATCACCTAAAAATATAATCTGTGTTTTTTTTTTCTAGTGACGGAATGATGCAATATGATATTTGTGTGTATCATATAGAAAGAGAGGTTAGAGAATCTATATAATATCTAAAAATGTGTTCTTATATAAAAATTGCGAGGGAAGACAATGGAAGTATTTCAGACTCTTTAAATACCTCCCTAATTGAACAACGAGAACATAACACGATTAAACCTTAAAATATATCTAATTTTTATGAAATTTAAATGGTAGGTGTAAAATATTCTGAGCCCCCAATTCTCTAAGTGTTCTGAAATAAAATAAAATTATATAAAATCATTTGCCTTTGCTTATATTAAAAAAAGAAAATATATTCTTGGATTTGATATCATTTTATCTATAATAATAGTGATTGAATCGAAACCGCACATTCAATGTTTTCTGTCTGATAATTTTCCAATTAAACATTTTAAACATTTATTAAGTGTATTTTAAACAAATATTACGGCACAATCACGTTGATACACCAAGTAGATGGGTGACCATTTGGGAATGCGAGGCGCTGTATGTACCGCGAGGTAAACTACCAGGTTGAGAAACTGGCGCAGTCTATCCTTTTCTCGAGGGTAGATGGGACTCTCTTAAACCGTTGTAAGTACCCGATGATGTGATGGCGTCATGATAAAAATGCCGTTGATAACCCTGGCGAAGCATCAAGTATTCAGTTACCGGCAAGATTTGAATTACACTACAAACTCGTGTAGTGAGTTCAATCTCGGCTACAGTCGCGCTGGGTGGGATGGAAACAAACACTTTAACAAATCGATATACGTATTTGCAGTTTGAAGGTAGTTCTCTCCTTATAGGTCACATAGAGGTGAGAGCACGTAGATATCTGACACTCAGAGAGTAACAAAGAGATTTAAGATCACTTACATAAAGAATAAGATAATTATATGAAATGAAAGAATACATTTTTCCTTTGTTTAATAAAATAAAATGTATCGAATTTTTTATACGTAACGCCTCTTCCTCTCTGTCTACTGCCCTGACTTTCCTCCTTTCTTTTTTTCGTTTTCTATTTTTGGGATTTAACGCTTTCTGCTTGTACTAAAACATACAATTAGTTAGATTACGTTTGTTAATTAAATTATAAACACCGTAAAAGTATTTATTCGGTGTGGAGAAACTGAAACATGTTCAGAAAGGTTTCCTTAACAATGACATTAGTTTTTCATCGCTGTCCATTACGTTCATGGGATTTACGATTCTTCAACATACCCGGATATACGAATACACATAGATACAGTTTTAAGGGGGTTCTCTCCATAGGTCTGGAGGCACGTAGATAGCCAACAATCAGAGAGTAACATAGAAATTCGAGACTACTTCAAAGAAAAAAAAAGAAAAGGAAATATTTCTGCATGAAATCAAAGAATACATTTTTCATTTGTTTAATATAATAAAATATGTGTCGAATTTTTAGTACGTAACGCCTCTTCGTCTCTCTGTCTATTTCTCTGTCTCGTTCTCTATTTTTGAGACAACGCTTTCTGTTTATATTAAAACACATAATTAAGTTGATTACGTTTTCTAATAAATTAAAAACACAATAGAAGTGTTTATTTTGGGTGAAAAAAATTAAACATATTTAGAAAGGGTTTCTAAATAATGACATTAGTTTTCCTTAAACTGTACATTCATGTTTTTTCTATAAATTCTATAATTCTCAATTTTTAACTTACCGACCACTTCATAAAAACGACACAATTACAATAATTGACAAGAATGAAATAGGAATTAGATTTTTCATCATTGACCAGTTCAGATGTACAGGTAATCACTAAAATGCTTCTGATGGATATCCCATTTTTTTAACGAAATTACCTCAATATAGAAGGAATTCTGCTTCACAGAAATATTCCAGAACCAATAATTTCAGTACTTTCTAAAAATTATTCGTGTGTGTGTTCGTCCATCGAAAAGAAAGAGCACTATCTGATCATCCTATAGGGGAGAGTGGTGGGAGACATTATCGGTGAGTACGGAAGCCCAATCTTTGCTTGAAAAGTTGCAGTGGGAACAAGAAATCATAGCAGATGTCGAGGGCTTAAAAAAATTGTGCTTCCTGCCCTTTCTGCGCTTCTCTGCAGCAACCTTTCGGTAACTTTCATATTTGCAGGCACCACGAACAGCGGTCCGCTACTTGGCTCTATCTAAAGCAGTCTGCTCCCACGATGACGGATCAACGTTGAAGGCCTTCAGTAATGCTTTCAGAGTGTCTTTAAATCGTTTTCTTTGGCTGCCATGGGATCACTTGCCATGTTGGAGCTCAGCAAACAGAAGCTCGTTGGGCAGTCTGTAGTCTGGCATACGGGCCACATGACCAGACCAGCGAAGCTGAACCTTCATGAGGATAGTGGGGATGCTTGGAAGTCCAGAAATCTTCGTACACATTATATATATATATATATATATATATATATATATATATATATATATATATATATATATATATATATATA
This sequence comes from Euprymna scolopes, assembly GCF_053919585.1. Lineage (NCBI taxonomy): Eukaryota > Metazoa > Mollusca > Cephalopoda > Sepiida > Sepiolidae > Euprymna > Euprymna scolopes. The sequence continues at coordinate 123,650,421 of NC_136484.1, forward strand.
TATATATATATAATTTGTGGTGATTCGAATTCTTTTTTAAAACGAAAAATTCGAATGCTGGCATTTTCATTTTAATCAACTAATTTAATTTAAAACTGTTTTAAATATACATTATGATTAGAGTGTGGGAGTACCATTTCCGATTTTTTTAGTTATTTTATTAAGGGAGGACTAAATTCTTAAATTACCTACCGCTTAATAAAAAATAACATTTTCATTAATTTCTGAGACTAAAATTGCTACACCAATTTAATGCTCATGAATTATATGTAAACACAGCTCAAGATTTCAGATGAATATACCATTTCTTTGTAAATTTAAAAACAATTTTTATACAATGAATAAGAAAAGAAAAGTATCAATTCATAAAGAGTATTTCATATTTTTAGGTAGCATTTATTTATATCTTCCTAGGAAATGCCGGGAGACGAGCCATGCTAGTTTTAAATATAAATAAGATTTTTATTTATTTATCTGTTATCGGCTATACAGCTGACCTAAATTTTTCGAATCAAGTCCGATACTATATAACACACATGCGAATCCTAATATAAGGCTAGATTATAATACATTAATATTTCGACATGACGCACACACACGTTCATATATATATATATATATATATATATATATATATATATATATATATATATATATATATATATATATATATATATAGATAGATATATATATGTATATATGTATATATATATATATATATATATATATATATATATATATATATATATATATATGCAAAATGAAGACAAAAATACCTAAAATGAGAACATCATATGGCGTATTTACTTATGTGTTACAATTGTTTTATAACTATTTGGAAACATTTAAACATTATATCATTTAAAACTATTCCAAAAATAGCTACTCTTCAGATACTAAAATACATTTGTTATACATATATGAATATATTCATAATCCCTATTTTAAGGGATCTAGCAACTGAGCTCACCTCTTACCCATCAATTTTATTTTATCTTTTGTTTTTTTTTATTTTTCGATTGCCTTCAAATTCAGTAAGTGTCTCATTTTCGTATTTCTTCATTTTATATGATATTTCAAAAATTTCCTTTTTTTTTTTATTCATGTAAGCTTTTAATGTTTTTTCTAATTATTTTATCCTTACCGGTTTATTTATTTTATTGATTTATTCACCAAATCTTAATTCACACCTTCAAATTTTAGTATCTATTTATATGTCCAACTATTCTTATCTTAGTTAGCCTCAGTTTCGTATAAATTTTTATTTAGATGTTGATTTTCGATTTTCCCTCCTATGTTATTTCTTAAGAAAAACAATAATTAAAAGATTAATATAAATAATATTAAAATTTATGTTCATCCCATACAGCTTATATAAATAATTTAAATGCTAAAACAATCTTTTCAAGTCTTATCGTAATAAACATTTTATTTTATCTTCTAATCTTTACTATACCCTACCAATCAGTATAAATATATGGTTTATGGGACTTGACTCGATTTTGCCCATATTTATCAATTAGTAATTTTATCGAAATTCTTATGTATTCTTACTTTTAATATCTTGACTTTTGTATTTATTAATCTCCTTTGCTTTGGACCGCGATGTGCTTCCGACTAGAGCAGGCACGCAATCAGTTTGATTAAATAATGGCGATTTCTAAAATTTAATGGAAAATAGTATATATATATATATATATATATATATATATATATATATATATATATATATACTTCAGAATAGTTTTTATTTAACAATCAGTTGTTATGGAAACGTGAGATTATAGGTTTACAAAATATTACTGGTAGTAGTATTCTATAAGTTATCCCATCTAAACAAGAATTGCTCGATATGCAAGATAAAGCAAATAAATAAAATTGTAATTCAATGAATTTCAAAAAACTCTCATTGAAATGAAATGAAGTGGTTGAGTTTCATATCAAAGAATTTTTATTATTCTAAGCAAGACAAAGAATGCTTTAGAAAATTAATCTCCTTAACCTATAGGGTTTCGATGGCTACCATCTCATCAGAGGAGAGAAAATATTAGCAAATACTTATAAAGGTATGCACCCTATTTGCTAAAGTCAGTGAGACATGGAAAGTCAAAGTCAAAATAATAAATTTATCAGAAGTCCTGTAGCAGGAGGATTTGCAGAAAAATGATATGAATGTTTTTTTTTTGATCCAGCTTGCTTGGTAAAATCCATGTTATACGTTCTTTACATCCGTTTGGTAATAAGGTACAATATATATATATATATATATATATATATATATATATATATATATATATATATATATATATATAATTTTATTTTCATTAAAATTGTAGGGTGCGTTAGAGAGAACAAGAACATTATCTACAATAATCCCAAAAGAAATCATAAATAATGAAAAATAAATTGATGAAAGTTCGCTTTTCAAAGATTATGTAAATTAGTTACTTTTTTATTTAGTCGTTCGCATACCCATTACAGAATATTAAGAAGTTTTTCTTAATAATTTTAAAATAGAAAAGGTAGGCTTTTAATATCAATGTAACTTCGACGATAAACTGAACCATGTCTGGTGCCGTGTAATGAAAGCCAGTCAACGTGGCGTTCAAAAAGAGAGAATATACTGCTGTTAAATATGTCTAGGCGACTAGAGTGGTAAACGAAGAAAATAAAAACTTTTGTCTTGCGCCCACAAAATTTGCATCAAAGTTCTTATTTTCTTTTGCAACATTTGGGTCCGTTAGAGAGAACAAGAACATTATCTATACTGCAGTGTAGAGAACCTAATGTGGATTTGATAAAATTATATTGTGGCCCTAGAAAGGACGACATGATTCCATTTCCGATTGATGAAAATCAGTTTTCTTTTTATTGTTGCAGACCATCTATTATACTAGTTGGTCTATTGTGTACAAACCCCCAGAGGTATAGGAGCCTTTTATCATGTCAGAAAGACATAAAAACTAGCATCCTGGTTTTTTTTTTAGATTTATAATTTCCTCTCTAATTTATTTTACTACGCTCTCTCTTTTTCTTTTCTATGTACCGAATTTGTTTCACCCCTCTCTCATCGTTGTCCGTTTCTCTCTCTTGCTTTAATGAATTAAAAAAAATAATTAAAATATACGAGTTTCACCCGAGCATCTAGTTTTAAAGTTAAAACCTCAGAGTACCGTCGAGTTTTTGTCTTCCATTTCTCTTCCTCAACACTATGATATATGAAACAATATTTTTGTTTCAATGTATTTTTACAGTGTCTTTTTACAATTATTATTATTATTATTATTATTATTATTATTATTATTATTATTATTATTATCAAAACTATGGCGAATAATGAGGCCTTGAGGAGGCTTTTTGACACCCAAACTACCAGCAAGAGATCAAAATGAAAAAAAAAGAAAAAGTCCAATGTGAACAAGTTCTAATTGAATCGTCCCCCTAAGTAATCCAAGTTACAAAATTCCCACTGTTTACTATGCTAAAATCACAATGACTAATGTATACCTATTAACCCTTATCCTTGAGTGGCCTCTGGGCCTTGATAAGTGGTGACACCCATGTAAAAAAAAAAATGATGATCTAAATTTATTATTCTTCTTAAAGATAGTAACTCCGCTGTTGTGGGGGCGATAGAGAGTAAATAAAAATGCCGTAGTGTGAGCTAAAGCAACCCGGAAGCACATATAGGGTAAGTTAGGATCTTCCCTGGAGACGTCCCTACCACATGGAAAGCCATCTTTAATATAGGCACATATTCCATGCCCATGGCGATCTTGGGGGTCAGATTTAGAAGTCAAGTTAGAGTATCCTTTAATTGCAAACTCTTCTAGGGAAATAGCCTGTCCAATGCCAGTTTCACTTAAAAATAAAAGGTCTGGTTTAGTCTCCTGTAATTGGGTTTCAACCTCTGGAAGGTTAGAACGTAGACCCCTGATGTTGGAGAAGGAGACATGGTAGTAGGGGGTCTACGTTGGAAGTTGGAGAACCGGGTTTAATCGTGTATTTTTTCTTGAAACTTGTCATGATGAAATTTTGAAATTTGTGGACTAGGTCGTCAGATTTACTTAGAGCAGGACAGAGAGGGGAAATTAAGAGAGAAAAAGAAACGAAGAATTTTTTTTTTATTTGTAGCTAATGATAAGGTAAAGCCGTAACAATTACCCACTAGTATGGCATCGAGAGGCCCCACCAGAAGCTACTGCATGGTCCAGAATCCATTCACCAAATGGCAATACAGCAGCCCCAGTACTTTGCACCTGCTGATAGGACAGCTTCCTTAGTGGTTAATCCAAGGTTCGGGTCCCTGACTATCAGGCGGATAACGTCAGCCCAGACAAAACGTTTACCTCCAGCACCCTTACTAGTGACATGGCTACAAGGATAGACATAGAAACAGAAAATTTCCGCCATCTCAGCCAACTGTTCGCAAAAATACTGCCAACCTAAAAAACAGCTTTTTCTTCTCCCTTTGTCCGAAAAATCACTCATTTAAAAAATGAGGACTGAGGGACAAATCAGGCCAGACTCTATCTTGTAACCTTCCAAATGCGTCTGATGCATTGTTGATTCTGTTTTATTTCCGCATAAAGAGTGCTATTATTTGATAAAGTACTACCAAGGTAGATAAAATTTGTTACTACTTAAAGGCGCTTTCCATAGACAAAGATATCAAGTTTCATATACAGATCACCAAGAGCGAGAGCGTACATGATCTTAATCTTCTTAATGCTAACTGTCAATCCGAAGCAGGTACAAACGTTCGTGAAGAGATACATCACCAATTGCATATAAACTGAAGAGTGTATCACCAGGTCAGCATCATCAGCACACAAGAGTTTGGATTTTTTGATCTTATAAATCCACGTTTATTTATTTATTATTTATTATCTGATATTTCATAGTTGGGTCCATACCATACCGTTGTGCTGTATCCTCAAACCATACAGAGCGTCCCCAGGTTAAGGATTGGGGAAACCCCTCTATTTATAGAGGGCAGCTTTGAATATTAAATCAAAAGTTGCTGACAATGAGGAAATAAAATGAAAATGAAGACCAAAAATAATCCATACTGGCTGACCGTCGCCCAGGATAAAAAGGGTCCCTTAACTCGTTCACACAGCAGACGAGAAAATGTATCTGAAGGTATGAACCCTCTTACCTCAGATAATGGTACTACCATGACAGAGGTCCACTTGGATCAGCCAAGAGATCGTGAATTAGATCCTGGCCCCAAACCATGATGTGCAACTACAAAAAAAAAAGGAAACAGAAGAGGCCTAAAAACCTAACCCTGGACAGTTGCACAAAAGAAGGTATTATTATATTGCTACCATTATTCAAAGTTTGAAAAATGGAGCAGAACTTCGAATGAGATCCTAAAAGAGAAAATTAAGAACTCTGACCTCCCTGAAGAATGGTATATATATTATTTTAATTGGAATTCATTATTGAGATGAGTATCATTTATAAACGGTTCCAGATGAGCATTGTCTGAAGATAGCGGTTTCAATACCACCCAAAGCCGACCAGAGGCTTACTTTGACAAAAACGAGGTGAGACGACAACAACTACGGATGCCAGTGATTGCTAAGAATGCAGTTAGGAGATTCGATGTTCCTATCAGTCGCGGTTACCACCTGACGAAGGCCAGAGGAATAGTTGGCCGAAACGTCGTGAAACAACAACTAATAAAGATGAGAATAATAGTCCGCAATAAATAAATTAATATAAATTGGAGTTATTAGCAAACCAATCTCGGAACCTTCAATCCAAGAGCTTCAACATTTTTTTTGAAATCCACCTTATTAAAAACAAATTTCAAGGAACTTTGCACGACTGGATCCTTCAATTTGGAAACATAAATATGCTTAGGGACTTTGACTATATTGAAACGGTTTTTCTTGCGAATTGAAATTTTGAGTTTAGCTCTGACCATTAAATGATCAGTACCATAGTCAGCACCACGTATTACTCTGACTTTTCAAAATTTCCAAGATCACCACGTCTACACAGTATGTAATAAGTAAAAATGACCATGTTTAGACTGGGGATGGAAGCAGATCTCCTTGTTTCTGGTGATAAAAAGTGTTGATGACAACAAGATTTAGTTCACTGCAGAGCTAAAGGACCAGAAGATCATTTGAACTGACTCTGCCAATGCCATATGGACCCAGCGGAGACCAGGTCCCATTGTCTGAGCCGATATGTGCATTGAAGTCACCAAGAAACACTAAATCCTCAGCACCTGGTGAACCGGAGATAACAGATCTAAACATGATAAAAAGAAGTAATATCGTCTTCAGACGAAGTAAAAGTCGACACATAGACAGAAAAAAACATTCATGTTACTATAAGCAGCAAGGAAAATTCTCAATCTCATTGCTCGATCATTTATGCCAACTGGCTGCTCGATCTTGTAATTTAAGGAGTTCCTCACTGCAAAGCCTACACTGGCCTCACGCCCCTCTTCAGATCTACCAGACCAGAAGATCGTGTAGCCTGACTCACGCTCAATCAATTGATCCTCACCTGCGAAGCGCGTCTCAGAGAGTGCAGCAATGTCTACATTGTATCTTTGCAGTTCCTTGGTCAAAATTACAATCTTCCATTCTAGTTTTTACCATTTTCAATAAGTGTTCTCACATTCCAGCAACAGAGCTAGAGTCAGTGTCGTTTAGCATAATATCTTCTGTTCCTGTTTCTACTAATATAGACGGCCGTCATCCAAAACAATGACCGTTATAAGTGTCATGTTTTTGAGGGTGTGCAAGTCGATGGTAGGACTGAAGAGTCATCTTCGGGCACGTAGACGTTCAGTGACAGAGGGAATGGCACTCGTCTTACAAGACGTCGTGACCAGTATCTGTTGTATTGGCGTGGCATATGAACAATGAACAAAAATGGACAAGTGAAAGAAGATGATTTGTTTTTGTTATTTTATTTAACTTCGTATATCCATTTCTTTTTCATGATAATCACAATACGAATCAGTAAATATGAACTTACTATTTGGTGTAACCGGGATGGTGGAGGTCTTAATATTTCGAGATATATCTCTTTTTCAAAAGTAAAAGGGACCAAAGAATGTCCTTAAAAAAGGAAAAATATTGAAATATCGTAAGACGGAAATGGATGTGGGAACGGGACAACTGTAAAGCAGAAGATGGCTTATGCATAGGTTTGCTTATTAATATTACTACAGACATTTAAAAAATGTTATTTAATTAATCGTCTGTTTAATTTTTCGAAAAATTATTTGGTGATTTTTATTTATATTTTTTAACGAACGAGATATGGGTTATTATTTAAATTCTTATCGGAAGTAAGAAATTGTGTAAACCCGTAATGGAGACAGCGTTAATGTTAAACCTATTAAGGTTCTGTGTTAGGCTGTGTGTTCGTCAATAAAATATTTAAAAAAATTATTTTTGTTATGAATGTGTTTATTAATATCATATAAAAAATATGCATTTCCTTTGTCCATTTTTGTTCATATGTCATGCCAATACATTAGCCGGTTCCCTGCATTGCTATGACCTTCTCATACTCTTCCATATATATATATATATATATATATATATATATATATATATATATATATATATATATATACTTAAAAATAATGTAATGCAATAGATCTACTGGTATGGAAATCCACTGATTATCGGTCTTACAAAATATTATTGGCTGTAAGATTTTATAATGACAATCTCAGCTAAATAAAAATTGCTCAATATACCAGATAGAGCAAATAAATTAAACTTGTGCTAATTTATAAATATGATTCATAAGCAATTTTTTATTTATCTCATTTCATTTTGATTTGTCCGTCTCCAGAAACTGTTTTTATTCACAAATTGAAATTAATTTGGAGCGGATTTTGAAACTCATATTTTTTTTTTTTTTATAAAATATTAAATGAATATATAAAAGAAATTATATGTTTATTAAAATACGTCTTCACCGGACTTATATAATAAAATATTTACCGGACTCACCATCAAACAAAAGGAGAAAGCAAGGAATTATTCCTACTTCGGATTGTTACCTTGTACCGTGGAAAATTCAAAATACGCATTGGATCCCTTTAACTTACTGCTACCAAAGACTCTCACTTCGGAATTTACCATACAATTTGAATATGGGATTCAATATCCTTTTCATTTAGAACCAATGTATAATTTCCTCTATGATTTAAAAACTTTACAAGCTTTTAATTATGACTTTCTATGTTTATTGTATTTAGCAAATTAGGAATAAACCATTTATAATGTTTGCTAATATTTTTTTCCTCTGAGGAGATGGGTAAACATCGAAAACCTATAGGTTAAGGAGATACTTATTGAAATGTATTCTTTGTCTTGCATATAATAAAAATTCTAGATTTGAAATTTAACCATTTCACATCATAAAATGTAAATTATTAAATTACTAAATTAATATATATATATATATATATATATATATATATATATATATATATATATATATATATATAAAATCTGAAGTAATATAGTTTCGGATTCATTATTATTATTATTATTATTATTATTATTATTATTATTATTATTATTATTAGTGAAGTACATAAAAATTGTCTAACTCTCAATAGTAATTGCACATCAGGTGTTTTATCTCTCCATGAATATTCCTATCGCTACAATCAACTTTTATGTAGATTTTATCAATTGTCGCAAAGTCTGACCTATTCGATGATATTTCTACAACAACAGTCACGAACAACAACAACAAAAAAATGCATAGTCACAAGTGCATACCCTCTTCATTATGTTTTGTACATTTGTTCATTTTTTATCACCCAAAATCATAGATTTATACAATTTTCAGCGTCCACTCAATAGATGATATATATATATGTTTATAGGAAAATGTGTTTATTTAATTATATTTCACCTGTTATTTATACCAATTCTTCATATGCTCTGTAGTAACATTGAACTTCATAAATTGAAGACAAAAGTCTATATTGTAAATTTCAAGTTGTTGTTGACATCTGACCTTTTATTTCTTCAAGTACGTTGAGATGCGCAATTATTGACGGCATCTGTTTCGTAGCGCAGAATCATTTATGTGATCATTATCTTTGAATTTATTCCGCCCTTACGTCATGAGAAGAAAAAGAACTTATTGACTGTAAAAGAAAACAAAGGGATATAGACATGATCACAAAATCCGAAAATATGTTATGTATATGGGGGGAAAGATGCTTATTTCGAATCAATGTTCATACTTATGGCACATCAGCCCTTTTTTTTTGGGGGGGGGGCTATAAAATAAAAGCAAAACTACCTACTACCTTTTAATATCTTTTTCACATCGCCTGGAACAAAATGTTTATAGCAGCAAAGCAAGTTTCATTCTCTGGACAATTAGGACTTTATTTGTTTCACGGCCGAATGGCACGCACTTATTCTCAGCCTATCCTTAGAAAAAGTGTGGGAATTTCTCTGTTTATTCATCTTTCATACATAGCATGTATGAATCCGACAACTGTGTTTGTCGAACTCAAAACTCGAATTGAAGAGTTCACCTGTTCTAAGCACATGTTACCTCCTTTTTATTTGACCGGTGCATGCTCTGTCAATGCAAGTCACTGGGTTTTATGTGTCCTCCTTGACCTTTTTGCACCTACCCAAGCAGGCTGAGTTCAACTCAGTACCGCATTAACCTTGTTATTGACAGACTGTAATTTGGAGAGAAGTTGCATGACGGAATAAATTGAAAAATAATTGCAACTTCTCTTCCAATTTCGGATTTTGTAATCATGCCCATATCCCTTTATTTCCTTTTAAAATTGATAAGTTAAGAGAGGAATAAATTGAAAAAATTGACATAGTAATCACATGAATGATTCTACGATAAGGTGCTCCAAAGATTTTGCATTTCAATGTACTTAAAGAAATACAAGATAAAATGGTCAACATCCTGAAATTTGGAATATAGACTATTTCTCATATATATATATATATATATATATATATATATATATATATATATATATATATATATATATATGAGAAAGAAAGTTAATATATATATCTATATATATATATATATATATATATATATATATATTTATATATATTGGCTGAAAATGCGAAGCTCGTTGTTTGTTTGTTTCTGAACAGGCGATTTGAGCACTATAAAAGTGGTGGCGGGTGTCTATTTAAATAGACATTCCGACGAGTTATTTACGGGCGTCAATTCCATGGTCGAGTGGGGGAACTCCCGACTGTCAACACGACGGTTCTAGGTTCAATCCTTGGCTTGGAAGAGATGCTAGTCTAGCGGCACTGATGAGCTGTGATACAACGAAACAGGACTGTATGTCGATGACTACAAATATATATATATATATATATATATATATATATATATATATATATATATATATATAGTAAGTTATGAAAATATATATGGTAATTAAGCTACACAGAATATTCCACGTTTCATATTCGTGAGAATTCGTCAGACTTATATGCGATCTTAGAATTTCGAAAACCATAATGCCAACTTTTTATAATAAATAAATTATTTATTTCAAATACTAAGCTCCCAGCATCAATGCCTTCTTCAAATCAAGACATTTTCTTCCTTTTACTGGTATTAATGTGTGTATCCGATTTTTTTTACGATTGTTTGTAAAAGAAATTAAAGTTGTGTGTTGCGTGATTAGATTTTTTAAAAATAATATATACGATCATATCTTATGAACATGGTGTCGGCGTGATTTTGTTTTGAATTTTCAAAATCATAACAATATTTTAAAAATAAATTTTTTAATTACAACTGCTAAGCTTTCGAAATAAATATTTTTTTCCTAGATTATTAGCTAACCCCTAATTTTTATAATTCCAACTCTCTCAAGTCCTCACTCTAGCTTAAATTCATCTACACAGACATTTTGTGAAATTCACAGGTCCACCATATAGCCATACCCATCATATAGATCAGAAATTTTAATATCTCCTTCCAAAGTGTACCCTTAACTAGATGTCGCATTTTATTGCATGTAACCTAGCCCCTCTCTTATCTTATGATGAGAAGCAGTAGGCTTCAAAATGACTATGTTTAAAGCGCATTTATAACCCCTCTTCCCCTTATTGAATTCATAAATAAATCTATACATGCCAATATATTTCTCTTTATAAATAAATTCTCTTTATATACTTAAGCTACACCATTTTGTTGAGCTTAGTACATCTTGATAATCTACATTTAAAGAATCATTCAATACTTATTAGCCCCTTCGAATATTATATATATATATATATATATATATATATATATATATATATATATATATATATATATATATATATTACTAATAATCAGAATTTCAAGATAGATGTTAATATTTTTAACTCGAGAGCAAAAATAAATAAATAAACAATAGAAAGTTAAATTTCATAATCTTTTTTAAAAATCCAGTTCGTTTCGTCATTTCTTAGGCAACCAAAATGCAGAATGCAGTGGCGCCAAAAAGAAAGTCCACACTTGTCATTTTTTCAAAAACTGAAAATTTAAGCTAAATTGAATGTAACTGTTTAAACAACCTATAACTCATTTGATTAGATTTTTATTCCTCTATAATTTTACCTGTTCATATTTTACTTTTAATTGAAGTATCCTAGTGTTCACGCCAATTAAAAAAAAAATAACTTCAAATCGAGAAGGCAAAAAGAAACTTCGCAGCAAGAAATGAACTTAAAACCAGCTTAAAATATCCACCTTTTAGGCAAATAAGCATTACTAATCGAAATTGTTGTTGTTCCAGGTTATAAAACGTAGTCCATGTGCCTCGATTTCTCTTAGTGATCGTCAAGAGCTCATTAATCTCCAGCTTTTTGGTTTATCCAATCGAGAAATCGATCGCAGATTAAAATGTGATGAGAAAATTGTACCAAGGGCTGAGCAAAAGCATCAAAACTCCGACAGTCTTCGTGATGCTCCTAAATCTGGTCGTATTAAAGTTACTTCTTATAGAGAAGAAAATACTATCAAAGTTCGGCAGCCTCAGAAACAGGTTTGAAACGGCTCCTCACATCCAACAACAGTGTAACCTAGTTAAAAAGTTCTCGCTTTCTACAGTTAAGAAGAGATTGAAAGAATTTAATTTACGAAAAATTTAATAAAGGCGCAAGCCAATGATTTCTGTGGAGAACAGAAAGCGCCATCTGGACTTCGTTAGATGCAATAAAGATCATGACTCTTTATATTGGTCGAAAGTGATTTTTAGCGACGAAAACAAGTTCAATATGCTAGGCAATGATGGTAGGCAGTACGTCCGTCGAAGGAAGGACGAAGAATTTAATCCTAGGTGCACATTTTCAATGCTGTAAGGTGATGGAGGTTCAGTTTTGGTTTGGGGAGTTATTAGTGGCAATGATTCAGGATGTTTAGTTCTCTTGCAAGTCGAATTAATTCGATCAAGTACATAAATATGTTGACTGAGCATTTCCTAACCAACTTTGGCCGGAATTTGGATGATAATCCCATCTTCATGCAGAATAATGCTTCCATTCACACAATTGGCAATGTCAAGAGGTTCTTTGAAAGACATGATATTCCGTGTTTGGATTGGTCTGCACAATCTCCAAATCTCCATCATATATCAAAGCAACAGCTATGCAATGATAAAATTTCAAATCTGGAAGAACCTTGGACAAAAATTAAACAGAAGTGGGACGTCTTTTCACCAGAGTATTGCCGCAGACTAATTCAAAAAATGTTAAAAAGATTGCAGGCTGTCAAATTGCAGAAAGACTATACTACTTAACTAGTTCATTGTGTCCGTGTTGTATTTGTGCTCTAAATTTACCTATAAATAACAATTTTCCATTGCGCGGAGTTTCTTTTTGACTTCTCAATTTGCAGTCAGTTTTTAAATTGACGTGAACACTAGGATATACTATAGAGAAATAAACAGCGAATCAAAAGAGGTATAAGTTATTTAAACAGTTACATTCAATTGCGCTTAAATTTGCAGTGTTTGAAAAAAAATACAAGAGCGGAATTTCTTTTTGGCGCCACTGTATCTTGGATTATCTATGAACACGACTTGTTACAAATACTTCTATTTTATGTTCTTTCTCTAATCCTGTTAGTTTTTTTATATACGATTTCTACGTCGCAGAAAATGTTCAGGAAAATATATACGCACTTTTGCTAGCTCTGTAAGCATGAAATCTGGCATCCATAAGAGTAAACATGTTTCTTAATTACACATATGTAAATGCTTTAATTATTTATTAATAAAGTGAGATTTACCTTTTTGTTTTTATTTTCTAATGTTTTCGGATACGGTTTTGAAGATTCGTTCTCACGAGTTGTGTTCACAAAACTCGAACACATACTATTTAGTATTTTGGTTGCCTAAGTGATGACAAAATGGTCCGTTAAAGTCCAGCGCAATTTAGTGAATTGAGAAAACAGCGTTTTTTTTTAACATACATGCATCATTTCAAACTTCCTGTTTATTGAATAGTCTTATGGCAGACGATTATGACAAACCCGCTTACACAGCTTCATAAGTATCTTGATCAGTTCCCATTTAAAAGTTTATTCCTGAAGTGCAAGAAGAACGTTAACCCACAAAGCCAAGATTTGTTTTGTTGACTGGGTTCGCTTCCCGCGACTAGCAATTATGACTTCCTGCAGTGATAATTGCGTGGGCATGAAACACAAGTCACATCGGGGCCACTATATATATATATATATATATATATATCTGTCTGTTTAAATGTATGTATGTATGTATGTTTGTATGTCTGCCTAAAACTTTCAACAGAGGCGACGGATTTTCACGAGATCCATATCGTTTTAAAGCACAACCCGTCGGACGACAGATAGCGAAAAATTGGCCCCAAAAATGAATTCCTTCACCCTCTACTGGGCACTTTCCTACAAGAAGGGATCGCTTTTTCCACCGAGATTTTCGAAAGTCATCCCCTCTTTTCGATTGACTAGCCTTAATTTAAACCTACGTCACTTTCGGGCGGTGATGGGCGCCACAGCAAAGACGTAACTTTTTACGCGTTCTTTTCCTCCTTCGCGATACGGGTTCGAGCCTTCCTGCCTACTACCACTTATTTTTATTTTTTGCTCAACACACATCTCCAAACACCCGGGCAACGCCGGGCACCCAGACTAGTATACACACACACACACACACACACACACACACACACACACACACACACACACACACACACACACACACACACACACATATATATATATATAGGAAATGGTAATTAATAAAAACTGAAAAAAGTGCTCAATAACGTTGTAGAGCAAATATGCGTTATATTTTTTTATTACCGTATCTTTCTGTTAAGTTACATTATTGTTTCAGCTACCCGGCCGTTTTTTGGCCGTCTGTAGCTTCCTCAGACTTTTACAGAAACCTTTCTGTAAAAGTCTGAGGAAGCTACAGATGGCCCAAAAAACGGCCGGGTAGCTGAAACAATAATGTAACTTAACAGAAAGATACGGTAATAAAAAATATAATATATATATATATATATATATATATATATATATATATATATATATATATATATATATAGAGAGAGAGAGAGAGAGAGAGAGAGGCAGATAGATAGATAGATAGATAGATAAATAGATAGATATAATGTCAATATGTATATTCTCCATGGAAAGCAAAGCTAAAAAGTTTTTATAACATCTAAAATCTAAAGTGTATTTATATGTAAAATTTTCCGGTAAAGACAAATAAAATAGTCTGCATTCTCTCCACAAAGACAGCTGTAGAAGCACAATTCCTCTTAAAACTTTAACCACAACGGTATATCCTACTTTGATCAAATTCAAATCTACTATGTTTGTCTGTCTGTTTATCTCCATATTTTCAAACAATCTCTTTCGAAACTAAAAGTGGTAGAGCATCACTTGGGGTCTTACATTATTGGATTTTTATGGACCGTGATTTTATGGGTTTTTAGTTGGTTAAAATAGTTTTAAGGGGTCAAAAATTGGTCAAAATTTAAAAAAAATCGTTAAACATTTTTTGCAGTCATTTTAGTTTATTTTTAATCAGTTCATATGCGTGTCAGATTGGTACAGTGGTAACGTCACTAGCTTTGAATGCTACAGTTTTTCTTTCATTTCAATTCTAGTTAATGTTACCGAAACACGTTTTCTTTTAACTTTTGAAATCACGACTCTATAATAATATATACGAAATTTGGCTAAATTAAAAATCATATTAAAGCGTATTTGACAACCAGGCAAAGCCGGGCGCCCCTCGTTAGTTATATGTATAAAATGCTGGCCCTAATCTCTACGTACCTCTATATTTGTCGATTCTCTGTGTGTCATTTTTAAGGCAACTATGAGGGCAGAACTCTCCTAAATCTCTAGAGTTCAACAGGCGTGCAGTTTTAAGAAAGAAGCTTTGTTCATGGAATCTACGTTTAGGTTTAGGCACAGATAATGAGTGGGGGACATTATTGATAACGACGACGTGTGTTTCGTGAAAGTTTGACGAGGGAGCACCATAGATTGGAGCTCAGACAAGCACTTTCCATAAAAATAATGATAAAGCAGAGACAGGCTCGCAACGTCTCTTCTGTAGGTTGCAGAGAAGAGAAAAGGGCATCTTCCACTAGGCTACGAAGTCTATTTTGAACTCTGTTAAGGCAGGATAAGCTGCTACTAGATGTGGCAACAGTGCTATATCTTTAGACTTACTTGGCTCTTATACAGGTCGAATCTTCTTTTTAACTACAGGGTGAAACGATAAAATTGTCGCCTTAGAAAAGACGACATGATTCCATTTTCGTTTGATGAAAACAGGTTTTCTTTTTTTGTTGCAGAACATCTACTAGTTGGTCAGTTTTGTACGAATCCTAAGAGCGATATGTCTGAAAAGGGACACAATGTTCAACAAGCGAGGTTGGAGATGCGCTGCTGTACAACTCATATTCTCTATCAATCCAAATTATGACAACAGGACCATGGCCAGCACCCTCAAAATACAAATTCCGACAGCTGAATGCTTGAGGGTGTACGCGGGGGGGGGGTGATGAAAACAAAGTTTGCGGTCAAATTCTACACACCTGCAGTTCTTGAAAAGAAGCTATGGAATAGGAAGCTGTCTTAGGATTTTATTCTTAATTCGTTGCACATATTTAGATCGTGAACCTTATTCAATCAGCAATGCATTTGTAAAAATATCACCTGTTGATTCGATAAGTGTCTTAATACAGAAATTTTATTTTTAGCCAATCGAAAGCGCAGGAAATATATACTTTCACACCTTTTAAAAAATCAAAGTTGGATTATTGTCACTATCCGCCGGGAGCTACTTAAGTGATACTTAAGTCAAGCCTATAAAATATTCGAGATGGGCAACTCGAGAGCGACCATTACATGAACTCGGTAACAATTCAGACTGTCTAGTTACTGTTAATCTCGCACTACTTTTTAACGAACAACTTCACATACGAAGACGCTATTCATTTTCGAGACTGTTTCTTATCAGTGATATATTCTTTTCGAAGTTGAAAATTTATGCATAGTTATTCGAGAAATACTTTTGTTCTTACATGAGAATATGCATATGTTCTTGTGTTACTGTGCATGTGAGCGCGTGTATAATTAATGTGTGCATGTGTGTGCGCATTTAGTTAGTATGTGTATACACGTGAGTATTGAGTTAGCATATGCATGAACATGTGTAGAGCTAGTGTATGTATGTGCACGTGTATTGAATTAGTGTGTACATGTGCGTGTGTACTAAGCTAGTCTTTGTGTGTATGGATCTGTATTGAATTATTGTACGTGTGTTAATTTGGTGTGTGTTTATGTCTGTTTGAGTAGCGTTTGCATGTGTATGTGAGTGCGTATTGAGTTAGTGTGTTCATTTGCGTGTGTAATTAATGAGTATCTGTCTGTCTGTCTGTCTGTCTGTCTGTCTCTTTCTCTCTTTATATATATATATATATATATATATATATATATATATATATATAACGACTCAACTTTATAGGGATTAATTTTTAAAGAGAAAAAGTAGGCTTTGTCAGAGCAGGAAAAAAGACTGAATGTTATATATATATATATATATATATATATATATATATATATATATATATATATATATGTGTGTGTGTGTGTGTGTGTGTGTGTGTGTGTGTGTGTGCAATATATGCATAAAAAGACTAATGATATGAATATATATATGTAATATTATTATATATAACATAATATAAATGTGTATAAAATATAGATAATTGCTACAGTGACTGGTAATTTTAGAAATAACAATAGGTGAAATACTATTCCCACATTTTTTGGGGGCGGAAACTTAACATTCTTCTAATTTACAACTGTGTTCTTACTAATCCTGTTTGCACGGAAAGGCTAGTATACATAGAGTAAATGTCAACCACAGAGACGTTCTTATCTAACCGATTAGATAAACAAAAATAACCCAAAACAAATTCTGTGAGAAATAACAGGTTTTTAAATATGCGGAGAAGATTTAAGCAAGACAGCCAGTGTCTATCACTGGGCATTAAGTAGAAAGAAACAAGTCTTGCGAGGATGAAATACCTGTTTGCTACCAAAGTTTTGGAAGGAGTCGGCATGTGGCTGCTCACTTTTGCTCTGTTCTTATCATCACAGCCTCAATTGGCACAGGTAGGCACCATTTCTTCACAAACCAATATTGACAGGCAAAGAAAAAAAATCAACTAGATTAAAGAATTATGCAAGAAACCCAGATTTAGTTAAAAAAAAAAAATTACTTAATATTTAAACAAAAAAAGAAGAAAAAAATTCTGTAGTTCAATTCAATAAAATAAGTATTCTGTATAGCCTTATTTGGTCATCTACCCACAAGGGCTGAGCCAGACACAAGGTCAGTTTTTAAAGTAGGGAAGTAGGGAAAGTCCACCTGCCCCAAACGAAACATTCTGGATCGAAATGCAAAAATAAATTGCCTCAGTCATAAGGATTTCTCCTTCACTGACCGATTTCAGAACAGCTACAGTGTAGTATAAGAACAGTTATCACACTTTTCTCCTAGCCAAAAGAAAATTAAAAAAAATCTGTCTGCCTGTATATTTTTCTGTCTGTTTATTAACTTTATAACCTCATAAAATGTGAAATGTGTCAGCTTGGGTCAAATATTGAGCACAAATTAGATGATAGAATCAGTAAAAGTAAGTTTGTAACGTCAGTTGGATTAAAAAATAAATAAATAAAAGATAAAATCCAAAATGAGAATTTACCTGCTCGCTATGCCCCACCCCCAGACCGTCTCTCTATTTGTTTGTTTCCCATTTCCAACTACAGATTAAATAGTATTACTACCTTTGGTGATATTTTCAATTTGTTTATAACGAACTATATCAACCTTAGTTTTGTTACATTTTACTGTATATACGTACACACACACACACACACACACACACACAGAGAGAGAGAGAGAGAGAGAGAGAGAGAGAGAGAGAGAGTAATTGAAATGAGAGCATGTTTCTGAATTTTTGGTGATAAGAATTGATAATGCATATTACTTGGACTACTATTTTTTTTACTATTTAATTAATTGGAATGTTTACTGAGATGAGTATTATTTATTCATTTATTTATTGCGGACTATTATTTTAATCTTTTTAGTTGTCGTTTCAAGCTAACTCTTCTTCTGGCATTGTCTGAAGATAGCGGTTTCAATCCTACCCAAAACCGGCCAGAGGCTTAGTTGCTCAAAACTTGGTGTGATTCAAAACAACTACGTAAGGCAGTAATTGCTGAGGATGCAGTCAGGAGATTCAGAGTTCCTATCCCGTCGTGGATAATACCTGACGAAGGCCAGGGTAATAGTTGGCCGAAACGTCGTGAAACAACAAGTAAAAAAGATGAGGATGATAGTCTGCAATAAATAAATGAATACCATTTTTTTTATTATCTTTTGTGATATTTTCAATTTGTTTATAACGAACTATTTCAACCTTAGTTGAGTTACATTTTACTTCAATGCGCACACACACAGAGAAACTAACTGGAATGAGAGTATGTTTCTGAATTTTTGTAATAAGAATTGATAATTTATCTTATTTGAACTCCTATTATCATCTTCAGTCTTATTCTCACAACGTTTCGCAAGAATCCATGGCATAACAGATAAAACACTAAGTAAAATTCAGTTCCAAGTGACACGAAGGTTGAAAGTTCAGTCTTCAGTGCGGGTGATACTAAGAATACAATTTAGAATTACTTAAGACGTCGATCTTATCATAGTTGACTGAACGAGAGCACCCCCCGCCCGTGGATTAAATAAAAGGTTCCGTTTCAAATTTCGTGCAGATTCCCGAGTTCGGCAGAAAGATTCCCAAATTCGACAAGATACACCTGAAGAAAGTCGGGGCTTACATCAGTCGAGAGAGTTATTGACACCATTTGAAATAAAAGGTAGGAGAGATGAAACAACATACAGCGAGAAAACTGAGAGATAGGTTACTTGGTGAGTTAATTGCAAATTACAGATAATTAAAACAACACATTTTTTTTCAGACATAATCCAATCTCCAAACTAAAAGATTTTAAGAAAATACGCCAATAGTTTATGGTACAGGAGATCTTATCATCTAGAAATGTTGACCTAACAAATACATTAAGAAGCCTAACCTATTGCTTAGAATCTTTCACTATAATAAAGATCGATGTTCATTTATTTGTACATAAATAAATATAAATCCACCCCGTCACACAAAAAATTGCTAGTAAAAAGCGTTTTCTAACCCCCGCACGCTGAAGGAACAAGAACAATCGACCCCGTCGATTGTATAAAAGGTGCAGTTGGAAATTTCGTAGCGGTTCTCCGGTTTGATAAGAGGTTACATCGGCCGAAACGTTGTGAAAATAACATTCAAGATGAGAATGGTAATCCGAATTATCCAAATAATCCAAATTATCAATGCTCCTCTCAAAAATTCCGAAACATAATATTCATGTGACGCTTATAAATTATGGTGATATGCCATGCGGATTTTTTGTCCGAATAAAAACAAAAAAATAAAACAACAAACAAAATAGCATACTCTTTCCGACGAGCTTCGCCACAAAATTAAGAACAAACGTAATTTTACTCCTCATGTACTCTCCTAGGACCATCAAAATATGGCGTAATCACGATGACGCACTGGTGTTCGTTAGATCACTGAGGTTAAACAACGTTGAGCCTGTCCAGTACCAGATGGGTGACCATTTGGGGATACCAGGCACTGTACATAGGACGACAAATTCCACCCAGCCTCCAGCTTTCTCGACACTATTTTGCCGTTGAATCAGGCTGGTTGAGACGAGAGAGTGAAGCTGGCTCTGTGCAAACCAGCTTCATTTTCAACAAACTCATGCGCGTGTCATCCATGATCTTTGGGATGATCAGATGGTCTCCATTATTCCGATAGACGAACTCTGAATAAAACCAACAAGCTTTTCTCCAATAATACCCACTCATATCATAACCACTCCATCCTTTTATTGTCGTCTCAAACGATGGAGAATCTCATCTCGGGAATAAATCCATTCGTTTGTCCAGCCATCATGTTCATCAAGGGTTTCTCGGGCCTCATCAGTGAAAAGAAGCTTACTCATTTCTATATTTATATATTTGTTTGCCCATTTCATTTTCAAATGTTTGTGTCTTAGTGTAAGAGAAGACTTTGCAAGTGGAATTTTCACAAAAGCCATTATTTAAAGAATTGCATTCCTTGTTGATTTTGATACGTTACTACACCCAGTTGTTGTGAAAATTGATTTGCTTGATTGTTTTCTGCAGAATTAACCAATATTCCTCAAATTTCTGTTGGTAACAGTCTTAGATATTCTCGTGTCTGATCGTTTTGTTTCTCTCTTTTGGGCTTTGAAGTATATTTTTGACTTTGAAGTAGTATAGTTGTGACTTTGAAGTAGAGTATACTGTGTCAATCTCTCCATACCAGATTAGTAAAATATAAATATTTCACTAAATATACGTCACAAAAAATTAAAATTGTATTATTAAATGACTCATTTAAGGTTAGTTATTTCGAAAACTTTTATTAAAATTCATGCGATATTTACAAAGTTATGATATTTTATTCTTTATCGAAGAATTTCCACTGTCCATTAATGTATTGCAGGTCTCTTAAAATGTTGTTTTAGGGCAAAAATACAAAAATGTCTTATTTTGCAAACTTTACTTTTTATTATATTTTTCTGTCAAAGAATAATAAACTAAAACATATCCTAGGTATGGGCCTCATTTAAATTAATTATTCATCGACATATTCACCATTTTTTATAAATAACTTTAAACAACCGTTTGTCCCCCGAGGAAGTCAATTCTTTGATCTTAAAAGGAGTTTTGGCTCTAGCAACATCAACTATGTTTCTCCACAAGGCACCCTTTGAAGTAAATGGCTCTCCTCCCTCATAAACTCCTCTTTTTAATATTGACCAGAGATATTCAATGGGGTTAAGGTATGGAGAACACGGTGGTCAGGTCATGAGAGTTTACCCAACGAATTCCATAGATTCAGGGAAGGATGCAGTCGCCCAAAGAAAAATGGGATGGTACATTGTGATGTATAAAAATCACCTGAAAGCGACGTGACAATGGTAGATCATCAAGTCATGTCGACAAATGATTATCCAAAAAGGCCGTGTACGCATTGCTGGTAAGCTTTACACCATCTGGCACTCGGAATGGTCCAACCAACTTATCCCCAATGATTCCCGGCCAAAACATGATGCTTCCACATCCTTGTTGGCGATGAACTCTGTAATGAGTCGGAGATCTGTTCGGGTTTTCAAACTTTGGTCCATCTATCCGGACCGTCAAGAGTAGCATAGGCCCCATCCCTAAATAGAACCTATATGAAATCAATTTTCATGTAATTCTGTGTCCAAACAATTCGATTTCCCTATGTTGGTTGCTCAATGGAGGCATTGGAAGAGGTTTGATGTTCCTTGCACTCTCATTCAACACATTGTACCGGCCATGCCTGGATCTTGGAGCGATTCCAGCTTTTGCAAAAACGAAAGCACTGGTGCTGTTTGTGTTTCGGTTGACTTCCCAACGAATTTTCCGAATATCACGACCTGAAAGTTTTCTCCTGATGCCCTTATTTTTCTGGATTTGGTGTTCGGGTTGTTCAAAAATTCAGCCAACGTTTTCGGATCCCATTCCAGCTCCGTGGCTAAAATTTTGATGAACAACCCTTCTGCGAGTTCAGCAACTGTCCTTTGTTTTTCGATAACTTGTAAGAGATCTGCAATAAAGCGATGAACAGTAAAATTTCTTTGATAATAAATGAAATGCCGTAACCTTCGTAAATATGGTATGAATTTGAATAAAATTTTGCGAAATAACTAAACTTAAAGCAACCCTTTGATGGTACAATTTTTATTTTTTGTGGTGTACGAGGGGCGTGCAATAAGTAATTCCCCTGACCCACTTCCCATAGAAGTAGAGCAACAAAACTTGGCACAGTTATTAGTCCTTCTCTACATAGGAATCTTCCAGAGTTATGCATTTCTCCCATCGTTTGATGCAGCTCTGGCGACCGTTTTCGTAGAACACCCCAGGTTGGTCCTCCAACCACAACGTGACTTCAGAAATCAAGGCTGCATCGTCTGGGAAACGCTTTCCTTTCAAAAACAACTTCATGACTGGGAAGCGGTGAAAGTCGGAGGGTGCAAGGTAAGGAGAGTAGGGAGGATGGGAAGGAATTCATAATCACATGCCCGTGCTTCTGATCTGGCGACATGCGAATTGTGGATCGGAGTGTTGTCCTACAGGAGGAGGGTACCTTTGCTGATCTTGCCTCGCTTCTTGATTTTGATAGCTTCCCTTAATTTCCTCAAAAGTGAAGCATAATAGGCTCCTGTAATTGTGGTACCCTTTGCCAGGAAATTGTGGTACCCTTTGTCATCACTACTCCGTCCTGGTCCCAGAAGACTGTGAACATGACATTGCCAGCGGAGGGCTGCACTCTTGCCTTCTTTGGAGGTGGTGAGTCCAAGTGCTTCCACTGCATTGACTGGGCTTTGGTCTCTGGATCATAGTGATGGGCCCAGGTTTCATCTCGTGTAATCAGTCTTTTGAAAAACTTTGACTCATCTTGGCACATCTCCAAATTTATCCTCGAGCACTCGACGCGCTCTCGCTTCTGGAATGATGTGAGCAACCTGGGAATCCATCTGGCAAACACCTTATGCATATGCAAATGGTCATGAATGATAGTTTCCACAGACCGTGTACTAATCTTGACATCTTTGGCTATTTGGCGAATAATAATGCGCCGATCTTCCAAAATGGCAGCCTCAACTTGACAGACAGATGCCTCATCAATAGCAGAAGGGGGGAGACCAGGTCTGGAAGCTGTTTCCACAGACTTCCAACCATGTTTGAATTCACGATGCCAGCATTTTACAAGGTCATATGATGAGGCATTATCAACATAAGTTTCTTTCATTTAATCAAGTCTCCTGTGGTGTGCGCCCTTTCAAATACAAAAACCGGATTACTGCTCGACATTCAACAGGCTCCATTTCACACCTGACTCAGTTCAAACACCTGTAAAACAGAAACCACAATTAATTCAGAGCTGTAATTTGCCACATAACCAGTAGAGATATAAATCATTGCACATGCAAAATTTCAGCTAGATCAGACAACCAGAAGTGGGTCAGGGGCATTACTTATTGCACGCCCCTCGTATAATTAGTGAAATATTGATATTTTACTAATCTGCAATAAAGCGATTGACACAGTTTATTTGTGACTTTGAAGTAGTATATTTACTTTAGCTCCTTATACTAAGTCGTTTTGTGTCTGGAGCGATTTCAATGAAAAACGACAAGACTTTAGCTAATCTTTACGTTATCAGGAAGTGCTATGCAGTATCATGATAGACTTATGTTCTAGCATTTTCTGTTTCGCTTAATTTTTTTCTTTATTTCCAGAGTTTGGTAACTTTCTCAAAAGAAGCTTTGCTCGAAGCCACAAAACTTGGTCTTGATTCTGGTGAGTTGATTATTATCGCTATACATTTTGGAATACAATAATTATATACGTCCATTAGTCGACTAGCTGCCGATCTTGTAAGAATGTACACTTGGCGTCTGCGAACAAAAACTGTTGCATTTCTCAAAAATTATATCATTTACTCAAGTATCTTTTTCGATTCTTCAACTAAGAATTATTGCCCTATTTCAGTGTTGATACCAACATATTGATACAATATACGCGCATTATAAATTGGATTTCACTTAAAAATGGCGCGTCTTCTAATTTGAATAATGTTCTATGTTAATCTAATTAGCTATCATTCAAGATGGTGCTCGGTTAAATTGACACAGATAAAAAAATTGGCACCACAAAAACGACAGAGTAAAAATGGCAGCGAAAAAATAAAATAACTGTAATAAGATTCCATTTAAAATAGAGTGAGGATTTTTAGTTCAGATCATCATCATCATCATCATCATCATCATCATCATCATCATCATCATCATCATCATCATCATCATCATCATCATCATCATCATCATCATCATCATCATCATCATCATCATCATCATCATCTCCACCACCACCACCACGACGTTTTAGTGAAATTTAAAGTATTTATTTGTAAACTGGAATTTCTTCTATAACAATTTTGTTTTAATTTTCTCTTTCAAACATCAGGTGATTTTGACGCTTTTACATTCACCAAGTTGATGACGTCTGATGATGCAGAGATAAAACCGTAAGTAAAAAAAAACAAAACAAGCAAAACAAAAACAAACAAAAACCCTGCTACTATTTCCAATACTTGCGCTAGAGCAATGATTCTTAAAGTAGGCGGTACCACCCCCAACGGGGCGGTGCTTTAGTATCGGGGGTAGTAACGCAAAAGGGAGCGGGAACTAAAAATATTATTTTTGAAAAACAAATTCTGTGTTTAATATTGTTGTTTTCAATAAAAAAAAACAAAAACAACAACAACAACAACAACAACAACAAAAACAAACAAACAAACAAAAAAAACGCATGTGTAAATTATGGGTAATTGTGAAGACAAAATAATGTTTGATTAAATTAATTATTATTTTTGAAAAACAAATTTTGTGTTTCATATTATTTTCAATTCGAACAAAATGTTTGATATAATTAATAAGGGTTATTGTAACCATTAAATAAAATGTTTACAAGCCGACGAAGTCGAGCTTGACTGCACTACAGCATTAAATACATATTGTGTTTATAATATAATATAATATAATATAATATAATGTGTTTATGATATAATATAATTTGAAACAAGAGCTTACATATGTATGGAGTAGGGGGCGCTGCAGTCTATTGTAGAGACCAATGGAGTGGAGCGCAAGCCTGAAAAAAGGTGGAAAACCCTGCACTAGACTCATTCCCGCCTCATATATGATATGAGAGGAGGAGACATTATTTATAAACCAATCAATGTGCTCATCTCTAACCAGCAAATCGTATACTAGAAATATCCACCCAATCTAAACGCACAATTTTAACAGCTGCCCAAGCCAACAACGACACATTTATTGGATTTACTTTATGGCATATGGGCGTCTTTTTCAGTTGTAGGCTGATACAACAACGTCGCTTTTCGATTGGGTCAGCGTTTTTAGTGAAATTTAAAGTATTTATTTATAAACTGGAATTACGGGGAAAAGGTTGTTTCTCCAGTGTTTACATATGCTAGATATACTACAAAAATATTCATATAAAATCATAGAATTACGACAGCAATTTAATTTTTCATATCTAAATAATTATTATCGTTTCTGATGAGATAAAAATAAAAGAAACTTACTTTCTTGCTTTAAAATGGTTTCGTCTGTATTTAAGTAAAAAAGAAAAAGAAAAAAAAAGCATATGACTTATTCGCTTATTTTTGTGTGGTAAAACGGATATCTTTTCTACTATTATATAAAAGGAACTGTGTGTGTGTGTGTGTGTGTGTGTGTGAGAGAGAGAGAGAGACAGAGAGAGAGAGAGACAGAGAGAGAGAGAGAGAGAGAGAGAGAGAGAGAGAGAGAGAGAGAGAGAGAGAGAGGTGTAAATATACTAACAGAATACCTGGCATCGCTCTGAATTGAATGACATTTCTGGAAATATATACTAGCAGAATTCCCAGCGTCGCCCAAGATAAAATGAGATTGGTTGAAAATATATAGTAGTAGAATTCCCAGCATCGCCCGGGATTGAATGAGATAGGTGTAAATATATACTAGCAGAAGACCCGGCGTCGCCCGGGATTGAATAAGTTTGCTGGAAATATATGCTAGCAGAATACCCGGAGTCTCCCGGGATTAAATGAGATAGGTGCAAATATATAATAGTAAGAATACAAGGCGTCGTCCGGGATTGAATGAGACAAGTGTGAATATATACTAGCAGAATACACGGCGTTGTCCGGGATTGAATGACGTTGCTGAAATATATACTAGCAGAATACCCGGCGTCCCCTGGATCAATTGAGATGGGTAGAAAAATATACTAACAGTATACCCGGCGTCACTCAGGATTGAATGAGATAGATGGAAATATATACTAGCAGACTACTCGGCATCAACCGGGATGGAATGAGTA
The DNA here is from genome assembly GCF_053919585.1 of Euprymna scolopes. Taxonomy (NCBI): domain Eukaryota; kingdom Metazoa; phylum Mollusca; class Cephalopoda; order Sepiida; family Sepiolidae; genus Euprymna; species Euprymna scolopes. The sequence continues at coordinate 123,677,074 of NC_136484.1, forward strand.
AGGTGAAAATATATACTACCAAAATACCAACGTAACCCGGGATTGAATGACATCGCGGGAAATATATACTAGAAGAATACCCGGCGTATCCTGGGATTGAATAGACAGGTGTAAATATATTATGTTATTATTTGAGTAAGGTGGCGGCGATAATGTGGGTTAAAATTAAAACCCTTACACACATCCCCACTTTCTTTTCTGTTAAAACCAACATCCTTACACACACCTCCATTTTCTTTTTCGCCTTCCTGTCACGGGTTCGAGCCTACTTGCCTACTACAACTTATTTTTTTTTTTTTTGCTCAACACACACCTACAAACACCTGGGAAACGCCGGGAACCCAGGCTAGTTATATATAAAATAATTGTATAAAATCAACAGTAGGTTCTCTACAGTGCAATGTAGACTAAAGTGGACAAATTCACTATGGAGAGACATGCGGAGCTTCCCCCAGGTGCATCGCGATGGGTCTACAGCTGGAGAGGGCAATCAATCGATTTGATTGAAAAATGGTCAATTTCATCGATTTTAATGACAATAAAAATATGGGAGTATGAAACATTCAAACATTCGTAGATCATCTCGGGCAATTTTGGCTCTTCTCACACATATATATATATATATATATATATATATATATATATATATATATATATATATATATATATATATATATATATATGTAATACAGTTGGGGAAGCAGGAACCCGGAGGGGAATTCCAAAGTCTAGCGGTTCTGGGGAAGAAACTACTGGAGTAGAAGTCTCTCTTACATCTTACAACTGTGAAGGGGTGGGATTTTATAGCTTGTCGGGTTTCTCGGGAGTATTTACGTAGAGGAGGTACAAGTGATTGCAGTTCGTCGGAGCATTCACCGTTAAAGTACTTGTAGAACAGGCAGAGGGATGCTACATTTCATGTCGATGGGACAGAGGCTGAAGCTTGGATGACAGTTCAGGACCTATCAGGTTGGCGACTCTCTTTTGAACCTTGTCTAGGAGTGAGAGACTAGTAGCAGATACAACGCGTAATTTCATTTCAATCACCTAAAATTCAGAGGACTATACAATTTGTATGACTTTTATTAAATAAAAGATTTATTTATCAGAAATACCAGATTTCAAATTTAGCATCATATACGGAAAGTAGAAATCGGACATTAAGTTTACTTTCTTTTTTTTTTTCACTATCGCTACACTTATTTCGTCCTTTAGTCCCCACATTCTATTCCATTCGTTGTTCATCACAAAGGAGGAATAATTGCTGCTATCTAGGTCAGAATCTATCGATCTAATCCTTTGAACTTAATATAGTTTAGCTCATTAAGTGGCTTCATGTCTTGCCTGCAAGTGGCTTCAAGACTTGTCTGAAACATAAGAAAGTAAAAATTCGACGGATTTTAATTTGAGCTAAATAAAAGCATATGTTCAATAACTTTAAAAAAATACTGACACGCTCGGCGCAAACATATACCACACGATATTACTGAACCATATTTGTTAAAACACACTTAACTCAATACTATGGTTAATGTAGTTTTAAAATATATTCGGTTATAAAGTATCTTCATAACTCTTACAGGAATTTATGACCTATTTCAATTCTATTGTTGTATGGTACAAACGTAAACCCTACAATGTTATTGCAGTGTATTTGGAAAAAAAACAGATACCACATATTATTCTATCACCAAGAAAGCGTATTTCAGTTTGAGTTTATTATTCGACATAACAATAATCAGAAGCTATTAAAATAAATATATCAGAAGCAATTACAATAAAAATATCAGTACAATTCAAATAAAATCATAAAAAACAATTAAAATAAAATTATCAGAAACAATTAAAATAAAAAATAACAGAAACAATTAAAAAAGCGTATTTCAGTTTGAGTTTAATATTCGACACAAGAGTAACAGAAGCAATTAAAGTAAAAATATCATAAAAAAATTAAAATAAAACTATTAGAAGCGATTAAAAAATATCAGAAACAATTAAAAATATATTCTAAGACACAATTAAAATAAAATTATGAGAAACAATTACAATAAAAATATCAGGAGCAAATCAAATAAAAATATTATAAGCAATTAAAATAAAATTATAAGACGCAATTAAAATTAGATTTTGAGAAACAATTAAAATAAAAATATCAGAAACAGTTAAAATAAAAATATTAGAAACAATTAAAATAAAATTATAAATGCAATTAAAATAAAATTATGAGAAACAATTAAAATAAAAATATCAGAAATAATTAAAATAAAAATATAAGAAAAAATTAAAATAAAATTATAAGAAAAAATTAAAATAAAATTATAAGACGCAATTAAAATAAAAAAATATCAGGAGCAATTAAAATGAAATATTAGAAGCAATTAAAATTAGATTTTGAGAAACAATTACAATAAAAATATCAGAAACAATAAAAATAAAAATATTAGAAACAATTAAAATAAAATTATAAGAATTAATTAAAATAAAATATCAAAAGCAATTAAAATAAAAAATACTAGAAACAATTAAAAGAAAAAATTCAGAATCAATTAAAATAAAAATATATGAAACAACCTAAATAAATATATTTTAAGCAATTCAAATAAAATTATAAGAAGCAATTAAAATAAAAATATCAGAAACAATTAAAACAAAATTATCAAAAACAATTAAAATAAAAAATATCAAAAGCAATTAAAATAAACATACTGTGCATTCGGCGATTGGACGATATCATCTTTGAAACAAAAAGAAGTGATAATGTAATACAAACATAAAATTGTAGTCTCTTATTTACTAGACAGTTGTATTATATATATATATATATATATATATATGTATATATATATATATATATATACATACACTAGCAAAAGTACACGTCGTTCACTGGGTACAGCCAACAGAAAATGGACTCTGATTTATGAAAGTATGATAGGTTATGAAAAGGAAGGGTTGTAAAGGGATAGCTTCGAGTTTGGGGGTATCAAAACCAAAGCAAAATATGATGAAAGTAAAAATAAAATAGATAAACCCCATAATTTATTATACCATACCTGTTCACACTGAAACACTTATCACAATATTCTGTGGATATATATTAAAAAGCCTTGTTAAACTTTGTGACATATTTCCATTCTATGGAGGTCAGACGCGAACGAACACCCCATAATTTTATTATACCATATTTCTTCAAACTGAAACATAATTATCAAAGTATACTTACGCAGATAGATATGAAAAGTCTTTATTAAAGTTTGTGCCTATTTCCATTCTATGGAGGCCAGGCGCGAACGCAGACCCCACAATTTTATTATATCATCCCTATTTAAGTTAAAACATACTTATCAAAGTATTATTATGTACATCTATATCAAAAACACTTGTAAACATTTTTGTTTTAATTTTTAAATTTTTTATTTCCATACTTTGTGGACCAGGCGCGAACGCCGACCTCACAATTTTAATGAACCACCGTTCTGCCAGATCAAACATATCCATTCCTGTGTCTCGATACATCTTCTATCATTATATGTAATCAGTTTTTTAAAATAGTCAACCATATAGGAGCCTATTCGTGACCACACACACACACACACACACACACACACACACACACACACACACACACACACACACACACACACACACACACATTCAGCTTTATATTATATATATATATTTAGTAATGTGATTGATAATTTAAAAATCAAATTATAATTAAATTAAAAATCCGTTTCATAAGAAGGAACAACAACAAAATCAATTATTTGTACGATCGTTTCGGAAAACAGTGTTTTTATTGTGGTAGACATCAAGTTACGGACAATAATTATTACATATAGTTTTTTTAATAAACAAGGTTTCCTCATCAGCAAATTGTGAAGGGTTTTTATTAAATTTAAAAGACACCATAAATAAACCTAGCATTAAAAGTACAAATAATTGATTTTGTTGTTGTTCCTTCTTATGAAACGGATTTTTAATTTAATTATAATTTGATTTTTAAATTATCAATCACATTACTAAATATTAAATTAGCTCTAGGATATTTACCTATCGAGCTTATTATATATCTAAATTACAACGAGCACTTTTTCTTTCCTGTATTTTAATTAAACTAGTAATTTCACTATTACATTTAAATACACTCTGCTCTTTGTTGTTTTTCGTCAGATTTAACCACGCGGAGATTAGACAACGAAAGCGGAGAGGAATAGACGATCGAACTACCCTTCATGTGCCAGTTCATGATGAAGTCTACGTTGTTAATTTGTTCCACCCGAGCCAGGTACTTCACCCGGATGCAGCTATCATAGTAAATGATGGTGAGCACCAACAAAAGGTGGATGCTGTTGGTTCTGACTGTTATTTGGTCGGCGATGTCACCTCTCATGGAGGATCGGCCAGTTTCTCATATTGCCACGGAATGGTAAGAGTATTTCATTGCTTTTATATGCGGCTCTTTATGTTCTGCATTTATAATTAAACTATAACATTTACATTATAATATTTGTAAGGAGGAGTGCTTAATATCGATGAGAGAGCACAATTAGATATAGAATTATACATGTCTTACTGATTCTATACGTATACAGTCTTAAACATATATCACGTACACATACTTTCTCTTCTAGCTTTTTTCTTTCTCTATCTCACCTCTCTCTATCTATCTCACCCTCTCTAACATATTATGTTATATAACATAGTGTTATATAGAATAAAATTTCCTCCTGACGACTATAGCTTTCAAATAAAAAAATTACATTAAAAAATAGTTCGTTTATTATTAATTTCCACCGTCTATTGATCAGTATGGACGAAAACGTTTAATTTCCAGTCAGTCGCTTTTAAAATTATTCTTGACGTAAGAAATTGTGAATGATTGTTACATGTTTGAACATCCGTAGAGTTTACAAACGGTGAAGAAAACATTGTTTATCCTACAAAATATTTGAACCATCTAATGTGAGTAATTGTAAGACGACTTGCGTTTGATAGGGTGTAACTCAGACTATTTATACGCTATTACTTTTTAAAAACGAAAACTGCTAGTCGGATCAAGTTTAAAAATCGTTTCGAAAAAAATATATTTGTTTATAACACTAAAAATATGTACACTATCTTGAAAACACTTTTTATCTCTCTCTCTTTCTCTCTCTCTCTCTCTCTCTCTCTCTCTATATATATATATATATATATATATATATATATATATATATATATATATATATATATATATATATATATATATACGTAAATTGAATAAAATCACAACCTACATGAATAGAAATTCACCTATTTTGGCGTTAAGTTCTTACAGCTGTTTCGAAACTCTTTTCGAAGCTCTGAAAACTCTTTTGAAAATTCATTGAGCTGAGATTATAATTGAGTTGGTATTATAGACAATTATATTCTAAACTTGCAACAGAAAGGAATTGTTGATAAAATAAAATAAAATAAAATAAAATAATGTATATATATATATATATATATATATATATATATATATATATATATAAAGAGAGTAAGAGAGAGAAAAAGAGAGGGAGAGTAAGAGGGGTGAGTGATATGTGCAAATTATAGGTTTTGCATATGCTCTCTATTTTTATACACACCAACCTTTTGAAGGTAAAAGCTCGGGGATTGTTAACATATAACAATAGAGCACGTATAAATAAATAATATTATGCTATCTTCTACTGGCCAAGGTTTTATTCACCTTACTGGCCATCTTTTCAAAACAAAAACTTAATAATGGCTGTTTTTTCTATGTAACGATTTCTAAGTCTCCCCCTTGAGTGGAAATGTAATTAACGTAAGTTATTCATTTTCGTGGAAGATTATTTCTTTTACCGCATTGCGGTACATTTTTGTTTCTGAGGAGTCCATAGAAGAAAGATCCGAGATTGACATGCAAATGACAGATAATCTGTGAACGAAACAGTCTATAAATGTGCCAAAGTTTTTGTAAAGTTTTATTTTAATATTCTTAAATATTGAATTATTAATTATCTATTAGTTATTATATCTATTTATGTAAAGATAGCTATATTTACACATGTGTATGTGTATGTGTATGTGTATGTGTAGGTCTCACTCCTAAGCTAATTAACAGATTATTATAAATTTTGGAACACGCTGTCAATATTTAGTTTAATATAGTTTTATACAAAGAAGGGGAAAAAGAAGTGGAAACTCTTTATGAAAATTCACATGCCTCCATTTTTTTTTTGTGAAATTTTAACTATAGATACCAATAGGTATAAGACATCAATTAATAAATATTCGAAACATTTAATTTTTATTTGTTCTTTTGTGACTAATTGTTTTTTGGTGAGTATTTTAAACGTTTTTAAAGGAAATAATATGTAAATAACTTCTCATTGGAAAATTGAAAAATATCAGATTTGCATTGAATTCGATCCATAGTCATTAGACATTTCAATATCTTATTAAGCATAGATTTAAGCCCTTTTTTTCAAAGCCCTTAAAAAAAAACATTTTAAAGCATCACAATCATAGAATGAATTTTAATCAAAATTAAAGTAAGGATTCTAAATATCAGGTTAGAATAATTATATTTTGATTTTGATCTAAAAAATGAATGCAAACCTGTTTTTGCTCAATGAATTCTTTTTGCTGGAGTGAGTACTAATCTAATTATTACACAAACACACATGTATCTATCTATCTATACTCCAATAAATTCGTTTTTCTTTTGTGTGTATCGATATTCATGTTCAAAACCCTCTTTTCTATTTATTAAAAAGAAAATATAATTTTCTTATATATAGTTTGTGGAATTGCATTCACAAGCAAAAGATCTAGCTAATTTGCATATTCTGTTAAACATTCATTTTAATTAATTCCCTATTAGTTGCTGCGGTTTTCTTATGGGATGGTCATCTAGAGTTAACTATTACGTGTAATTATATTCATACAGATATTCTACATGGTTTACACTTGCATAATATTTGCGTAAAATCTTTACAATAAACAAACTTGTTTCCATATATATTTATGTATACGTATATATTTTTGTTTAATCTATTAGTCTATCTATCTATATATCTATAAAAGTGAAAGTGTCTGTGTGTTTGTCTGTCTGTGGACATTTCCCTACACAATAACTCTATCAATCTACAGACTCTAAATTTGATATACAGGGTACTGAGATTTGGGAAAATCTTTGCAATCTGTTTTCGGCTGGAAATTTGGCTGTTACGGGGTCAAAGTTCAACGATTTGACCTTTGAGAACTCTACCAAACTCCTCCGACAATTTTGGGTCTAAACATTTGAAATTTTAGATATAGGTTCCTTGGACATGGATCTAACTTAATAAAATCATTTGAGCCCAAAACAATAAATTTTCAGGGGTCATAATAGGGGTCGAAGTTAAAAAAAAATTTGACCTCTTCGGTCTCTATCAAATTACTCAAACAATTTCTAGTCTAAACATTTGAAATTTTACATAAAGGGTATTCAGAGATAGAGCAAGCTGTTTTATCGGTTTGGGTCGAAAACTTTTAGTTACCAATATATAAATATATGTATGTATGTATGTTTGCATGCCTGCACAACACTTTCGACAGAGGCGACGGATTTTCTCAAGATCAGTAACATTTTGAAGATCGACCTTTCAGACGACAAATATCGAAAAATTGGCTAAAAACATTAATATCTTCACCTTAAACTGGGCACTTTTCTACAGGGGGGGGCTTTTTTCGCCGATATTTTTTAAAGTCATCCCACCCCCTTTCGATTGTCTTGCCTAAATTTAAAGAAATGCCTATTCCGGTTTGGCGGTGGTCGTAACAGCATAGACCTTAGGTTTTTTTCCCGTTCTTTTCCTCCTTTGCGGTACGGGTTCGAGCCTGCCTTCCTACTACCACTTTTTTTTTTTTGCTCAACATACACATTCAAACACCCGGGCAACGACGGGCTGAAATGCTAGTACGCCTATAAATTCGTTTTGCTTTCGTGTGTATTATTATTCATATTCAAAACCCTATTGTCTGTTTATTTAAAAAGAAAATACAATTTTCTTATATATGGGTTGTGGAATTGCATTCATCTGCAAAAGATCTAGCTAATTTGCATATTCTGTTAAATATTCATTTTAATTAATTCCCTATTAGTTGCTGTGGTTTTCTTATGGATGATCATCTTTAGTTAACTATTACGTGTAATTATATTCATGCAGATATGTGTCTGTGTGTGTACATTTTCCTACGCAATAACTCTGTCAATTTTTTAGTTTAAAAATTCAAAATTTGATATACAGTGTACTGAGATTTGGGAAAATTGATGTGATCGGTTTTCGCTCAGAAATTTGGCTGTTACGTGGTCAAAGTTCAACGATTTGACTTTTGAGAACCCTACCAAACTCCTCCGACAATTTTAGGTCTAAATACTTGAAATTTTAGATATAGGTTCCTTGGACATGGATCTAACTTAATAACTTAAGTTGAATCCAAAACAATAAATGTTAAGGGGTGAAATTTAAAAAAATTGACCTTTATTTTTTGTTCAGCATACACCTCCAAACACACGGGCAACGCCGGGCATCCATGCTAGTATATTCATATTTATAAATATAGATGTTATTTTATTTGTTTTTTGCGATACGTTTTGAATGAACTCAATTATTTATACGAAAGTGGATTTTTACCTAAATGCGAGTTGGAAATAATTTTCCCTTTGACCAATTTGGTACCCCCAAAATTGGGAACTGCATATATATTGTTTTTAAAATATAATTATACACTGCCACGTGTTTCGCCGTCTACGACTCATCAGAGGGACTGAATCTAGCGAGATTCGAAATCGGTACCTCACGGTAAGAAGCCTAAACTCTTACCACTGGACCATCTGACACCACTGCTTTGATGTATAGCGGTTTACGTAGATATTATTTTATTTGTTTTTGTTTCTGCGATACGTTTTGAATGAATTCAATTATTTATACGAAAATGCACGACGAAACATGTGTCAGTGGATAATTATATCTTAAAAACTATATATATATATAAAGATATATATATATATATATAAACATTAGTGTCTGTAGTCATTAAAATAATTATGAATATATATATATATATATATATATGTCTATATATATATATATACAGATACACACACACACACACATATTAATAATTATTTTAATACCTACGGACACTAATGCTTTATGCTTTTACAATTAGCAGTACAGAAAGTGGTAATTACTGCTGGTTGAAGAATTCTGAGTTACTAAGTCACCTTTGACTTCATTTGCTAGGGCGTTGCCCCTGAGCCAGCATCGATTTCCACAAGAATGAAGGAAATTAAACTCTTATAAATGCCAAATGCGGATAGAACAATATAGCAGTCATTATTTTTTCAACAACTTCTAAGTCATGGACAATGCATAACGCTAGGTTTTGCCTTTTTATTTTCTTTCCTAAACAGTGCTCGACTTTAATCATCTTAAAAGGGCTTATATATATATATATATATATATATATATATATATATATATATATATATATATATATGTGTGTGTGTGTGTGTGTGTGTGTGTATGTGCGTGTGTGTGTTACAGAAGATCAAAAACGTTTCGTGGTTAAATTTTAAATTAAAAAAAAACATATAGAGACATATATTCGATTTAAAAATTTATTGTTTGACAAAAAGAAATATATAGAAGGTGTTATTTTAATTTCCTTAATCCATGGATTTTCAACAATGGCTCATATCAAGAATACTAAACCACAATTCCTCCATCCTCGCCGAAAAAATTCCATTAAGAACCTATATGCTCGCCCAGCTTTTAACCTCCCCCTCTCTCTTTACTCTCTACTTCACCTTACTCTCATCTAAAAGGCTTCCCTCACCCACTATAAACAAGAAAATGAACTATCTTTCTACAGAGACTCACACCTTAAGTAAGCCGTCCAACGCATCGTTCTGAATATCATCTCCAGGATTATTTTGCTATTTTGCTATTGTTATCTACACTATTGATTTCGAGGTCCATTCATACTTAACTCAATGCGCAAATTTTATTACTCACGGGGATAATTACAATGGAATGCTATATCCACCCATCTTCGGATACACTTTGTCAACACCGAGAAAGCATTTGGACTACAGCAAATAACACACAATCAACGCAACAACGAGTAAGGCTGCCCCGTATATTTTTCGAAAAATCAATAAGGAGCAATACACTTTCGCTATATGGGAATATCACTTTCTCCCATGGGCCGATTTTCTGCCAACCTGGATTTATAACCCCGAACGACATTGGATTCCTTCCGATAATGGATTACCCAGGTTGTATGAACTTCTCTTTTCGTATAATTTTTTCCATATAATTATCCACAACCACTCAAAAAACTATTTTCGATAATTGTGATGAAAAGCAAAATAGCTGAACATTTTGCTAACCGCATTTCATTTACTGTGATGATATGATCCATTGTTGAAAATCCATGGATTAAGGAAATTAAAATAACACCTTCTATATATTTCTTTTTGTCAAACAATAAATTTTTAAATCGAATATATGTCTCTATATGTTTTTTTTTCAGAATTTAAAATTTAACCACGAAACTTATATATTGCTCTATTCTTAAATATTGAGCTTTTCCTTTTTGGCTAGGATCACCTTGAAAGTATTACTTTAAATAATATCCATCAGGATTTTTTTCAGCTAAATTATATCAGTATCTTATATATATATATATATATATATATATATATATATATATATATATATATATATATATATGAGAGAGAGGTGAGAAATAGCGAAAGAAAATATAGAAAAATGAGGTCGAGAAGAAGGGACACATAAAAGAAAGGTTGCGGAAGAGAAAGTAACACATATGTTTGTTCGTTTTAATTTTTATAATTTTTATTATTTATGTGACTGCTGATACGATAAAAAATTATAACGATGTGCACACTTTTTTTTTCGTTCTATAGAGAGGAGCCTTCCATACCCATGAAAAGGAAATCGTTTTGCTCCCCATCGAAGGACAAAACCGGCATCTCGTGGCGGTAAGGAATCATAAGCAAAATGAAAAAGGTAAGCTTTGGTTGGCTCATCTGTTCTGCAGTCTATTGACTCATTTAGACTTATTTAACAACACCTGTTAGATACGATTAATTGAACACGGATTACTATTTTCCCTACAGCTAGGGGATCATACCTTTCTCAGTGGTATTATTGCAAACATAACCATGATAGGTGCAATCGATAAAGTTGATTTCATAACTTACAATCGTTTCCATTTTGGTCAAAGAAAGAAAATAAAACTTAGAATATTATTAGAGCCCTGTTAAGGGTTGCAAAGAAAAACAAAACGCCAAAACAAAGTAACAACATGCATTGCAAAACATACAATAGGTGGATCGTTCGCTGTAGCCGACGAACGACCTCGGTTGGTGTAGTACTTACCAGCAAAACAAACGCCCACGTGTTTGTGCCTTGTATAGGCATGCGCGACAACAAAACTTGGGTTTTTATAAGCGGAAGTCTCGAGGTTGTCAGGAATCTACAGGCGCATGCGCAAGAGGAGGGATTGAGATAGTGGTATAAAAGGCAGGTCGAGTGAAAAGGTTGTTGTTGTTGTTGTCATTGGACGTTACAGTGACGCGTGCGTTAGCAGGTGATTAAGAGGCTGTTTTTTTTGTGTGTCAAGTCGCGCACCTCGGTGAAGGTCATATAAGTCGTGCACCTCGGTGAAGGTGAAGGTCATAGTTGGTCCACTGGACATCGACTGATATCTATTTGCTTCCCACGTAAAACAAAATGTGACACAAGGTCGTTTTTAATGTGGGAGAAACTAGCTTCCCCAATAGGGGGCACTCTTACAGTTTGCAAAAAAACTTAAATTGCCTTAGTATGGAAGGGTTTCCGCCTTCCTTGACTAAGGATTATTTAATTTGAATGCAGCATCCAAGCAGACACCACACTTCAGTGACCAGCCCAGTACAAGTACCGGGTGTCCAGTGTTATTTCTTACATTTAAATAAATAATGTTTCATTTCTTACATTTCAATAAATAATGTTTCATTTCTTACATTTCGATAAATAATTTTTCATTCCTTACATTTCAATAAATAATGTTTTATTTCTTACATTTCAATAAATAATGTTTCATTTCTTAGATTTCAATAAATAACTTTTTATTTCTTACATAGCAATAAATAATTTTTTATCTCTTACATTACAATAAATAATTTTTTATTTCTTACATTTCAATAAATAATGTTTTATTTCTTACATTTCAATAAGTAATGTTTCATTTCTTACATTTCAATAAATAATTTTTCATTCCTTACATTTCAAAAAATAATGTTTCATTTCTTACATGTCAATAAATCAGTTTTCATTTCTTACATTTCAATAAATAATGTTTCATTTCTTACATTTCAATAAATAATTTTTCATTCCTTACATTTCAATAAATAATGTTTTATTTCTTACATTTCAATAAATAATGTTTCATTTCTTACATTTCAATAAATAATTTTTTATTTCTTACATTACAATAAATAATGTTTTATTTCTTACATTACAATAAATAATTCTTTTATTTCTTACATTTCAATAAATAATTTTTTATTTCTTACATTTAAATAAATAATGTTTTATGTCTTACATTTAAATAAATAATGTTTCATTTCTTACATTTCAATAAATAATTTTTCATTCCTTACATTTCAATAAGTAATGTTTCATTTCTTACATGTCAATAAATCAGTTTTCATTTCTTACATTTCAATAAATAATTTTTTATTTCTTACATTACATAAATAGTTTAATATTTCCTACATTTCATTAAACAGTATTTTATTTCTTACATTTCAATAAATAATGTTTTATTTCTTACATTTCAATAAATAATGTTTCATTTCTTACATTTCGATAAATAATGTTTCATTTCTTACATTTCAATAAATAATGTTTCATTTCTTACATTTCAATAAATAATGTTTCATTCCTTACATTTCAATAAATACGTTTTCATTTCTTACATTTCAATAAATCAGCTTTCATTCCTTACATTTCAATAAATAATGTTTTATTTCTTACATTTCAATAAATCAGTTTTCATTTCTTACATTTCAATAAATAATGTTTTATTTCTTACATTTCAATAAATCAGTTTTCATTTCTTACATTTCAATAAATAATGTTACATTTCTTACATTACGATAAATGGTTTAATATTTCGTACATTTCATTAAACAGTATTTTATTTCTTACATTTCAATAAATAATTTTTTATTACTTGAAGTTCGATAAATAGATTAATATTTCTTACATTTCAATAAATAATGTTTTATTTCTTACATTTCAATAAATAAGTTTGTATTTCTTACATATCGATAAATAGTTTAATATTCGTACATTTACATAAAATAATTTTTAATTTCTTACATTTCCATAGATAATGTTTTATTCCTTACATTTCGTTAAATAGTTTAATATTTCTTACATTTCAATAAATAATGTTTTATTTCTTACATTTCGATAAATAGATTAATATTTCTTACATTTCAATGAATAATTTTTCATTTCTTACATTTCAATAAATAATTTTTTATTTCTTACATTTCAATAAATAAGTTTGTATTTCTTACATTTCAATAAATAATTTTTTTCTTATTTATTTCGATAAATAGTCTAATATTTCTTACATTTCAATAAATAATTTTTTATTTCTGACATTTCAATGAATATTTTTTTATTTCTTAAATTTAAATAAATAGTTTAATATTTCTTACATTTCAATAAATAATGTTTTATTTATTACATTTCAATAAATAATTTTTTATTTCTTACATTTAAATAAATAGCTTAATATTTCTTACATTTCAATAAATAATTTTTTTATTTTTTACATTTCGATAAATAGTTTAATATTTCTTACATTTCAACAAACAGTTTTTTATTTCTTACATTTCAATAAATAATTTTTTTATTTCCTACATTTCGATAAATAGTTTTATATTTCTTACATTTCGACAAGCAGCTTTTCATTTATTGCATTTCAATTAATAATTTTTATTTCTTACATTTCTATAAATAGTTTTATATTTCGTGCATTTCAATAAACAGTTTCTTATTTCTTACATTTCAAGAAATAGTTTTTAACTTTTTACATTTTTATAAATAGTTTTTTTTAGTTATTAGATTTTATAAATTGTTGTTTAATTTTACATTATTATAAATATTTTTCTTATTTTTTACATCTCTATAAATAGTTTTTAGATTTTTTAGATTTTTATATATATTTTTTTATTTTTTACATTTATATAAATAGTTTAAGTTTCTAAATTTCTATTAATAGTTCTTTCATTTCTTACATTTCTATAAATAATTCTTTACATTTCTAAAATAGTTTTTCTATTTTACATTTCCATGAATAGTTTTTTATTTTTACATTTATATTAATAGCTTTTTATTTTTTACATTTCTATAAATATCTTTTTTATGTTTTCACATGTCTTTAAATAGTTCTATAGTTTTTTTTTACATTTCTATAAATAGTTTCTTATTTTTTTACATTTTTATAAATAGTTTTTACCTTTTTACATTTTTACAAATTGTATTTTTATTTTATATATTTCTATAAATAGTTTTTAATTTTACATTTCTATGAATAGTTTTTCATTTTTTACATTTCTATAAAAAATTGTTATCATCTACATATATAAAAAGAGTTTGTATTCTAACATTTATATGAAAACATTTTTATTATTACATTTCTATAAATAGTTCTTTCATTTTTTACATTTCTAGAAAATATATTTTTATATTTTTACATTTCTATAAATAGGTTTTAGTTTTTACATTTCTATAAATAGTTTTTTATATTTCTATAAATTGTTTTTATACATTTCAATAAATAGTGTTTTCGTTTTACATTTTTATAAATATTTTTTTATTTTTTACATTTGTATTGATAGTTTTTCATTTTTATATTTTTATGAATAATTTTTTCTATTTACATTACTATAAATAGTTTTTTTAAATTTTTTACATGTCTCAAAACAGTTTTTGACTTTTCTACAAATAGTGTTTTATTGTTCACATTTTATAAATAGATTTTAAATTTTTTTTTACATTTCCATAAATATGTTTTATTTTATACATTTTTGTTAATAGTTTTTGTACATTTTTATAAATAGGTTTTTATTTTTATATTTTAATAAGTAGCTGTACTAAAATTTTACGTTACTCTAAATAGTTTTTTTTTACATTTCTAAAATTAATTTATCATTTTTTATTTCTATAAAAGTTTTTTCTTTTTTTTACATTTCTATAAATAATTTTATTTCATTTATTACATTTTATTTTATTTATTACATTTCTATATAGTTTTTCTTACATTTCTATGAATAGTTTTTCACTTTTTCATTTTTATAAATAATTCATTCTAACATTTCTATAAATATTATTTCATTTTTTACATTTCTATTAATAGTTACTTTAGTTTTACCATTTTTATAAATAGTTTTTACTTTTTACATATCTATATATATCTTTTATTATCTTTACATTTCTATATATATTATTTTTTTTTTACATTATTAGAAATAGTTTTGTTTATTTTTCTCATTTCCATTAATAGTTAAAAAAATTTTTTTTACATTTCTGTGAATATTTGTTCATTTTTTCTATTTTTAAATAGTTTTTACTTTTCTATTATTTATGACAAAATCATCTGATAAAATTTGTGAAAATATTAAATTATTTCCACATGAATATATTGCAAATATTTTTGAAAACCTATTTATAGGAATGTAAACTATGAAAATTTAAATTACTTTTTGGAAATAAAACATTTCCATATAAATATATTTTTCTTTTGATCGCCCCATTCCTGGTCTCATACAATTGCGTGTTTTCCACTGGAGCCAGGGTGCTCCTGAACCGAAAGGTAAAGCCTTTGAATAAAAAAATCATATGTTAGTATAAGAGAGAATATTCTGTAACTGTTTGGTCCACAGCTGTATTCTGGTCTCTTCCTAGGACGTTGTTAGAGGTTCAACATAGCTGAGGAAGCCTTTCATTCTCTGTGCTTAGTTATTCCTGGTCTCTGTTTTAATGAATGACGTTATCAAAGTGATGTATATAGGGTGGAACCATAAAATTGTCGCCTTAGGAAAGACAACATGATTCCATTTCCGTTTGATGAAAACCTGGTTTCTTTTTCTTTGTGTTGTTGCAGACCATCTACTAGTTGGCCCGTTGTGTACAAATCCCAAGAGCGATAGGAGCCTTCTATCATGTCTGAAAGTGATAAAATGTTCAACAAATTGGAGATACGCCGCTGTACAACTTATGCTCTCTACCGATTCAAGTTATTACAACAGGAACATTGTCAACACCCTCACAATGCATCGCTGGATTGCCACAAATATCAGAGACGGGCCCAGGGTGATGAAAACAAAGTTTCCAATCACGGTTATGGTTTTTTGGTGTGGTTTCAAGTGAAGGCCACAGCATGCCACCTCACATCTTTGAAGTCGGATTCAAAATCAACACCAAAGTGTACCTGGATGTGCTGAAGACTGTGGTGATCGCCTGGTGCAATCAGGTGGCCGCTGGTATTCCCTAGGTATGACAGCAGAACTTGGTGCAGGCCTACAAGTTCAAAGAGATCCAGACTTGGTTTCAGAAGAAGTGCTATGACTTTGCACCCTTCTTTCACTGGCGCCCCTCCTCTTCTCGACCTGAACCCGCTAGACTACTTCGTATGGTCATATGTTGAGAACATCACCAACATGACCTCCCACAACACCAAAGCCAGCCTGATCGCCGAGTATTCGCCGAGCTACTGTCGGCGCTTGTGGAAAAGGCATGCTCCCAGTTCCGGACCCGTATCTAGGCGCCGATTGAGGCTGAAGGCGACTACATTGAATAGATATCATCTCTACCACATAATAAAGTTACCTGAATTGATTTTTCAATAAAATTTTTAAAATAAAGCTGTAGTGTTGTTTTCTTTAGGGCGACAACTTTATCGTTCCACCCTGTAAAAAAATCATGGATGAAAACCGACTTTATTTTATATTCATAAATAAATATAGAGAAAATCAGATGACAAGCAGACATGAAAACAAAATCATATATCATAGACTCTGCTATTTTACTTTTTTCCTCAGCTTTTTAGCATAACGAAAATAACCATTTCAACAAGAATCTCTATCTATCTATCTATCTATCTATCTATCTATCTATCTATCTATCTATCTATCTACAATTATATAAATGCAACTTTGTCTCTGTGTGTGAGTTCGTTCCTTATAGACTCCGAAACAGCTGAACAGATTTTCTTTAAAATTTACAGAACTTTAATATATAAGTCTATGAGTGATCTTAGTTAAGCTTTGTCCCAGAAGACCACCGATAATCGATAATCGAAACCGTTATCGTAATTTATCTATCATCAGTAAAGCCATTATCTTCATGTCGTCGCTTAGCAACAGTGATAGAACAACAGACCATAACATTCTAATTTGGGTAACTTGAGAGCGTTTTTTTTTTTTTTGCATGACGTGATCTGGAGGTTCAAACTCCGCACGTATATTTCTTAATTTTTTCATTAACTGCAAAGAATTTTATAAGACTTGAAAATTTACGTTTGTTATTTTTTTGTTTACGCGACGTGGTTGGTAGGTTCAAACCTCTCATGTAAATTTCTTAATGTTTATTTTTAATCAAAATATTATATTTAAGCGTATTTTACCACCGAAAAACACTCGGCGGACTTCTATAGCATTTAATAATGATAAATAGTGATCATTATTTAATATCTTCCCGGACAACGCCAACAAGCGAATCCTACTAGTAACTAATAAAGGTAAAATTGACCAGGATTAAATAAAATGAATTGAAAATAAACATTTTTGTTTTTAACAACATGGAACAATATTTGCCATAAAACATTGAAGAAATTGTTTTCATGTAACTTGTAATAAACAAAAAGTTATTGATAAAAAAATCTGTGGGTGAAGACCGACATTACTTTTAGATTTCATGAATCAATATTGAGAAATTCAGAAGACAAATAAGCAAAGGCATATGTAATGAATTTCTTGATTTTTACTCTTTTTTTTCAGCTTCCTATCAAACAGAAATCCTTAACAATTTTGAAGACGACACCGTGGAAATCCAGGAGGATACCCACAAAGATGTTTCTTCTTTGTATAACATGCCGCCACCTGACGCAAAAGCAGTAATAGAGATCGGCGTTTATATCGACGCTGACTACTATAAGTTCATGGAAAAACTCGGCGAAAACACACTGGCCAAGAAAATGGATTTCATTCTTGTAAAATGGAATGGTGTACGTATTTCCGTTCATTGATGAACATTTCCTGATTCTTTACATTTTTTTTTTCATTTTCTTTCCTAGAAGATTATAATGGTGGGTATGGAGCAGCCAAACCAGCTGCCAAGATTGCCCTGGTTTTTATTGAAACCAACCGAGAGCTCTTTTTAGTATGGGCGTAAAAATGCCTTATTTTATACCTGCCAAGTTTGGCATGGGTATTCGAACAACCATGCACCTTTAGAATAGCATATCTATAACGAGCAAGTATATTACATTTTAATCTTAAAGTTAGAATTAACTTAATACATTATATTACGGCTTTTTGTCAGTAATATAATTCAAACAAACATTAATTAACAAAAAACATTAATTAACAAAAAACAATAACAACATTTTGTTAATGAGAGTTTGTGACCCAATCAATTTCTATACTTTCCCAATGATCGAATCGGCCACACACTTTTGCTATCATTCTTATCAAACTTTCGTCCGCTTCCATGGCTACCAACATTTGATGGTCGTTGAAACTTCCTTCTTCATCTGTGATGTTAGTACTTCTTGGATCATCATTGGCTTCTACTAATTGTTCGTTCTTTCAAAAGTTCATATTATGATCGTGAAACGACGGTGCTGTAGCTTCTCGAAGTGATAGCGCATATGTGATTTCCTTTTCGATGTACATTATTAAGAAAAAGAAATTATTTTATGGATCAAATTAAACAAACTGCTAATTTGTTATTGATTTCGTTGAATAAAATTTGTTGAAAAAAAAAGCAAAAAAAAAAAAAAACAAACAAACAAAAAAAACGCTGCAATAAGTAATATTGTAGCTATCCGCCATGTTGTTTTCTCAGCAAGAAATATTTCTGACCGATTTTTTCTCCTTGAACAGTGGCAAAATAAGACAATCACAACAAAGGACTACCTTTAAAATTCAATACAAATTTTATTGATCCTCGGTTGCAAAAAGGAATGCCCGTATTTTGCCTCTGTAAACGTAGCTATTAACAACCTCGTAAGGTAATAGTCTTTGATTCTTCAACAGGAACGGGAACCAGGTTCATTCTGTCTTCGAAGATAAGAGTTTGCAGCCGTAGAAGGGGTAGATAAGAAACCTTCTGATAAAGGATCCAATATTCGCACTGACAGCATAGTTAACAGACTTAATGAAGATGTGCCTATATTTAAGCATGAAATAAATTGTTTCAAGTCTATAGCGAACATGGTAATGTGCCTAATTATTTCGACATAAGATAAACTGTTTCAAAGTGATGAAAGTTGGAGGCTCCACGCCTCCTGCGGGGGTACTTCAGCTGCGTTTTTGTCAAACTCGGAAATCTATACGCTATTTCATACTAAACTCGTTATTTCATACTAAACTCGCTATTTCATACTAAACTCGTTATTTCATACTAAACTCGTTATTTCGTATATTAATTTTATGTGAGTAAATGAAGTAGTTATATATATATATATATATATATATATATATATATATATATATATATATATATATATATATATATATATAACGTTATTTCATACTAAACTCGTTATTTCATACTAAACTCGTTATTTCATACTAAACTCGCTATTTCATACTAAACTCGTTATTTCATACTAAACTCGTTATTTCATATACGGAGATTTTTCTCATTCCGTCAATCATGACCAAGTATAAGTCTTAAGTATTTCTTTTACGTTTATTTATAGTTATCACGGTCTATAGTGATGGTTGAACTTTCCATCTCCAGAAGACTTCTTAAAACTGATTAACTTCCATGTGGAGCAACTGATAAAGTTTATAATAAGAAGAATTTCTGAAAGAACGTTGGAAATTCCCTCAACCAAAACGTTATGAGATTAGCATCAAAGATTAGAACAATAATAATCCAAATGATACAAATTATCAACTCTTCTTCAAAATATTCTGAAATTCATACATCTTTATTAATTTTTTTGTTTGTTCTGAAAAAAAAAAAAAATGAAAAAGATGAGAATAATAGTCCGCAATAAATAAAATTAATTTTATTTTGTTCTCCAAATTTCTTCATCAGGTGCAATATGAATATTCTAAAAAAGAACAACTAGGACGAGAGGTGGAAATTCAACTGAAGAAAATGGAATTTTGGAAAACAAATCCCGTATGTATTAAACTTGTGACACGTTTTATTTCTTCCTTAGAAATTGTCGGCGAAAATAAAGGAAGCAACACGTTCGCGTTAGAAAGCTACATTTAATTGTTACAGTATCGTTTGGTCGTTGAATTATTAATTGAATAAAATTGTAATAAAAATATTAGCAGGGTTATTCATCGTTAGCCGTTACTAATGCTTAACTTTTATAGATACATTTTTAAAGGGTGCATCTTATCTCTTTACTTCTCTAAACAATTAATGAAACAGCTCATTATACTCCTTTTTATGTCCACTATCTTCCAAATTTCATAAAAGAAAAACTGTGCAGGTATTCGAAAGAACGAGTACATTCCCTTTAGGTTCTAAGTAACGGGAGCATTCTGTCCCCTTTTGCTCGTCTGAAAAATAAATGGCAGTTTATTACGTGAACCTGCGTTTGTGTGCATTCACTACACAGGCTGGGATCGTCTGATCGTTGTCGCCTTCCGAATTAAGTCGTTGTATCAATTATGTAATCTTTACTCCTGTAACAAAAGAATTCTCCCGCCTAACAAAATCACAATTCTAGTTAGAAATAAGTAACGATGTTTGATTTTGAAAAGTTACAATAATGCTTGTTTTCTTCTGCCTAATATGTCTGTAAAAAAAAAAAAAAAAACATATCTTCAAACAGAACATAAACTGCCCAGTAACTTTAGGTGTAAGGGTCCATAGGTTTTTGAGACAACAGAAACCCAACTGGTCATCTCTTTCTACTCTACTGGAATATATATATATATATATATATATATATATATATATATATATATGTGTGTGTGTGTGTGTGTGTGTGTGTATGTGTGTTGGAAATTTTGGATTTTTGAAATGTGTTTTGAAATTTTTTAAATGTGTTTTGAAATTTCTCTGAGTCATTTTAGATCCAAAAGTTGTTTTTTGAAAATATAATGTGTTTTGAAATTTTTGAAATGTGTTTTGAAATGTGTTCTGAAAGAACGTTGGAAGTAACCAAAACGTAATAAGAATAACATCCAAGATTAGAACAAGATTGTGTACTCCTTTTCGCTTCGAGTTTCGTCTCCACAGATGGGACGACACTGTCAAGCAAAATATGGTCTCTTCTAAATAATGATTATCTTTCTCTCAGATAACATGAAAGCTCCCCCCTTTTCCATATTAAGAAAAGCTTTCTTGTTTTGTAGACCATATTTAATTACCCAACTGATTAGACAACAGAAACCGTCAAAAGTCAACAACAGTAGAAAATATTGACTATAACCGCATTATGTGATTTAACTTCTAAGGCGCGCAATGAATATCATGTTTTAAGGGCTTTCAACAGTTATAACTGTTATATTGCTTACCTGTTTGCTTGTCACCTTGCACACGCCATTTGTATATGAATATTTTAGCTGGCTGGAAGAAAGATGAATGACGTAAATAAAGAGTGGGTGATAAGAGAATTAGCGAGAGGAATGGAGTGATGTAAAAATATATACATTTCCGTGTCAAAAAATAAACTGGGCTTTAAAAAAAATGCAAATCGCTCAAAACAAGGCATGAATCCACTTGAGGTCAAAAATATGCCAACGATAAATGTCGGAATAAATTCTGCTCCAGAAAACAGCAATACTTTCCCCTTTGTCGAAAACATCGCTATTGGAATGTGAGGACTAAATAACAAAATAAGGAAAACGAAAGTTACGATGCTTAAGGAAGTAAACCCTACTTTCTTAAAATATTTTAATATTATTTTCAGCAGCAAAAAAGTGTAAAAAATACTTTGAACTTGAATGATGTTTAATATCTATTTTGACAATAATACACACAAACGCAAATTAACAAATTGACTTAAACCGGCAAACTCTTCCATAATTCCTCTGTAACAGGACTATTAGTTTGTGCAAACTGTCCGGTTTCATACAATGTGTGCGATATTTTTTCACTCTTCTTTCACTGCCTCCGAGAATTATTTTTGTTTGCCAAATTTCTACTGGACAACGTTTTTAATTGTGACCCACAAGTTTTCAATCATATTAAGATCAGGACCTTATTTGAAAAGAATGATGCTTCATCATCATCTATATTCAAAAATGTTCAGGTAGCATTTATATCAACAACCTTCGTTGTATAAACAGGAATATTTTTACACATTGTAAGTATTTTATTGAATGTCCATACAGTATAATGATATTGACTCACTAGTCGTTGTTAGATCACCAAAATTAAGCGACTTTGACGCTGGCCAGATGGGTGGCGATTTGGGAACATCAGCTGTTCTATTGCGTTGTGGATTCCGGAAAATTCCGTGTAGCGATCGAGGGCGATTGTCAATGTTTATATAATAGAAATATTTCGATAACAAAAATGAATGTTTGAATAACAGAAAGAATGTTATGGAAGCGGATTAGGTATTTAAAGATAAAATATTTATGTTAAAATATGTACCACGAATGTTAACTTGGTGAAAAGGAGTTTTAGCTTTCGTAATCAAAAAAGAGAAAATTACGTGACAAAGATAAGAGCGATTGTTCTTATTGTGCTACATAGATTTGTTATGGCTGACATCAGAGAACAAACGAAAGAAAGGATTTAGATAGATATGCATGTGTACAATGAGGAAATAGGAGGTACCAAACGTGTTAGCGAACGGACGGGGTTTTTGTAATCCGGAGTTTGGACTTGACGGCCATGGAAGTCAAAGGGGACGAGATAGCAGAATGTAGACTTATACCTAACGTGCTCAACTCTAACAATTGAAATAGATGATTATATACAAATATAATGCACGTCTTTGCGTTTTAGTTTTAATTGCAGAAAGTACGAAAGTAACTTTGAAAAGGTATGTGTCTTTTGCTGACGACTTCACTGACAATGTCATTCGTCGTTTTGTTTAAAGAACTGCCTACTATACATTGCCTTGTTATAAAAATGTATTGAATGTATATACAACTACAAACAAACTTTATATAATGTGCACTGATACATATAAATATATGTACTCTCATTATAAACAGTTATATAGCCCCCACGTATAAAATAGACGTTGCACACACAATAGACCCGTAAATAGACGTTTATATACATCCGCTAAATAGACCCTGTTTATATACACTCCCAACGGAGTGTGGAACCTTTCATGAAAATTCAGATACCTTCGATCTTTATAAATTATTTTATAATACGCATTGTCATCATTTAATAAATATCGCAACATTTCAATTTCTCTTAAGTATTTTAAAGAATTTTAGTGGATATGACATGAAAGAATATCCCATTTAAAAGTCAAATATTTCCGATTTGCATTAAATTTGATTCATAGTCATTAGATACTGATTAAGCAAAACTCCTTGAATTTCAATTCTTTAAAATCCCGGAAACTGATGCCTTAAATACCAGACATTTTCTACAATCAAAATCATGTAATAGATTTTTTTATCAATAAAATACTAAAAATTCCCGGCTTAACATTTAGTATAATTATATTTTGTTTTATTACTAGTAAAAAGATATAAAGTGATGCAAGTGATGCAAAGCTGTTATATTTAGGGAATTAGTTTTACCCGTTCTAGGACGGGTATTATTCTAGTTTTTTTATATATAAGTTTCGTATAAAGTCCAATTCTACTTCCACTCTGACGTTACTGCGCTGGTGTATGTTTGCTTAACTGAAATCTTCCCAGGCGAGGCAAGTTACTTAATTTTATCAGTTAATATTTTGTATTAGTTTATTATGCTTACTTACTGAAGCAGATATTTCTGTGTTTATAGTTGTTAGGTCGTTACATAATATCTAAAAATACTTTTAAATATTCTATATTTAAAAGGAAATAACTTTGCGCTAAAAAAAAAGATACCCCCCTCCTTGGCCAAAATATATTTTAAAGCAGAGTTATTTGTCTCCAATTTTGATCAGACAATAATAATAATAATACATGAAAATCCAAAACAGATTATGCGCATTGGCATCGGCTCAGTGACAATTAAATCCTCCCCATTTTCTTGTAAATCTCAGTTGTAAATTGCTAAATAAATAATTTATTATTGTTGATCTACATAGAATCGTCTTCATCCATTTATTTCTTCATATTTGTGTCTTACTACTCCCAAACCACATCACGGCAATATTTTAATATCCATTTATGTTTCTACACAGGCATGGCTTCAAGTTTCAAACAAATTGGGGTCATTCTTGCATTCTATATGTCAATGGAACAAAGATAAGGAACCATTTGATACTATCTACCTGCATACAGGGTAAGTATATTCAGTTGTATTATTATTATTATTATTATTATTATTATTATTATTATTATTATTATTATTATTATTATTATTATTATTATTATTTTAACTCATTGGGAGTTCTCACACAGACCTTCATCAGAGATTGCTCATTGACAACAACCGGTGGAGTTCCCTGGAATCTGGCTGATAACAAATCTCCTCAGATTTCCAGCACTCTCCACCTCTTTCGATAATTTTTGCAAATGAATTTGCGTTCTCGCAACAGTCGTTTACAACTGAGTTTTCATTGGCAATGATCATTAGTTTTCACTTGAATTTAGATGGTAATAAGCCTCCCTAAGGTCTCATTCTCCTTCAGATCCTTCCAGTAGAGGTCTGGTTAGTACTTTCAGTCCTCGATATTTCCATCCTCCTTAACCTTTCGACTATTTCGTGTGGTGCCAGCCGATGCGATCACTATTTTTAGGGAAACGAGTCAACTTTCAAATTTACCATTTTGCAGTTTCAGTCTTCTTAGTTGCATTTTTGTTTTTCTTCTCTTGCATTGTAGCGTTTGTTCTTGATCTAGATTAGATTTAGCAATCGAGGGTTTTCCTTAAGATTTCGGCTGTTTTCAGCATTAATACCTGTTGCACAGTCTGATGCCAGTTTCTCCTAATATTTTCCCAAATTCTTTGGAACTGTTCTTAATGTTCCTAGAATTATTGGTATTATATTGATTTTCTTCGGGTTCCATATTTATTTCAGTTTTCTGTCTCTTTGATCTTCATTTTGTGGTCTGCCGGGACGGCAAAATCTACATTTTGACAGTTTGATGGTGGTTTGTATGACTACTCATTGACTGTTTGACTTGTTAATTACCATGGCAGTGCTTATCTGTTTGTACTTCCCAAATGATTTTGTGGTTTTCGTGTTCCAGTACAGTCTCCGGTTTGTATTTGAACCATTTTATGCATGTTCGAGGTGCAGTTGTCTGCATTATTATTATTATTATTATTATTATTATTATTATTATTATTATTATTATTATTATTATTATTTACTTATTAGGAGTAGTCACACAGGTTATCATAAAAGATTTATCCTTGAGAACAACTTGTGGTGTTCTCTGGAGTCTGAGTGACAATAAGTCTCCCCAGATTTCCAGTACTCTCCACCTCTTTCGATAACCTTTGCCGATAAATATGTGTTATCGCAACAGCCGCTTACCATTGATTTCTCGTTGGCGGCAACCATTGGTCCCCATTGGAACCTAGGTGTCAATAATCCCCCAAAATCCCAGTCCTCTTTGCACTCATCCAGCCAGCGGAGGTCTAACTAGTGCTTTCTCTCCTCGGTCTTTCAATTCCTCCTTGACCCTCCTCATTTATTTGGTGTGGCGTCAGTTTATGGTGACACACACATACAAGGGTGGAAAGAGTAAGGGGAAGGTCGGGACACAGGGGTATTAACTTACAATTATACAATTTCAGTTTTCATGATTCCATGTGAGGTTTCTTTGTGTTTTACATCTGTAGCAGTTTCTATGTGTCCGGCTTGTGTCTGTAGTTCATGTGTGTTCGCCTCTGAATTAAAGGGTATTCCTTAATATTTCAGCCGTTTTCATTATTTTTATATGTTGTATTTTCTCAGCCATCCCTACTACTACTACTACTACTACTACTACTACTACTACTACTACTACTATTATTATTATTATTATTATTATTATTATTATTATCATTATTATCATTTCGACTTCATAAAGAGTTCTCACAACAGTTATTACTATTATCATTATCAGGTTTCCAGTACTTTTTGTGGAAAATGCTTTCTCTCTTCTTGGAAGTTTTTATCCGTACAGGACTTTTACTCTCATATTTGGGCACAAACCACTTTTTTATGAGGCAGAGGAAGGCATCAGATTTTGGTATTTATTGTCTATATTTACTTTGGCAGTTTTAGTTCCCTTAGATTTGTGTATTTCATTTTCATTATTTGTGCTTACATTTGGATGGCCGGTGTCACCTGGCTGTGTTGGTTATCTTCCACATGCAAGGTTACAGCCCCTGAAAGACGAAAGTTTTCTGAATATTTAAACTAACTTCATCAGTGCCGTGCTTTGTACGGTGTCAATCCTTCTTTTGGTTCTAAGTCTTCTCAGTCTTTCTTCACAGTATTTTGGGAACTGTTCCTAGTGCTCCTACAATTATTGGTATTACAGAAATGTTCTACATGATTCATTTTCCGTCAGCTCTGGGAAGTTTTATGTATTTACTTAGTTTTTCTGCTATCTTGAGCTGAAGTGCTGGAGCGATCAAATCTATGATTTAGAAAGTTTTCCTCCTTGTTAACTATATCATGTCCGGTCTTCTTGCTTTAATGAAATGTCTGTTTTTATTTCCATGTATCAGAGGATTTTATGTCTTTCGTATTTCAAATATGGGCTCCATTTGTCTGCGTGTATAAAGTGCGTTTTCATATTCATTCTTCAGGTGCTATTTATTATACATGGTCCTTAGTTTCTTGGGTTTTTAATCCAGGTTCTTGTTTTTCTTTTGTCCTGTTTATGAAGGATCCAGAATATCCTGTTAGGGATATTGTCTACGTAATTATTCATTTTATTGGATTGTTTAAAATATGCAATCGAAAGCTAATTGATTTTTTGTTTTCTTTTAATGAAAAACCTTTTTGATTTCTCCTTTTCTTTTCCCACAGTCACGGACCTGTTAGCCCCTTGGGATTAGCATATGTGGGCGGTGCATGTCACAGCAAAATAAGATGTGCAGTATCTGCCGACAAAATTTGGGGCAAATACGTCGCCGTGGCCCATGAACTCGGACACAAGTAAGACAGTTTTACAAGTTTACATTTTTTTAAACCGAAATGGATATTACTAAGACGTGTCCATGCAGTTCTATTTCGACTGAAGCAGGCGCGTCGTCGTCGTCGTCGTCGTCGTCGTCGTCGTCGTCGTCGTCGTCGTCATCATCATCATCATCATCATCATCATCATCATCATCATCATCAACGACAACAACAACAACAACAACAACACTTAATATTTATCTTATACTAGCATGGGTACCCAGCGTTGCTTGGGTTGACATGAAGTTCCGTTTGGAACACACCTGATATACTAATTATTTTCATCATGGGGAACATGGATGCCCTCATAACAATTTCAAAAAATACAAGAACAGATAAAAACATGTGAATGTAATCGCCCCTCAAAAGAAGTACCTGATACCCTCTCCACTAGATATTTCAGCAGAATGGATACAAATAGAGAAACTATTCTCTGGATATCGAGCACTATAAAGAACCCCCCTAAAAAATAAATTATTTAAAATAAATCATTACAACTTTTGTTTTAATAAAAATAGCAGCGAATGCCCGTGCAATCACACACACACACACACACACACACACACACACACACACACACACACACACACACACACAAAAAAAAAAAAAAAAAAACATAGCCAAATAGGTAGAACCCCTTAAAAATGAAGATCTCCCCAAAATTAATTCCAAAAATCAATTAAATTAAATTTTTCGTCATTTTATGTTTTTAATGTAATCCTCTCCCCCTCCAAAATAAAAAATTGAATTTGTCATATTTTGAGGTTCATTTTGTTTATAAAATTATTAGGTGAAAGTACAGAATGGTGTCATAAAAATTAATGAAATATATATATTTTATGTTTGAAATGTAATTCCCGCCCCCGCCACAAAAACTGTATTTGTCATGTTTTGTCTCGATCGCCAAACTTGAAAAAATGCTAGAGATGAGATGTCTCGTTGAACTCTTTGTGGCCAAAAAGTGGGTGCTTATTTTACGTTAAATGTATATATAAAAGTGATCCCCCACTTTAAAATGTTAAATTTCTTTTTTTTTTTGTAAAATTTCTTCTTTCATATTATTAATAAAGGCTGTTTAAACGTACTAGGGCCAAAAAAAGTAGGCCCTACTTTTTATAGGGGTTAAACGACGCTGGGTCACGTCGTAAAAATTTACCCTTTTTTAATTAGAAATTTAAGCCTGTAATCGATGAGATTAACGTGAAAAAGGAAAGAAAAGTGTAAATTGTGGAATTTTAAAGGGTGTAGTAGCTCTTCATCTTTTTTAGGTGTTA
This sequence comes from Euprymna scolopes, assembly GCF_053919585.1. Lineage (NCBI taxonomy): Eukaryota > Metazoa > Mollusca > Cephalopoda > Sepiida > Sepiolidae > Euprymna > Euprymna scolopes. The sequence goes on from NC_136484.1 coordinate 123,705,923, forward strand.
AACGACACTGGGTCAGATCGTAAAAATTTACCGATTACTGTATAGCTGTTTAAAGAATAATAACAACAAACAAATGAAATGTTTGGAAGATTCTAAGGGGCAAATAACTCTAAAAGTTTTTTTTTTAATTTTATGTTGGAATAATAATTCCAAATAAATTAAGTATGTTATCAATATAATTATTGTTTAAAATTTATTAAATAACAATTTTATAATAGAACACTTAAAACAATTATCTCACTAGAAACATTAAGATACCGCTATTTAATAAAATCGATTTTTCTTAATGTCATATGCAAATGACATGATTTCTTAATTGTATCTACTTTGCAAGAATAAAACTATATATAAAAATAAATGGAAGAGTGAAGTAATGAACCTTTTGTATATATTAATCAAATTGTGAACAAACAAACAAATAAACAGACAGGAATACGAATTTATATATATAGATCCTGACATGCATTGTATCGCTTTTAGAAATTGGCTTGTAAACTAACCTATTTACTGATTACTGTATAGCTGTTTAAAGAATAGTAACAACAAACAAATGAAATGATCGGAAGATTCTAAAGGGCAAATAACTCTAAAAGTTTTTATATTGAAATAATAATTCCAAATAAATTAAATATGTTGTCAATATAATTATTGTTTAAAATTTATTAAATAACAATTTTAAATAGGACACTTAAAACAACCTATTTGGCCAAGTATTTATTCATGTATCTTTGTCTCAAATCATTTTCATATTTCTGTCCTTGCCATGTGAACTTAAACTGCTATCTCAATTGCTTTGTATCGACTAACCCCATTTTTCAATGTGGCCATACCATCGAAGTCTCCTGCTACGCATACCTATGCCTACATATACTGTCCAGATTGAATGCTCCTCTTGAATCATCGCATTTCTTTAATATTCACATTAAACATCCATCGTATCATTCTCATATTATTTCTCTCCACGCAACCCCTGTCTTTAACCCTCACTTGCCAGGTTTCAATTCCATACATTATCACACCATGTACACTTCTGTGTTCTCATCTGCCTCTATTGTCTTAGATTTCTTACTAATAAACTGATTATCAGCTCTCCACATACCAGTTATTCTACTGCACTTCTTATGCACACAATGTTTGCAGTATCACAAAAAATTGAATTCATATAAGATTCTTTGAGTTCTCTTGGTTGGCATGAATATATTTTCATTCCATTGCATTCTCTACTCACATCTACCGACAGACCAAAGAAAATATAACTGCATTTCTGCAAAACTCCTATCTCTTTCCAACGAAGACACCTACCAGCTATTGGTGACTACCCATGATGTTGAGAAAATGATAGCTGAGCAGCAGATAAATGTGGAATTAAATGGTTATTAGCTTCAAAAGTCTACTATGGCCCCCGCTTGGATCAGCCGGGATTTCGAAGAAACCCGATCTAATCAATCCACTACATATATTCATAGCTAACACTTTCATCACATTCGATCACTGAAAAATCCCAAATATATGATAGAAAGTAGTTAAGTTAAGGGTCAACAACTTTAGAAGATATAAACTCGATATGGCAGTTAAACCATAGCAATCTACCTATCTAATTACCTGAATAGCAGAAATGATGGAGTATGCTTACTCAATTATTTATCCCAAGATGAGTACACATTCATGTTTTCCTGTCATGACAAGGAAAATGTGTGTTCCTACCTTTCCGTGTCCCAATTTTCGACTGCCATGTTAGTAGGAAAAAACATGGTTAACGAAACACATTTCAATTATTCATGCTCATAAAAAAAAACAATCACGGAAGAAACCTCTATATTAACTTGAATGTAAAGACTTACTTTAATAATAATACTAATAAAAGTACTCTAATTTATTGTAAATGAATCTATAATAAACTATTGAACTAAAATATCACGAATTTTTATTCCAAAGGTTCCTGCCCTCTAATAGAATTACGCCAGAAAATATAAAAAAACCTTCTGTAATAGAAGACTACTTGTTAGTGTTAATAAAAAATATGGGACACATTACTGTTACTTTAATTTTTTATGAAACTACTATAAGAAGCTTCATAAATTCTTTAAGAAAAACGTAATATACTTTTCTCCTCAGATCTTTTTTGTCTTAAACTAAAGAATCTGATTGCAACATCAGCAAACGTATAGAAAGAGATTATTCATTAGTAAATAGATAAACACATGCATTAAAGAAATACGTAAGTAATATTTTATTATAAACTGTTTGATTCTTTGTTAGCAGCAACCTAAGAAAATGGTGCAACATATACAATTTGTTTCGTGTTTCTTTCTTTACGACAGTCTAAAAGATGATGCAACAGATACCAACGTAAACGCATCACTTTCACAAGATATGTTGGTAAACTTCATGTGGTCACTCCTGTGCTTATATTATTCTAGAAAAACATCTGACAAACTAACACCGACGACTACATAAAACAAGTCAATAGATAGTATATCAAAATATAGTGTTATTTAGATCTAGTAGATTGGCCAATGTCGCCCTGATAATACTCTAACGTATTTCTTTAAATTTATGTTTTTTTTTAATCATTCATTTTATTTAAAAATGGGTTACTTCTTATCAAGGCCCGGAGGCCACTCGAGTATAAGGGTTAATGAGTGTACGGTAGTCAATGGGACAATGACATAGTAATCGTTAGTAGTGGAAATTTGGTAAATTTGATTACTTAAGGCGACGGCTCACTAAGAATTTGTTTACATTGGACGTGAAGATGACCATATTGTAGTCTTTTAGTCAGCTGGAAAGCAGGCAAACGAAATAGAGTTCCACAGGCGTGCAATTTTAAGAAATAAGCTTTGTTCATGGATTCCGCGTTTAGGTTTAGACACAGATAAAGAGTGGGGGAAATTATGATAGTGGTTTCAGTTAGTCGAGTGTTTTTCGTGAAAGTTTGGCAAGGGGCCCCATAGCTTGGAGCTCAGACAAGAACTTACGATGAAAATAGTGATAGAGCAGGGACAGGTTCGCAACGTCTCTTCTGTGGGAAAGGGGTTGCAGGGAAGAGAAAAGGGTATGCTCTACTAGGCTACGAAGTCTGTATTGAATTCTGTCAAGGCAGGATATGGTCTTTCGAGCACTATTGTAGTATTGAGATGTATCTTTGTACTAAATTCTGGTTTGGAGCGCAATAATGGCAATATATGTCATGATCACACTGATAAACGAATACCTGCATTCAATCTGAGCAGTTACTCTGTCAAAAACTTTGCGCTCGCATTATAAATGTAGGCATACAAAACCGTGATATTGATCCCACTGATTCAAACAGGGTAAGTAGCTATTAGTATTACTTTTCTGCATTGTCAAAGAAGATTCTGCCTGAATTTCAGGAGCGGAAATGTATGAAAGGAATGGCTTAACAAGAGCTGAACCGGGCATTTGTGTTTTGTAAAAATATAATTTATTTTTAATATTCTATTTTTTCTGCCACGTACTCAAACATGATTTACTCGTAACCAGTTTGGATGAAATATAAATTTCTCTCATACGGTAGAATGCTGCAAACCGAATAACCTAATCCAAAAGAAACTATGAAAGCTGTAATAGCAAAAACATCCCTCTCCATTCACAAACTCTTCAGGCTCAAGGCGGGATCCTCAATCTTTCAAAGTATGTATGAGCTGGGAAGCTGTTGATGCTTACACTTTAACAGGTTCACCAAAGCTACCAGCGTTTAAGCCATTGTTAATTTGTTCTCCGTTTGCTGAGGTATTATTCTGGTCCTGTGCGGGGTTAGGAGTTTACTCTCTAGTTCTCATTCTTTGAGAAGGTGGTTTATTGCTAATCTCCTTACGTCGACGGGGTTGCCTAGGCATTTTTGCAGGCCAGGGTGATCTCCCTTTAGGGTGCAAGCTTTTCAAATCCCACTTTCTTGACCTTGTGTCACATCTTTCCGTCGTGGGAGAAAGATAAGCATATATGTCAGGTTTACCCATGTTGACCTGAACTCATTTCATGACTGTTTTCAACACAAAATGAGGAGGGGTTGACTGAATGAGCTCAGCTATTACTTGATTCTAAGAACAAAACTTGGATGATATTCGATATTTAAAGGAAAGATGCTATTTCAATTGATTATTAAACTAATCAATTAATTATCAAAGCTCGTTATTCCACATTATTATGACGCATTAGGAGTTTCACACAGATCATCACCAGAGATTACTCACTAAAAACAATCTGTGGTACTCCCTGGGTCTGGGTTATTATTATTATTATTATTATTATTATTATTATTATTATTATTATTATTATTATTACTACTTCCAGGATATAGCAGAAGTAGCTGATGAAAGATTATGGCAATGGCTTAGAGTTGGGTATCTGGCTAAGAGTACTGAAGCTTTTATTTGTGCAACACAAGAGCAGGCATTAGGAACACGATTGTTCAAAAAAGTGGTTATAGGAGAGGAAGGTGCTGCAGAATGTCGGATTTGTGGTAAGACCTCAGAGTCATTTGTGCACCTTGCAGCAGGGTGTAGTGGATTAGCCGAGAGAGAGAGAGAGAGAGAGAGAGAGAGAGAGAGAGAGAGAGAGAGAGAGAGAGAGAGAGAGAGAGAGAGAGAGAGAGAGAGAAAGTACCGCAAAAGACACGATCGCATGGGACTCCGGATATATTGGGAGGTCTGTTAGATAGTTGGGGTGAAATGTGCTGGAAAGTGGTTTGATGAGGTGCCTGATGAAGTGAGAACAAGTGAGGATGGAAATGTAGAGGCATGGTGGGACAAAAGTGTCATTACGACCAAGCAATTGGAACATAATCGTCCGGATTTGATCGTCATTGACAAGGTCTCAAAAAACTGACAGATTGTAGATTTCTCAGTACCCTGATACAGGAATGTGAGAGCAAAGGAGAACGAGAAATGGAGCAATTATGCTCCATTGGCCTTGGAGATACACGGGGTTAAAACACAAATAATACCGATCGTAGTAGATACGCTAGGAGTAGTATCGAGTCGTCTGGGAGGACAATTGAAAAAACTACGAATCCCCGATGTTTTAGGCGGCCTTCAGACGTCTGCTATTGTAGGTACTACCAACATCCTTAGGAAAACCCTTAATCTTTGAAGCTTTTGGTTTGGATCCGGGATTAAGGGAAATACTCTTGCAATGAATCCCATCCCTTTTCAGGCAGACGTTGATAAACGAAATCAGAATTATTATTATTATTATTATTATTATTATTATTATTATTATTAATAATTGTTGTGGTGGCAACCACTTATTTGCATATGCGAATAACATAACACTATAAATGGCAAGCCTAGGTTGGCCTTGGTGTGTCTTACTCAAATGCCACCAGAAGTGACGCCGAAGAGCGTACCTGTCCTCCCACCAAGACTCTCTGACTCGACACCGTCATTTGTACATATTGTAAATATACCTTTTCTTTAATACACTTATTATTGCGTTATCTTGTTGTTTGCGTCTTCATTGTATTTCCTTACTAATTATTGTTCAACCTTGCAACCACAACAGTTGGCGACGAGATATGAAGCGTCAAATATAACAGTTTGACGAAGAACTATTTTAAAAAAAAAAGTACAACGCAAAGGTTGACCATTTTTTTTAAGGAATGCAAAGTGTTGACGAGCGAACGGATTTTACGCTAAAGAGAAGTTTCAACTCAAGTGAAAAAAAAACTCTAACGTGGCAAAAGCGACAATTTACGCCGTTTTCTGGGAATCCGACTTGCAAAAGAATGTAAAAGTGAATTTTTGTTTTGTCGCTACACGACAAATCTTACTAAAGGACCAACTTGCAAACGAAAAGCGAACTTTGTTCTGTCGAAAAAACGACAGGTCAGACCCGTATTACGAAAAGCAAGGAAGTAACCTAGGAAAAAAGTTCACCAGTGGATTCTAATTACTGTTCTCCGTAAACAAAACAACAACTAAAGGACTTTTTAATTGATGTTTTGGTTGACGTCGGTACTAAAAGGAAATACCACAGCTAAAACTAAAATTCAAGGAAAGGATTTTTTTTTCTTGAAGTTGTCACTGAATAACGGATAATACAGTAAAACGTCACGGAAAAAAAGGTAATCTCAATTTAAGAGGTATTTTAATTACTAAAATACTAGAGAAAAAAAAAACTCAAAGAACTAAATGTACTGCATACATTTATTCAATTGTGACTCGGAAAAAAACCCCAAACTTTTATTTTGTGGAAAGAGTTACTTATTAGTAAGTGCCTAAAAACGGAAAGTCAATTCCATTTCGTGATTCCAGATAAACCTGTTTTATTTTTTTTTTGCAGCGTGACTCGCAAAAAGAATATATTATTGCAAGCAGCGATATTATTATTGAAAACAGGAGCTTACAGCAATTTGCTTTTTTTGTTGTAACCCAAACCGGTGTATATGGTACATGGTACAATATTTTTTTAACTACACACTAAAAAAAAAAAAAAAACATGGAAGACTTATCAAAAATGTTCATGCAATTTTTACAAGCACAGGCTGAGCGGGATGAACGCAGACAAGCTACACAAAATTAGTTTTTGCAAACACAAATACAGGCACAGGCTGACCGCGAGGAAAAGAGAGAGGACAGATTATTGAAATGGCAGTAGGAACAAGAAGAAAAGCAGAAAATGGCACAATTAAAGCAGAAAAAACTGCAATTGGAACAGGAAGAAAGGCATAAGAAATTACAATTGGAATATGAAGAAAGATAAGAGGAACGTTTTGCTAAAACACTGGAACTACTAAAGAGTAATCGAGAAAATGTCGACAGTGTTAATTTCTCCCATACAACTATTTTTAATAGCATGGACACATTTCATTATGTGCCCGAGGAAGAGAAGAGTTTTGAAGCATACTACACAAGATACGAGGATGTTTTTCAACTGGACTGTAAAAATTGGCCAAATAGTCAGAAAGTGAGCCTCTTACTCAGAAAATTGGGTACATCAGAACACAGCAAATTCGTAGATTACATATTACCTAAAAAAACTGCGGAATTAGAGTTCATGGAAGCTGTAAAATTACTAAAAGAATTATTTAATCCAAATATATCTCTTTTTCATAAAAGATGGCTGCGCATGAATCTAAGAAAGATGGACAACCAAGATTATTTGACATACGCATCAGTTGTCAATAAAAACTGCGATAATTTTAAGCTTGCAGAACTAACGGTAGAAGATTTTAAATGTCTAATCTTCGCTCAAGGGTTAGTTTCCACGAAAAATGCAGAAATACGCAGACGAGTGTTGTCTAAGCTGGAATCTGAGCAAGATTTAACCCTCCAGAAACTAGCAGAGGACTGTGAAAGGGCCATTACACTAAAAAAGGATTTAAAAAATATAGAAGAATCCGGAGTGGCATATGTAAGAAAAGTTAGAAAACCATACGCACCAACCAAGAACTTTACAAAGAAAAGCAATGGAACGGGATATTCCAAAGATAATAACCATACATATAGTACAGAATATAACAAGCCTCTTCCTAGATATAACTGTAAGAGATGTGCAGAAAAGCATTGGGAATCAGATTGTCCTTATAAGAAGAAAAAATGCTACATTTGTAAGAAGGTGGGACACAAAAGCGATTGCTGCAGATATAAAGATTACACCAGAAAGAGAGTACAGCAAACAAAATCAAATACAAAATTAGACAAAGATCGGCGAAAATACGTAAAAGTGGAAATATTTAAAACATCAATAAAGTTACAACTCGACACCGGCTCCGATGTTTCTATAATAAACCGGAATACGTGGAAAAAGTTGGGGAAACCGGCCATGATGAAAACTAGTAAAGCAGCCCGGACGGTAACTGGTGGGGGTATAAAATTTGAAGGAGAAGTTGTCCTCCCGATAAATTTTAAATTGAAAAGGGATTTCGAAGAAATTAAAAATATTCGTACTAAAAAATAGTGAAAATCTGTTTGGAATAGATTTAATTGAGAAATTCGGACTATGGGATAAGGCAATCAATACATTCTGTAAAAAATTAGAATGTTCTTCTCCAACAACAGTAAATATAAAAGACGATTTAAAAGAATTATTTCCTGAGGCATTCACGACTAACTTAGGTCGCTGCAATAAATTCAAGGCCTCGTTTGAACTTAAAGAAAACGCCAGCCCAATTTTTAGAAAAAAGCGAAATGTTCCTTTTCTTTAATACACTTATTATTGCGTTATCTTGTTGTTTGCGTCTTCATTGTATTTCCTTACTAATTATTGTTCAACCTTGCAACCACAATAATAATGATGATGATAATAATAATAATAATAATAATAATAATAATAATAATAATAATAATAATAATAATAATACACCAACAACGCAACAAATTTTATTCTTTAACAAATACTGCAATTTAAAATTTTATAACCAAGTAATTGACCGTAGTCGAGGTTGATCCCAATTCATATAAAATATAAAATTAATATATTTACCCACTATATCCTCTCACGATATTCTTCATAATTCAACTTACAATCAATCCATCTTGTAAACCTTATATATTATGGTGCAAAAGCAGGAAGACTTGTGTTCACTTGATTCAATGTGATTATTCGAAATGTTCTCTAAGTAAAATTGTTGAGCAATAATTGTTATCTTTTGGGATATTTTAAAGATAGGGTTTGACAATTTATATTATTTGGAATATTCAGATTAATATTCTCATATTGGGTTTTATTTTCACAACGTTTCGGCTGATGTAATATATTCTCATTGTTATTCCGACAATGTTTCGGTTGATGCAAACTCCGAATGTTTTTCTGGTGCGTTTTTCGACAAAATAATTCCTAGGTCCTGGATATGACCTTAAACTATATCCGATGGTGAGGCTTTGGGGAGTGTGGAGCCACCCTTTTTAATTGCCGTTGCTCCCAGGTTCACTCCGACCCGGAGTGGTCGTACTTCTTAGGGTCCCAACTATGGGTTAAATAGAAACCAACTTAAAAAAAAAACAAAAAAACAAATATACTCTATTAAAAAAATTTCTTCAGAATCACTGAATTCGGCATTAAATAACCTGAAAAGGGTTGATATGCCGTAAAACAAAAAAGAAACTTATAAATAAACAAAATAATTCCCAAGTTCGAAAGGATGCACCAGACAGAACTCGATTGTTACATTGGTCGAAACGTCGTGGGAATAACATCCAAGATAAGAATGGTAGTCCAAATAATTAAAATTATCAAATTATGAATCCTCATCTAAAAAATTCGGAAACATGATTAAAACGCATTATTTATGACATTATTCTTAACGTCCCAATATTCCTTATATTCAGAATTGAATAATAATTATTATTATTATTATCACTAGATTCCTTGTAAAAGTTTATCATAATAAAATTGTAAGGGTGTCGTTTACTCCAGACCTGAAATAGAAGGCTTACATCAAAATACGTTAAGGTCACTGAAAAAATGATTATTTCATTCTACTACTCTAGAAAGAATCCAATTTCTGACGAATTTCTCTACTAGCATACGAGTTAACTATATCCTAAGATGGAGTATTGTTGTCACATCTGGGGTGGTGCTTCGTAGAGCACCCTTTCTTGCCTTGATAGAGTACAAAATCTAGTGCGGGGTGGGGGGTGATCTCTACTCGTTCCTTACAACCCCTTTCTCACAGAAGAGATCTTACGAATCTTTCCCTACTCTATCATTATTCATGACAGGTGTTCGAGTGATCGATAATTACTAGTTTCTACTCTCGTAAAAATATTCACAAAAAGAACTTGTTTATTTACAATTACTGCAAGTAACTCCACCTTATTTCTTTGTATACATAAAACCAAACGTAATTTCCGTAGGCAGAGTGTTTTTCCAACAGCGTCCTCTCTATAGAATAGAACACTATAGCGTTGCTTCCCTGTTGACTACAACATAGCCGTCTTCAAGTTCAAAGTCAGCAAATACTTGTCATATCATCCTCTTAAGTAATAACATCCTGCCCTTTTCACTCAACGTTTCCAATCCTCCCATATTAGTGTTCATTAGTCTAATTGACTATCTCATTAACTCTTATACTCGAGTGACTTTTGGGCCTTGATAATTAGTGACTCATTAGTATAAAAAAGTAAAACATAATCTGAGATTATTGTAAACTTCTTAATGCAAAAGTAATACCCCCGTTGGATTCTTCGTAAAATTTTACTTGAGAAAAATTATGTGATTTTGATTAAGGGGTTAGTTTTATTTCCATAATCGGACAGAGAGCGAATGGGGGTGGGCAGACATACCATGCAGTATTGATATCATTATACCTATTTTTTAATATTATTTTTGTTTCAGTTTGAATATGAAACACGACGGTGATACAGAATGCCGTAATCAATCGAAAGCTCAAAACGGACTCATGGGTGGGTATGGAACAAATTTCAGTCGATGTTCTGTAGCAGCATTCAAGAAATTCATCGAGTGAGTAAGAGTTGAATTCTTTTTGGTCATTTCTTTTTAAAAGTATTTCGTGAAAACAACACTCAATTGAATTAAGTAACGCAAAACGACAAAGCATCCGATCGGGAAAATTAGCCAATGTTTCATTATTCGAATTATTTGATTTGAGATTGAACTTGTTACAAGCCTCCTAAGCATAGACAGCATTAATATCAATAATATTCAAATAATCAAAACAATAAATAAACAGGGTTAATTTATTTGGCAGAGATATTTATTTAAATAAAATGTTGAGGGTGATTGTGTCTGTTGGTGCGAGTTAGGTTCATAGAAGTATAAGAGTTTGTGTGAATGTTTGTGCAAAAAGCCTCTCACTGCATGTGAGTCAAAGATTTGTTGGGTGAGGAAATTGCGTGTATGCACTAAGGAGTAGTCATGGTATGTTGACAGTGTTTCTAGCTTGTTCGTCAAGCAAGATGTGGGTCGTTCGCAATTGAAGGAAACGCTGTAGTTGTTTACGGTTTGTAAGTTCGTGCATTTGTGTTGATACGGCTGGTGTAATTTTCCCAAACATAGAGTCGTGTGAGATTTGTTGATAGGAAAATTCATTCTGACATGGAAACAGGATATATACTGGTTTATTCAAATGTGTTCTTTTTGTAAACATTTCATAGAACGTTAGAGAAAGTCGTTTTCTTCCGTGCCTAACATACCGGTTTGTTAATTGTGAGTAGGTGTTATGCTTACACCTACGCATTTTTACTTTTTACCACTAGTAGAATTTTATTGCTGAAACTGGCTTGCTCAAGCAATTGTAACATATAACTCTGGACAGTATGAATGTTTCAATTGTCAGCTAAAAAACTCGGGAATTCACCTTGTCTATGTTAAGTAAAACCTAAAAAAAAAAAGAAAGTTATTTACCTTAGATTGAAGAAGGGAGATTTATTGCCCTTAAAAAATAAGCAGATCCGCCATGACAGTTCACGAAGTAAATGAAATGAATCGTGTATCATAATGCATCCAACGGATTGTACCTTACTGAATTCTCTCAAACAGAACAGTTTTATGTCCAGCTTATGAAGATTAAAAAATTAAAATATGTTAATACTGAAACTTGTGTCACAGCACAGTAGTTCCAACCACTAAGCCACGGTATATCAGTGTATCGACGAATTATTACTTATATAAGTGAAAATTTCAAGTTGCTCTGTAAGTTGTTGAATAAATTTGTGAAAGATTATACTTCGTTCTCTGCTCATATTAAACCAAGAACGTAGTACATGAACCGACATTTACACTTTTCAAAAATAAATTGCACCTTAGAGTAATTAACGCAACAACAATTACGATTCGTGGAATTATTATTTTCAGAGAGATTCAGGTGAACCATTCCACAAAAAGTTATCCTAAGGCACGTCATTCTTAAAAAAAAACAAAAACAAAAAACAAAAAAAAACAAAAAAAAAAACAAAGGGGGAGGGAGAGTGAATGTAACAGTTTCGCAACTTTGTTTTCAATTGCAGAGAGAATGACAGACAGGCAAAAGACAAAAGCATTCCATTTATTATATAGATTTTCCTTTTATGTATCTCTTCCAGGAAGAAACGAGGCAAGTGTCTGTTTGTTGAGAATGTCCACGAGCCCGCAGCTAATATGAAAGGAGTCACACTCAATGGACTTTTACCACGTAAGTGAAAACTTCCTTTCCAATATTGATTAGTGCACATTGATTATTGCTAAAGATAATTCTGCGTTAGCTGTTTATCTTTAAATTCTCATATTATGTTAATAATATTCTTATACATAACCTTCATCAAATCACCACAATATCGCATTTACTCAATAGACTACCTTGCTTAAAATAACTCCAAGGTTTTAAATATTTACAATTTTAAAAAAATAATGGGGATTGGGACAAAAGCATGTTCAAAATAATAGAAAAACCTTCAAACTCTCTTTATAAAAATATTTTTATTAGTAAGATGTTACCAACTCTCTTAAGTGTAGAACAACTATTTTCTGGTTTGTTTAAAACCGATGAAAGTGGGTCGATCTCTAATTAGGTGTGGGTCTTCAAAAATTGTTGAATAGCATACTTGAGAAGATCGTTCCCAAATAAATTCAATTGCAGGTGAGAGTGAGGGTCATACACAAAATAAAACTAGAAAGAGAATGTTGGACGACTTTTTATACAAAAAAAAACAACAACAAAATAAACAGAACAGGTGTCTAGTCGCCGGCATTATTACTTGCAGCGATTGACTTTTGTGCCATACTTATTTTATACTGTGAAATCTCTCCACTTACCGCCTCAATGTCTATAAAGAAAAATGGCACAAAAACAGTGATGTCGTCCGTGAACATAGAAACTGTCTCATTTTCGGTCAGGTAAAGCGCTTCCATGCTGAATTAAAATGGCCGCTCTGTTCTTTGAAGTAGCCACTATAACATAAGAATATAAAGTGATGAGAACAGCGGACAACCCTTACGAACTGACCGTTTATTTTTACGTTAAATTAATATAGAAAAGTGATCACCCACCTTTTGAAACTATTATTTCTTCTTATATTGGAAACTACTGGTTTCCTGTAATTTTAAACGTTATTTTTGTTTTCAGCATCCTCGAAAACCTTTAATAGTGGTAATTATAAAGGATTTTTGGAAGGTGGAAAGATACTGTACCTTTTCCAAAACATTTTATGGCTGTAAACAGGTGTCAAAAATAGGCTCTGGATGATGGATGACCCCCTTAATGTGCGACCATAAAAGCAAATGTCACATAGCCTACTACACAATTCAGGTCATTACCTTCCAATGAGCTGTCATTTGTTGAATTCAGATCAATAATCGCTGAGATTCGGAACTTATAAAATTGCCCAAACAGGTGGTGTATATATATATATATATATATATATATATATATATATATATATATATATATATATATATATATATATATATATATATACTAGCATGGGTGCCCGGCGTTGCCCGGGTGTTTGTAGATGTATGTTGAGCAAAAAAAAAAGTGGTAGTAGGAAAGCAGGCTCAAAGGAGGAAAAAAAACCGGGGAAAAACCTGATGTCTTTGCTGTTACGACCACCGCCAAACGAAGTGACGTAGGTTTTAATTAACGCTAGACAATCGAAAGGAGCGGATGACCTTTGAAAATATCGGTGAAAAAAGCGACCCCCCCTGTACAAAAGTGCCCAATTGAAGGTGAAGATATTAATGTTTTTAGAGCAATTTTTCGATATTTGTCGTCTGAAAAGTCGAACTTCAAAACAATACTGATCTTGTAAACATCCGTCGCCTCTGTCGAAAGTTTTAAGCAGACATGCAAACATACATACATGCATTTATATATTGATAAATTTTCGATCCAAACCGATTAAAAAGCTTGCTCTTATCTCTGAATATCTTTATGTAAAATTTCAAATTTTTAGACCAGAAATTGTCTGAGTAATTTGGTAGAGGCCGAAGCGGTCAATTTTCTTTTTTTACTTTGACCCCTATTATGACCCCTTAACATTTATTGTTTTGGGCTCAAATCAAGTTATTAAGTTAGATCCATGTCCAAGGAACCTATATCAAAAATTTCAAGTGTTTAGACCTAAAATTGTCGGAGGAGTTTGGTAGGGTTCTCAAAGTTCAAATCGTTGAACATTCACCCCTTAACAGCCAAACTTCTGACCAAAAACCTATTACAAAGATTTTGCTAAATCTCAGTACCCTGTATATCAAATCTCGAGTGTGTAGACTGCAAATTAACAGAGTTATTGTGTAGGGAAATGTACACAGACAGACAGACATACAGTCAGACACTTTCACTTATATATATGCTAGCATTTCAGCCCGGCGTTGCCCGGGTTTTTTATGTGTCTGTTGAGCAAAAAAACAAAACCAAAAAAAGTGGTAGTAGGAAGGCAGGCTAAAACCCGTACAATGAAGGAGGAAAAGAACGGGGGGAAAACTGATGTCTTTTCTGTTACGACCACCGCCAAACCGGACGTGACGTAGGTTTAAATTAAGGCTAGACAATCGAAAGGAGAGGGTACCTTTTGAAAATATCGGCGAAAAAATCGACCCCCCTGTTGAAAAGTGTCCAGTTGAAGGTTAAGATATTAATGTTTTTAGCCAATTTTTCGATATTTGTAGTCTGAAAGGTCGAACTTCAAAACGATACTGATCTTGATAAAATTCGTCGCCTCTGTCGAAAGTTTTAGGCAGACATGCAAACATACATACATACATACATACATACATACATACATACATACATTTATATATTGGTAACAAAATATTTTCGACCAAAACCGATTAAAAAGTTTGCTCTATCTCTGAATACCCTTTATGTAAAATTTCAAATATTTAGACCAGAAATTGTCTGAGTAATTTGTTAGAGACCGCAGAGGACATTTTTTTTTTAACTTTGACCTTTATTATGACACCTTAACAATTATTGTTTGGGGCTCAAATCAAGTTATTACGTTAGATCTATGTCCAAGGAACTTATATCTAAAATTTCAAGTGTTTAGACCCAAAATTGTCGGAGGAGTTTGATAGAGTTTTGAAAGGTAAACTCATTGAACATTGACCCCTTAATCGCAAAATTTCTGTCCGAAAACCGATCACATAGATTTTCCCAAATCTCAATACCCTGTATATCAAATTTCGAGTCTGTAGACTAAAAATTGACAGAGTTATTGCGTAGGGAAATGTACACACACAGACACACAAACACACAGACAGACACTTTTACTTATATATATATATATATATATATATATATATATATATATATATATATATATATATATATATATACGCATCAGATACGCCTGAAAGTTATATTACAGCGCAATGTTACGAAAATAAGTAAATATTTTACTTGTTTGAAATTTATATATTTCAGAGTATAACTCCATCCTCAGAATTTTGCACATTTTTTCTTATTTTCTTTTTTCTTCTTTTTTGCCATGTTGTAAATTTGGAGAAAGGAGAATCAGTTAGTAAAGGTCCGCGTGTTGTCTCTCAGCGGTTGTATTTTGAAATGCTGGAACGATGCGTTGGTTACGCGAGATTAATATCAGGCGTGCGGGTTCCGTGATAATAGCGTTAATTTAATTCGAATAAAAAATATGTATCAGATACGTATGAAAGCCAAATCACAACGCAATATTACGAAAATAAATAAGTATTTGACTTGTTTGAAATTTTAAATTTATATATTTCGGAATATAACTCCATCCTCTGAATTTTACACATTTTTTCTTTCTTGTTGTTCTTCCTCCTTCTTTGCCATGTTGATTAGTTGGAGAAAGGAGAATCAGTTATTAGAGAGCCGCGCGTTGTTGCTCAGTGGTCGTATTTTGAAGTGACGGAACGATGCGCGGCTATGTGAGATAAACGTCAGGGGTGTGAGTTCAATGATAGAAGCGTTGACTTAATTTGAATAATTTACTAACTGATTATCCTTTCTCCAACTTAACAACATGGCAAGAAAGAAGAAAAATAAAAAAATAAAAAATTTTAAGTATATAGTTAATCTATTTCATAATCTCTAATGTAATATATACGGAGGTTAAAATATGAGGCGAAAATTAAATAAATGTACTTTTGTTTTGATATAATAAAAGAATCATCTACATTAAATATGTGAATGACTTTCTTATATCGCTAATCACTATAGTAGATATTGACTATATATAATCCAAAGTATTCATATCAATCCAGGTGTATATAAACAGAGGATAAAATAACTTGAAATGGTTACATTTTTTCAGTATTCTATGCATACAAATGGACAAAACCTCATACTTATTATTAAATAAGTTGCCATTGCATTTAATAATAAACGAGGCTTCATCTTTACATAATTCACAATACATTTCTAATGTCTTATAGGACCTAAACTTTATAATATCAATTACATTTAACATTAAACTGTATGTTATTAGTCTTGAGATCATAAATATAGCGAAGTAAATTAAGAGAGCAATTTATTTCTAAATGTAGAGGTTGGGACAGAAGTAAGAAATAACAAGCGTTTTTTTTTCAAATCATGAAATATAAGATTTTATTGAAAATAAGATAATATTTTGGTCAATTTATTTAAAAACGTTCGCCACTTAAAAAAGTCAAGTGCGATATATGATATCTTTCATGTGATGTCCATTTTCCGTGATGCAAAATTTCAAAAACACCTATTATTTCTGTCCAAGCGGTTGTGTAAGGAAACTGCTTGAATAATATTCTTACACATCTTACAATTATAACAACTACAACATCTAACACACCCTTCTAATACTGCAGCACCAGCCGACACCCACGACTAAAACTAAAATCCGCACCACACTAGACTACTACATACAATACTTGTCACCCATATATCATTATATATACTCGATATATAATACCTAATAGATAACAGTACAACATAACTAAATATAATTTGTTTATGTGTTTATGTGTGTATGTGTTTATATATATATATATATATATATATATATATATATATATATATATATATATATGCTAGTATATCTATATAAAAAAAGACATGCTTATATATATATATATATATATATATATATATATACGAGGGGCGTGCAATAAGTAATGCTCCTGACCCACTTCCCATAGGAGTAGAACAACGAAACTTGGCACAGTTATTAGTCTTTCTCTACATAGAAACCTCCCAGAGTTATGCATTTCTCCCCTCGTTTGATGCAGCTCTGGAGACCGTTTTTGAAGAACACCCCAGGTTGGTCCTCAACCACGACGTGACTTCAGAAATCAAGGCTGCGTTATCTGGGAAACGCTTTCCTTTCAAAAACAACTTCATGGCTGGGAAGAGGTGAAAGTCAGAGGGTGCAAGGTCAGGAGAGTAGGGAGGATGGGGAAGGATTTCATAACCACACGCCCGTGCTTCTGATCTGGCGACATGCGAGTTGTGAACCAGAGCGTTGTCCTGCAGGAGGAGGGTACCTCTGGATTTTGATAGCTTCTCTTAATTTCCTCAAAAGTGAAGCATAATAGGCTCCTGTATTTTTGGTACCCTTTGCCAGGAAATCTGCCATCACTACTCCGTCCTGGTCCCAGAAGACTGTGAGAATGACCTTACCAGTGGGGGCTGCACCCTTGCCTTCTTTGGAGGTGGTGAGTCCAAGTGCTTCCACTGCTTTCACTGGGCTTTGGTCTCTGGATCATAGTGATGGACGCAGGTTTCATCCCGTGTAATCAGCCTTTTGAAAAAAATTGATTCATCTTCTTGGCACATCTTCAAATTCATCCTCGAGCACTCGACGCGTTCTCGCTTCTGGAATGGTGTGAGCAAACTGGGAATCCATCTGGTAGACACCTTATGCATATGCAAATGGTCATGAATGATAGTTTCCACAGACCGTGTACTGATCTTGACATCTTGGGCTATTTGTCGAATAGTAATGTGCCGATCTTCCAAAATGCCAGCCCCAACTTGACGGACAGATGCCTCATCAATGGCAGAAGGGGAGTGACCAGGTTTGGGAGCTGTTTCCACAGACTTCCGGCCATGTTTGAATCCACGATGTTATCGTTTTACAAGGTCATATGATGGGGCATTATCACCACAAGTTTCTTTTATTTCATCAAAAGTCGCCCATGGTGTGCGTCCTTTCAAATACAAAAACCGAATCACTGCTCGACATTCAACAGGCCCCATTTCACACCTGACAGTTCAAACACGTGTAAAACAGAAACCACAATTAGTTCAGAGCTGTAATTTGCCACATACCCGTAGAGATATAAATTATTGCACATGCAAAATTTCAACTAGATCAGACAACTGGAAGTGGGTCAGGGGCATTATTTTTTTTTCTATTTAATCTTCACCCCACACAAGGCAAGTGCCACTTTGAAGTAGGGGGCTATTATCGGGGACAATTAGTAGGGGCGTTATGAAGGGAGATGAGTAGAAAGATGTTTGTTCACATTAAACTTGAACTTCTGCATATCAGTACAGTTGGGAAAGCAGAATCCCGGAAGGGAGTTCCAAAGACTTGCAGTTCTGGGGAAGAAACTATTGGAGTAAAAGGCTTTCTTATACCTAGGGATCTCTACTGTAAAGGGGTGGGACTTAGTTGCTTGTCGGGTTTGTCGGGGGTAGTCACGTCGAGGAGGTACAAGTGCTTACAGTTCGCCAGAGAAGCAACCATTAAAGTATTTGAAGAACAGACAGAGGGGTGCAACGTTTCGTCGATGGGACAGAGGCTGAAGCTTAGATGGCAGTTCAGGACCTATCAGGTTGGCAACACTCTCTTGAACCTTGTCCATGAGCGAGAGACAAGCAGCAAATGCACCAGTCTAAATGTGACAACAGTACTCCATACATAGGAGAATGGTAGCCTTATAGAGGTACAGGATACTTTCAGGCGTAAGTAATTTTCTAGCACGGTAGAGAGAGCCCACCTTCTTTGCAGCAGCCTTGGCAATGCTCTCAATGTATATATTCCAGTACATGTTTCCTGTAAACGTTAGGCCAAGGAGTTTAAAGGAAGTACTTTCAGGCAGTGTATTCTTAGCCATTGCTATTGGTGGTAGAAAAGGTTTCTTGTAGTTATTGAAGGAAACAATCTTAGTCTTGGCAGCATTGAATGTGACCATCCATTTTTGTCCCCATTCGACTACAGATTGGAGGTCATCCTCTAGTGATTTTGCCATTTCCTTAGATATATGTTCATTTGTTTTCCCCTCGTGCCTGTTATAGAGGGTGGTGTCATTGGCGAATATACCCATCTCCGAAACAATTTTATCAGGGAGATCATTTATGAATATCAGGTCCAAGGATAGACCCCTGAGGTACTCCCCCATTTATATCATATTGTTTAGACGTACGACCGTCGAGGACAACTTGAATTTTTCTCTTACTTAAGAAGGATTTAATTATATTGTGTATTCTTCCAGTAAACCATATGATCTAATTTTCCTTAGAAGACCATCGTGCAATACCCTGTCAAAAGCCTTAGATATATCAAGGGCTACCGCTCTACCTTCCCCTTTTTTGTCCAGTGAACGGTATATACGTTCAGAGACTACAGTTAAGATATCTGCTGTTGAACGGGCTTGCCTGAATCCATATTGTTTATCGGTCAGGAGTTTAGCAGTTGTAAGGTGTTGGACTAGGTCTTGATTAACTAAGGACTAAAATATTTTGGCGAAAAGTGGGAGGAGGCTAATGGGGCGATAATTTAGTGGGTCATTTTTTTCACCAGAATTCTTGAAGACTGGTACCACAGAAGCGGTTTTCCAGCAGTCGGGAAAGCAATTACTTATTGCACGCCCCTCGTATATATATATATATGCATTCATATATATATATATATATATATATATATATATATATATATATATATATATATATATATATATATGCATATGTTTTGTATATATATATATATATATATATATATGTATGTAAAACACATACATTAGGCGCACGTGCGTACTTATGTGCACGTGCATACTAGCATATGCACGTGTGTGCGGATATATGCATGCAGGCATACATATCGTGCGTGTCGGCGCATGTGTGTGCCTATTTTGCATACGTACGCACATTTCTACATACTCCTCTTCTCTACACAGGATAAATTCATTGTACAATCTGTTGCGAATGCGGTTTGTTTCATTTGTAGCGTAACTTATTTTTGCTGTGTAGGTAGTGCTAACTTATAGTTCACGAAAATGTCACGGCAGGCGGAAATACTTATAGAAGTTGGTGTTTACTTGGCTCGTTTCTGTGATGTAGAGCGTGAAATCGAGTAATGATAGATGTCTGGATGTTTTAGAGTGTTCAATGGTAAATTTGATATGTGGATCTGCGTTTTGGATTCTGATGAATATTTTATTAGCTTCTTCAAGAGATGATGTTAGGGTGAGGATACCATCTACATATCTCGTGAAGAAGATGTCGGATTGATAATTATATAGTACGTCCTGTTCAAGTCTGTTCATGTAGGATATGGCCAGAAGACCCGATAGGCTGGATCCCATGGGAAGTCTGTCTTTATTAGGTGGTAGAATCTGGGAAGTTTGATGTTTCTAGTAATATTTGGCACGTATCTATTGGGTATGTTTCTTTCTTTTTTTTTGCATATTACGGTCCAGGCTGTATTGATTTGATTTTCGATATTTGTGGAAGAAATGTTTGTGGTGGGAGAATATAGTGTTCCATCGTTAAGGTTTTCTAGTGCTAGGAATTCGTATGTATCTTGGTTAATGACGCAAAATTCTTTGTCTTTGCCAGAAGGTAAAAATATTAAGTTTTTATCTTTCATAATTTTGTAGGGTGAGTAGTTGTGTGTTAGTAAGGTTGGGTGTGATTTTTTACTGTTCGCGTCGGATGATTCGTAGTAAGTTGCGTCTAAGTCTTGTGAGTCTAAAGTCTAGTTCGGAGTTGTCTGGGGTGGATGTAATATACGGTCGGGTATGTATGTAGGAAAATCAGATCAGAGGTGTTATTCACGGTGGAATGATATGTCATCTGTGGGGTTTGTTTAAAAGCAGAAAGTCACTTCAGATGATATTCTGTCCTGCAGAACTGTGTTTCCAATTTTAATCTGTTATTTACTTTCTGAGAAGTTCGATTTCGTTAGGTGTCAGGGAATTAGTTAGGTCTGTGACGAGCGAGTTATTTATGTGTTTCTTGTCGTCGCCTTTGTTTTTGTTTGGTCCATTATTATTATTTGTAGTGTTGTTCTTATAGAGTAGCCAGTTGAATTTATTCTTAAGTTTTTCTTTTGTTGTTCTGATACTGTTATGGTAGCATTGTTCTATTGCTGTTGAAATTTCTGGGGTCGTTTTCTGTTCCGATACGTTTTGGTTCAGTTCAATGATGTGATGGTGTAGAAGGCAGTGTAAGTGTCGGAGGATCTTTTTGACGTAAAACTTGTATAGGTAGTCTCGTGATGTTTTAAGATTTGGGTGGTAAAAACTTGCGGGAAGTGACATGTTTCTGATTGTGTTAGGTATTACGTTATTTTTCATGCACCACATTTTAATGATAAAGTAACTATAGTCATACGCAAAGCCATTCACAAAGAACAACTAGACATACAACTTGTACACACCGGCCCAACGTTAAGACAGCACCTATCTAAAACCGAAACTACATCTATGAACAAACCATGCTCTTTATACAACTGCCCCATAAAAAACACATGATTATGCGTTTGCATACATACATCCTTGTAGTGAAGACTATATATATATATATATATATATATATATATATATATATATATGAAACAAAGTATACAACAAAAATATACGGCTCAAATATTCTTAAATATTTCATCAGATAGGATCTAAAAATATAGGGTAAGTTCATCATTTAATCTTATGTTTTTATTAACTCAGTAAATTCTACCACTAGTCGCTCACTCTTAGACAGCGTCCAAATAATTTAATTAAAAGTCTCTAATCTAATAGGTCGCGCACTGTCAGCCCAGCCCCAACCTCTGTCTCATCGCCGCAATGTCACATTCCTGTTTTACAAGTACTTTAATGTAATGTACTCTGATGAACTCATAACACCTGTAACTCCTGGACGTAGATACCCCTGACTAATCCGTCATTGTTGCGGTTCCTAGGTGTTGGAAAATCTTCTCCTCTAATAGTTTCTTCTCTTCCGACTGCTAGACTTTGGAATCCCCTCATTATTTTCTTGCTTCGCTGACTGTACTAAACTGCAGAAGTTTAAATGTAATGTGAATAGACACATCACTGCTCAACTCTCCACAATCTCCTGTTAGACATGATCTCAAATACGTTTAAAGAGGCAATATGACTTGAAAAATAGAAAAAAAGATGATTTCACTGTATTATACACCTTCTTGTCAGGAGATTAGAGACAATGTCAGATAAGTGCATTCCGGCCTTCAAATTATACCCGAGCAGCCAGGTCGCCATTTCCCAGTAGAGGAGCCTCAGACGATTAGCAATAGAGACTGATCTGACTTTTTTATGTTTCTTTTTGTTTCTTTCTAGAAATGTACCATACTTTTGACGACATGTGTAAACACGAAGCCGGTCCCCATTATCGCTACAGAGAATGGAGTTTCCACATAAAGGTAAATTTAAAATTAAATTTATGGCTACAATATTTTTAAATAACTTCAAACAATGGAGACATTTTTAAATATTTAAAAATCTGAAAAACCAACGAAAATGCTACTCAAAGCATAAACATGACAGATGGGTGAATAAAAATGCTTGGATGCATCTCATAAATAAGACGTATCCATTCAATCTGTCTGCCTTTGGCAACAGCAGATAATCCTGTTCAAAAATGTCTCTTCACAAGGGAGATACTTTCAGGATACAACAAGTTATCTCCCTTTAAATGTAATTTTAAAGAAAAGTATTTTTAGATGGAAGAATTGTTAAACTGATTAAATGAAATGCTTGGACGCATTTAAAATAAGATGTGTTCATTCAATCTGCACATTTAATGATTAGAATTCTATTTCAGACTTGTTATGACGTCACGTGAAGTGGTAAACGCACCATAACGTCAAAATAAACATACGAAAACGATTCTCGGATTAAACTTACATGTTTAAAATAAAGGGTTAAACTATGATTATAATAAATTTGATTTATTCGATGTAGCATACATCTTGAATTCTATCCCATAACATTCATATATTATTGTGTCCAGAGAAATGTGGATGTCATATAATGGAATTTAAATAAGAAGTAGACCAGCTCATTGTAAGTTAAATACAATTTATTCATGACAGTAACATTAATTATTTACAGAACGATATTCATGTGTCAAACGAGCAGCCATCTTGTCCACGGTTTTCTATGGAACTCTCAAGTCTTTCTTAGGTTTTATAAAGGGCGACAACTCTTACTTTATTTATTAGAGTTATTTCCTCTTTAGATCGCTATAACAACTAAAAATATAGTCAAACATAGGAACAGTCAAAGCTTTTAACCATTACGCTATACGGCTTCTGCTGTGCGGATAGTGAATTAACGATGTTTTGACATCGTTCCAATGCCTAAGTTCCATTTGTCGATGAAATAAGGAGACATTATAATTGGAGTCTGTGATATATGCTTTTTATACCTTGGTATTTCGAATCCTAATGCTTCTCATCAGAAGAGGAGTTAGGAGATTAGGTAGCAAAATTTCAATGCAACACCTAGCTAGAAGAATGATTGAGGGCATTCAAGTATCTGCTCTATATGGGGTACACTCCTAGTAAGGAGTGAATGGTACAATCTGAGGGTGTTAAACTAATGTAGGGAAATTTTAGTTAGCTGGGAACATGCGATAGACTAGAATAGAGGAGATAATATAATATGGTGGCGATTGGTGATGATATATAGCGTAAATAGCATAAAAAGGCGGGTGGGTAAACAAGATAAATTGCAAAATCAGTTAGCAGAGGGATAAGGGTGAAATTTAGGGTGAAATAAAACAGAATAACATGCAGTAGATAATGTAATAAATAAGTCCACACACACACACACACACACACACACACACACACACACACACACACACACACACAGACATATATATATATATATATATATATATATGTATGTATATATATATATATATATATATATATATATATATATATATATATATATATATATACCATTAACGGGGTGTCTTTGGATCTTTGACATTTGGATCCTTCACTTTTACCTACATTTTGGATTTTACCGTTTTGGATCTTCCACTCGTCATTGATTTGAACATCCATTCACGTGAACTTATTTTTCATTTTTTCCTAACTCCCTCTGCTCCATTGTTTTCCATTTTTACACTAGTATGATCTACTCTATACTTGCGGCTTCATTTAATACTTTGCAAGTAAAATCTCATTCTGCATTTTGCTAACACCTCCCCTCTGATGAGAAGGAAAGTATTTCTTTCGAAACTCCGCGGATTAAGGACAATTCATTTTATTTGTGTTTGCTTTCCGAAAAACAAATATGTTTGTAGCTCTTACTAAAGTGTTTTTCAACACATTTTATTAAATTTTAAATTATATATATCTATATATATATATATATATATATATATATATATATATATATATATATATATATATATATATGTTAATTTGTTGAAGCATTGCTGGTAAAGGAATATATGGAAGTTTTAAAAGCCAAAAGCAATGCGGAAAGGACCGGAATCACAAGAGTAAAGAAAAGAAAAACAAACAAACAGACGGCTATGTTCGAGTAGAGAAATGGCTAACTGTTTATTCATCTATCATTCCTCCCCTCATTACATAATTAATTTGCAACCAAGTTATTGGTATATCCGGTGTATATAAAGCCGTTGGTGGTATGGAACTTTGATTAATTTCTGGAGAGAACCTGTCTTTTTTTTTCTTCTTGAAAGGGGGAAGTTCTTTCTAAATGTTGTACTAAATATGCTCTGCACCTATAAAAGAGATACATTGAGCTTTACTCGAAATTAATGGTGATTCAGTTTTTATCATAAGTCTCAAATCGTTAAATGAAAACGGTATACATTTAAATTAACAATATTTAAAAAATAAATATATATATATATATATATATATGTGTGTGTGTATGTGTGTGTATGTGTGTGTATCCTGTATGCGTGTGTATATAGTATATATAATATAGAATAAAGAATTAGTATAGAACAATTTTTTATTTATTTTTATTTATTTATTTATTACTTTATTACTTTATAAATTTTTTCCACTTAGTGTCTTTTGGTAACTCTTGCTGACATTTTCTTAAGTATTAATCTGCACATTTCAGCAACAATTTAGAGATATGAGGTTGGGGGAGGGTGATAGATTATATATAGAATAATATTTAGCAGAGATGTACGCCAGTAAGTAGCGATTAAGTTAGCTAGTGTGAATTTTGATGAGAGTGTGATTAGTGTATGTCAGGATAACCCTGATCTTTAACAGCGTGTCCTCAGGAGTGAGCGGAAAATGGGTGACATTCGACTCGTGTAAGTCACACATGCGAGACAAAACAGGTGCTGAAAAATGAGGATATGACATTTACGCTGAGAATGTTTTCAACTGAAAGCGTTCAAGTGTGAAAATGAGTCCTCTGTAAATTCTAGGTTAAATAACAGAACAAAAGATTTCAGGTCACTTTACTCCGAAAGCGAAAATCTCTTTTATATCATTCATGAATGAAAAGATTGTTTTGCCTATGTTAAAGGGACGATCATGGACCTACACAATAGAAGATGACAAGAAAAAGCGACGACCAAGAAAATAAAAAAAAAAAGAACAGCACGTGTAAAGTCTCGCGCATCTACGTGTGTATGAGAAGGTTGTCTTAATTTGGAGTTTTGATCACCCACGGGCAAAAACAAGCATGTGCAATTGAAAACTCAGTAAAGTCTCCTCTATATCATCCATGAATCCATGAAAGTTTGTTAAAAGACGATCACAAAAAAGTGAAATGAAATGCCCCCTTTTTTACAAGTTGGTTTCTCCCCACATAAAAATCGATCTTGTGTCTAACTATGCTTTCGTTGGAAGGCAAAAAAAAAAAAAGACGATGACGACCCCACACATTGGAAGATGACCAGAAGATGCGACGATCAAGAGCATCAAAATAGCTAGGCGTGGGGGGGGATAAAATTTATTTGCCTTTAAGTCCTATTTAAAAATATTGTATTGCCCATTGAAGTAGAATAAATATTTCCTCTAGTCATACTATGGGGGCTTATGTAATTAATATCCTCGATTAGTTCTATGGAAGTATATAGTTAAAAGATTTTAAGTTAAAGTGAGTTGGTTACAGAAATAATTTAAAAGAATTTTAGTTCATAAAATATAATTAAAAAATCCGTAGAGTAGGAGCAGTATATCCCTGATAAATGGCTGAGTTATGAATGATATCCGGGAGGCTTAATTGGTTGATTAGATTACAGTAGATTAACTATATATCGGTAATTATTTTTGGTGTGTGTGGTTGGAGGAAAAAGGATGACTGCAGTTATGTGATTTAGGGTTTAGTATGGATATTGGAGTGGGGATGCATAGTAAGTAGTATATATTGCTAGAATGTCGATTTAGTTGAAATATTTTATATGGTCCAAACGGTTTAGACAGAGATGCTTAAGGAGAGGTAGTAGCCTTAAATTGGTTATGGCGAGTCGAACTAATAGTTTTATGGAAATAATAGTATTAAACTCTTACATGATGATGTACCGGGGGTAATCCTCCTCCTCTCTCTCTCTCTCTCTCTCTCTCTATATATATATATATATATATATATATATATATATATATATATATATAGAGAGAGAGAGAGAGAGAGAGAGAGAGAGAAAGAGAGAGAGATTACTTCCGGTACATTATCATGTAAGAGTTTAATACTATTATATATATATATATATATATATATATATATATATATATATATATATATATATATCCAATGAAACTCACGTGATTATTAACACGTCTTCAATGGAGGACAGAGCTGGTATATAGTCTGTTTATTATAGAAACATTACCGGGTTTTGAATAAGTCCTGCTACATTGTAGATTTTCCTATTCAAATTAAGCCTGGTACGTCATTTTGGGTAGAATTAAACAAGTTTTGTTACACAATGATTTATTAGTATACAAGGCATCATATCATTCAATGTGGCCACCTTTGGCGGCAATGACACGTTCCAACCGAGGTCGGAAACTCTTACAGGCCTTCCTGACGTAGTCCTTCTTCATGGACGCCCATGCTCGGTTCACAGAGGCTTTCAGCTCATTTGTGTTACTGTGGCGGGTCTTACTTGCCTCAATATGCGCCCACACACTGAAATCAAGGGTGTTCAAATCTGGCGACTGTGGAGGCCAAATGTCTTTGGGCCAGAAGCTCATGTTAGTCTCTAACCAGTTCTGCGCAATTTTGGTGATGTGTGCGGGTGCGCCGTCCTGCTGGAACACATAATCTGCTTTCTTGGTAATCTTTTTAACCCATGGAAGAACTTTAGTTTCCAAAATGTCTTTGTAAACAGCGGAGGTTAGCCTGTATCCCTGTTCAAACCACACCGGGGGCATCTTCTCCCCATTGGATGCTACGACCCAAGCATCATGACAGATGCTGGATGCTTGGTGGTTGACACTCTCTTGTGGTTAGAAACATCATTCCTAAAGCTTACGACCCGGTCGTTCTGCCTGTTGAAGACTGGATCGACAGTGAATGTTTTCTCATCGGAGAAAATGAGGATACGATTCCCGTGGCTCTTTAAGTCATTCAACAGGCGGGTGCTCCTCTCCAAACGTTTATGAATCATTGCAGCACTCAAGAGGGGTTTCTTGGAACGTCTTAGATTCTTTCCTCCCATGCTCTTGACCACCCTGGACACTGTGGATACAGACATCTTCATCTTTTGTGCCAGTCTTGTCATTTTCAGCTCAGGATCATTTTCAAAGGCCTTTTTGATGGTTCCACGCCTAATTTTTTTAGGCCTTCCTGATCGAGGTCGATCCTTGAGGGTCTCCGAGTTATTCAGACGTTGGGCAACACGATAGACAGTCATTCTACTGACGTTTAGTAGCTTTGCAATGTCAGTTTGTTTGCGACCCGCGCGCAGCAAAACGGAGATTTCATTTCTTTTTCCTTCCATTGGGTTGTACTTATAATTTAGGATTTTCTCAGGAGTCAATATTGTATCTGCAATATATAAGTATTAATTAGACGTACTCAAATATTAGTTACAATCAATAATAATACATGAATTTATAAAAATAAAAATGTAACAGGACTTATTCAAAACCCGGTATTGGTTACATATGTGCATACATGTTCCAATGGAATCTCAATTCAAAGAGACCACCTCATCGAACTAAAATAGTGTACGTTATTGAGACGAGAATCAAGGTTACATTCGTTTTTATAAAATACTAGCAGGACCCGTTAACCAGCGTTGCCCAGCAAAAAAGTAAACTATGGTTGTTGCTGGTGGTTACTACCGTCCCTGAATAATTGCGGACACTAGCGGCCGTGGCCGAAATGAAATAATCTGGCTTTTACTGGCGATTAGTGCTTGCCTGGGGCGATAACATGCAGGCACTGTTTGAATTTAAAAGAAGCAAGTAAGGGAATGCGTAAATCAGTATGAATTAATAAAATTACGAAAAAAGGTTCATTAAAATAATGGGAAGTAAAAACAAGTTTTAGAAGTTAAAGATTCTCACTGTATATAAACTGTTTAGAGTAGTCGAAATCAGTGGAAGCAATCCTAGACACCACTAACCTCCCCATCTTAGTAGACACTCCTAACATCCTCATAAATAATTAAATATTAAATAAAATACTCCACAGAATTCAATATATAACAAATATATGTTTCCCTATGAAATGAAATTCACGTTAAAACTGTAACGTAGGTAATCAGCGTAAAAAATCGGTAATTGTGCATAAAACCATACCCCAACTTTCAAACACGCCGGCAGGTCTGTCAATTGGGAGATGGAAGCACAAAACGAACACAATACTCCGCTATTCTGCAAAACTGCTAACTTATATATTTGGGCAAAATATTATGATATTTTTGTTAATATATGTTTTTCAAACATATTTATGTTTTTTTTTTGTAAATATAGTTACGTTTTAAATGCACTTTATTTAGATATACTTTTTAAACCTGCGAAATCTATGACGATTGTCGCCGATTTAAGAATAAATGTTTCGGCAATATCATCTACTAGATTTGTACTCATTATATTGTTTGATTTTAATGTGTTTTTTTAAACATATGTGAAATATTCACATTTTAAAACGGTTAAACTATTTTCTGTTGCATATTCACCTTTTTGAAACTACTAAAACTGTAAAAAAATGTGACATGTTTCTGTAGATAAATATATATTTTAATATATCTAAACAGTTTGACAAAATATGTAACATATTAACTTAAATAAACATATTTAAAAAATATACACTTAAAAAAATCAAAAAAAAATCATTTGATAAAAAGTTCATGTATTTTTATATATTTTTATTATAAGAGGGTGAAAAAAAAAACATAAAGTATAAAAATTTTAACAGTTTTAAAATGTGAATATTTCACATATGGCATAAAAACATTAAATAAGAACGAATCCAGTAGATGATATTGCCGAAACATATATTTTTAAATTGGCGTTGATCGTAATTGATTGCGCAGATTTAAATAAAGTATATTTAAATAAAGTACATTAAAAAATTACGGAGCTATGTTTGAAAAAATATAATAAATTACTGGAAAAAATGTATAAAGCAAACAAGAGAGAGAGAGAGATAGAGAGAGAGAGAGAGAGAGAGGGGGGGAATAAAGGTTTGTTGTTTTTCTTCAGCATCGCCGTGAAATGTTTCTTTTTTCTTCGGCATAAAAAGATGCAAAAAGCGAGCAAGTGAGTGAGAGAGAGAGAGAGAGGGAGAGAGAGAGACAGAGAGAGAGAGAGAGAGAGAGAGAGAGAGAGAGAGAGAGAGAGAGAGAGTTGGGAAAATATATAGGGAGAGAAATAAGGAGAGAGGGGAGAAATGAAAACTGGTGTAGATATTGTTGACCCGGTAAAATGTAAGAAAATGAACGCAACAATGTACTCAGAGGGCAAAGGTAGATGCCATATTTGAATGGTACATTGTCGTTAGTTTAGCATGCGAATACCATTAATCCAGAATATAAGAATGGCCAGCGCTCAGCCAATCAGAATGAGCTGAATTAGTTTGGGCAGACTTTATTATTTTTGAATCGGAATAGGGAAAGATTTAGTTATGTCCATGAGCTTATGATCCAGTTACGATGGGTGCTCCCGGTGTTGACTGGAGGCGGTAGGAGGACTTGACATTTAGAGAGAAAAATAGGAACTATTTCCTCTAAAAATTGTTGCGATTGTGATAATGTTGCCTCTAGGATGAAATGTGGCATTTTATTATAACGGCTAAATGTATCTAAAATGTTGTTCTAAAGTTACATAAGATAGTGTCTAATAGTCTAGACATAATAAATTTGTATGCAGCATCTGTTATTGCAAACCTACGGTACTTTGGTCCAGAGGGAAAGTTCTGCAATCAAAATATTATATATGGAGATATTCTGGTGTGGTTAACGCTCTGAAAGGAGGGCGGTATACATTTTGTGGACAGTAGAGGTTTTGGAGGGGGAGGGGGTGAAGAAAAGGAGTAGGGGTGGGAGGGGGTGAAGAAAAGTGGGAAGTACGATCCAATATAGCCAAATTGTCACAGCGGAGAGTTATTGGTTTCATTTTAACTTGGCAGTTGTTTATTGGCCTAAGTTTTGCTTTGATTTGAAGTAATATTATACTCACATCATTGTTTCTTATTATCTTAAGTCTTTATGACTAGTTTTTCTTTTCGGGTGTCGACTTCCTTATATATCTATTTTATTGATAAGCTCTATTTATTTATTTATTTATTTTATTCCTCCCTTGTTTTATCCGTACATTTTTTTCCGTTTATTCATTTATTTATTTGTTCATTTATTTCCAAATAAAATATACGTCCACATGGTCAAATTAACAGTCAGTGAACAAATATACAGGCTTATTTATATGATTTAAATAAAGATGGTATACTGGAAGTTATATTTTCCACTCTAACGCGATGTCCGATGTAATTATATAGGCAGGTAATAATAACCGCAGATTTTTCTTATTGAGGGATATGAGGACATAACCCCTTTAAAATGTTAAATATAAACTATTTTTATGGAATTTAAATCATTTTTGGGAAAGACCATGGAAGTTGTCGTGAATCTCTAAGTGCTTTTCATACATATGAAAATTATGGGAGTCAGACCTTTTTTAAATCTAAAAGTCGTCTCTGCGTTCATGATGTGGCTCAAACAAACTAGATTTGCAGATTTGTAGCAATACACTAAACCACTCATGACTTGTTTGATCAGTATTTTTATATATATCATAAAATATATAATTCCTGAATTTTGACATTTGTTTATAAGACAGCAGCAGTAATCAGCTACGATTACTGTTGCCACTTTCAAACAAAAATATACACTCCATGATTGCTACTGCTTTCAAAGATACATACCGAACGCTTGTAGCAGTCACGATTTTTTTTATTTATAGCGTCATCTATTTTCAAGTAAGTATATATATATATATATATATATATATATATATATATATATATATATATATATATATATATATATATATATTTCTCCGCCTGTATATGTCCTTCATCATTTTCGTACATTTTTCCGTTGCAGTATCAGTGCTCAAATAATCACATTTGTGTCAACATGAAACACGGGAAACAATATGGTCTCTTCAAGCGGCTGCGCTCAACGCCAAGTGGTCAATACTGTGGAATTGGAAAGGTCAGTCACTTTTACCTTTTTGTCAGCTATTACCCGTAAACTTCGGTACTCGTCTCTCTCTTTATAAAACTCAATGTTGTGCGCATGCGTGTTTTTGATGTTTTTGTGTTTCCTATAAAAAAAGGTTAAAGAATCTACATAACATCTAACAGTATATTCTGATGTGATATTTACAAGGAAAGACAATGGAAGTGTTCCCGAACCTCTCATTGCAACTCTATTGAAAGCTATGAGGACATAATCCCTTTAAAATTTTAAATATATACTATTTTTATGAAATGAAAACCATATGCATCAATTTTCTGTTGAAGACAATGGAAGTTGTCTAGAATCTCAAATATAAGAGAATTATGAATCTCGAACCTTCTTTAAACCTACAAATTTATCTTATTTCGGCGAAATTTATATCATATGTATAAAATTATGTGGAAAAGACAATAGAAGTGGTCCCAAATATTTACATTACGATATATGCGTCAAATTTCAACATTCACCTACCTTCAAGTTACTCGTGGGGACGAGAACTCGCTTAAAACTTCAAATAAGTATATCAGATTTTAAGAATATTTAAACCATTAATTCAAAGATGTTTCTAATATTTCAGCTTCTTCCGACTATGTTTGGAGGTGGCTAGTAAAAAGAAAGTAAGTTGGTGTGATAAGCAGAGTGGAAAATACACAGTAGTGATCCTCATCCCGAGCAACGTTGGTTGTTTCTGATAGTGCTAAATTAATTTTATACTGTTTATTTATAGTAATTTGTCAGGAAGTTTACATTCGTATACAAAAAATTCATTCCGATATATTCTCAATAATTGATGTATATGTTTAAATAACAATAGTTTAGATATGATATTGAATATTTTACAATATTACAATAATTAAAACTATATTGCGCGTGTTTAGTAATATTACGCCACGGTACCGGCTGATGCAACGTTTACAAATGACTAAGTAAGACTTATTCTTTAGAGGAAATCAAAAAAATTGAATATAGTATACTGTTTACATTGTTTTTCTCATTTTTGTCTCTTACTTTTTGAGGTTCCTCTTTTGAAAATAAATAAATAAATAGCTGTTATAATTCTTTTTCTATCCTTTGTAAATGATTCAGATTTTAGTATGTTATTATGGATGATAAGGTCTACCAGTTGTCAAAATTTCAGCTTTTCACAATTGTTATTTCTAACAAATATTAGGTTTTCAAATTTTCTCCCTTAGTTTTAGATGCTACCGTATATATATATATATATATATATATATATATATATATATATATATATATATATATATATATATATATATATATATATTATTGGTTTACTTATTACTTTATATATTATCTATTATTTATAATTAACGATTCCCATATCGTATTAAATTTTAAACTAGGTCTACTTTGTAATTGATTGTCTCCCAGCATATAAATAAAGATAAGTTTAAAACTCCTAGAATGTGTACTAGAACTGTCCGCAAGGGTCCGTGGCGCAGTGGTTAGAGTATTTGGAAAAATCCATTGTAAATAGTGATATTTTCCTAAAGGTTAAAGGTTCAATTCTCTGGGCGACCGAAAAATACAATCGCGAATTACTTAGGACATCTATCCAGTCATGACAGACGGAACTAAAGCATGCTACGCCCGTAAGGTAAATATAAAGGGTTCCGTTCGAAATCCGTCCAAATTCCCGAATTCAACAGAAACATTCCCGAGTTTGACAAGATACACGGAGGTTACGTCGACCGAAACGTTGTGAAAATGACACTCAAGATTAGAACAGTAGTCCGATGAATCCAAATAATACAGTTAGATAACTACAGCCGCACTTTGAAAAATAAAAATATATAAATAAGTTTAAGTACTCGTGACCCACTGGGTCTCAACTACTACCATTATTCGTTCCATTCTGATTTCATCTGAAAATTAATAAACTTTGATATACCTGCTTGGAGATTCTTCTTGCATTATTAAAATAATAAGTCCCTGTAGTTCTAGAGTGATACGCTTTGTTCTTATTCTTCTGTTATTGTACTTAATATGAACGTGCTTTATATCCGTTTCTGCGGATGAAGTTGAAACCAAAGCCCATGTCAAGGTTAAACACAGCTTCTTATGTATAAAATTTTTAAGGAATCGAATAGTGATATTCAATTTGATTCTTTTTATGAAAATATCGTGGAGTCTGTTTGCCATATTTACGACTTTTTTTTAATTTAAACAGACAGGTGAGATTTATATTATAGGATGTCTAGGATGTTTAGGATTCCCTCCTAAACTAATTAACCGATCTTCGGAGTTTTGGAACATAACTGTTAGGTATAAAGAGTTAAAATGTGGTTGTAAAATCTATTCTCAATCAAGTGGCGAAATGCTCTGGATAGATTATGGCATTCATTTTTTTTTTTTCATAGCACACATTCTATGTGTTAGATGTTTACAATAAAGAATGATGATCAATATTTGTTCCAATGACCTTTTGTTATATATTTGTGACTCTACATCAGTAAGTAGCGATTAAGTTAGCTAGTGTGAATTTTGATGAGAGTGTGATCAGTGCATGTAAGGATGACCCAGTCAAGTAGACGGTGGTCAGGAGTGAATGGAGGATAAATGACGCGACCAACAGTCAACTTCGTAAATCACGCATGCAAGACAAAATGAAAAATGGGTATATAACACCTACACTAATAATGTTTTCAACTGAAACCGTTCAAGTGTGAAAATCCGCCTCCCTGTAAGTTTTATACGTACATACTAGATTAAATGACAGGACAAAAGATTTCAGGTCATTATACCCCGGAGACGAAGCCATGCGGACGGTGAACTGATAAAGTTATTTACTTCAGCAGTCTCTCCCTCGAAACTCTATCCATCATTAAGAATAGATCAGTGAACAGTGATAATGTTGTCACCGCCTACTTGATTAAGTCTTCACTCCAAATAAAAAGACCGTAAAATCTCCTTTGTATCAGCCAAGAAAGAAAAGTTTGTTAAAAAGACGATCGGGGACATACACATTAGAAGATGACAAATAGCGACAATCAAAATAATAATTAAAAAAAAAAACTACGTGTAAAGTCTTGTGCGTGTACGTGTGTTTGAAAAGGTTTTCTTAATTGGGGAGGGAGGAGGGCTGATCACTCAAGAGCGAAAACAAGCCTATGCAATGTAAGCGTTCATGAAAATATATCATGTGCGACATTTTTTTATGAATATGTTACACTTATAACTCGAAAAACAATCATTTCTGAGCCTATATACAAACATAGAACACAACAGTGAAGTTATGCCATCAATTTTCCAAGCTATGTAGTTATCTGTCTATGTTAATGATTATGAAAACCCAACTTTATTAATATCAACGTCTAAGTATTTAATTATTCTTTCTTTGTAACCATGTTTCAGGCTTGCTACAAAGGAAAATGCGTGTCATACAAAGATATCAATGTTCATGTTAACGTGCCCGTTCAAGAAGGTAAATGGAGCAAATGGGGACCATATTCGCCATGTACTCGCACCTGTGGAACAGGTGTAAGCATTTCCCAGCGCAAATGTCAGTCTCCTGCGTGAGTATGCTTTTATATCTATGATCTTATCATAATGGTCACATATTATAATCTTATTATAATGGTCATTTGGTGTGTGTATATCTGTGACGACACTGTGAAAAGGGATATTCATATTTTAGCATTCAATTTTGCTTTCACTATTAAGAAGTGTGATTTCATTAAAAACCAACATTCTCATTAATACATGTTATGTACCCTCATCCTGTTTCTTTTTCATCATCATCATCATCATCATCATCATCATCATCATCATCATCATCATCATCATCATCATCAGTTTAACGCCTGTTTTACATGCTGATATGTTTTGGACGGCTCTTAGAAATTGACTTTCAAATGAACCTGTCTTTAACCAGTATCTTTATTCCTCTTTCTCTCAAATCCATCCCTATCACTCCACTCCCATGTTTTCGTTTGTCTTCTCCTGTGAACCGACCCTGATGCCTCAACTGTTTTACATCTACTAACCCAAGAAATAAAATCCTTTATTTCAATGTGACCATGCCAACTAAGTCTCTTGTTGTATAAACATCTCCCCGTACTGTTCTGATTTAATTTTCCTCTGATGTCATTAGAGCTAAGTTACCCTATCTCCTTACGTTTGGCAAGGTTTTACTTTCATGGATCATACACTTATTCTTCCCTAGGTCGACAGCACAAACGCTCTGTTTGTTAGTAGTAGCAGAAGTTCCTTAAATTACTCCACCAATTTCTAACTCTGGCTATCATGCAACACCAACTGCACCTCGTGCTACAATGGTATCACCAAAATAACAAAATTTTTGTACAGCCTTGCTATTCAAATATACTTTCTTCACTTATGAATCTTATCTGTCTCCATTGTCTTTCCCAAATACCAATATCCGCGTGGAGATGGAGCACTCTATCGTCGACTTCGAGTTGCGGTATGAACGTCTAGTGCAGCAATTGTATGTAAACATAAATTGATTCACAGCTTAGAAACAAAATGATTTTTTGATGTATTTTCAGTCCCATAAACTCAGCTGACTGTCCTGGTAATGAATACAGAGCGAAATTATGCAACTTAAAGGTAAGTGAAATCCATCACCATTGCACGACTTCATGCATGTGCAAAGACACATACGAGGGTTCTTCAATAAGTTTCCATTTATTTTTTTGTACATGCATTTAAAATTGCAGTAGACTCTTGAAAATTCACTATGTTACTGATATACATCTTATGACTGACCAATTTTTATGATATAAGGTTCCAATGAACAACTACATCCGGAATTGGAATACACTTTACTAAAGCCTGATTATCATAGCTGGTAAATTTAAAAAAATGCAATCCGGACGTAAGGACACTTTAGAAAAACGATATGCTATAAAATTCTTATTTAAACTTGGGAAAAATGCCATAGAAACGTATGGAATGTTTCAAACTACTTTTGGATCATTTTGCATGAACCGAGCATAGGTTTTTGAGTCGCATAAGAGATTCAAAGAAAGCAAAGAGTCTGCGAAGGATGATGAGAGATGTGGGAGGAGTAAGGAATCAGAAAACCAAACGTGATTGCCTAAATAGAGACTTTCATGGATAAGGATCATTGTGTGCCTATAGAGACAATAAATGCACAGTTTGATGTCAGTGTGGGAACTGTACATACAATTATTCGCGAGGAACTGAAGATGAGGAAGATTTGCGTGAAGTTTACCCCAAGGGTGCAAGAGTAGAGCAGAAAGAAATGACCAAGATGTCATGACCAAGATGTCATGACCAAGATGTCATGACCAAGATGGGCATCAAGATTTCATGACCAAGATGTCATGACCAATATGTCATGACCAAGATAGGCATCAAGATAGTTTTTCACCTTCCCTATAGTTCAGACCTTGCTCCCTGTGACTTTTTAGCATAACCGGGATAAGGTCAGGGAATTATTTACTACACTATCACGAGTTCCTAATTTTTGCACTTCAA
Source organism: Euprymna scolopes (assembly GCF_053919585.1). Taxonomy (NCBI): domain Eukaryota; kingdom Metazoa; phylum Mollusca; class Cephalopoda; order Sepiida; family Sepiolidae; genus Euprymna; species Euprymna scolopes. The sequence goes on from NC_136484.1 coordinate 123,743,211, forward strand.
TGCGTTTCCTGGTGGTTTCAGTATATTTACTCTTAGCCGTTGCTACTTCTTTCTCGCAATTATTTCTAGCTTCTATACACTTTTGTCTGTTTTACTTGATTGTCTCCTGTTTGGTTTGCCAGGCCACTAATATTTATATTTATTTAATAATATTAAATATTATCAAGAGATATAATATTTTATGCATAATTTTCAGAATTTACTTCAAGAATTTCGTCGTATTATAATGAGAATATATGGCAATTGAGCTACACGGAATCATTCGCGTTTCATCCCCATTGGGAAATGTAGGCCAAAGTGCATTCAAGCGTAACGACATCCTACGGGAATGAAAAAGTGAGATATTCTGTATAGATTAATTGTCATATATGTTCATGAATTGCTATATATTAGTGACCTGGCAAGATCACAGACGAGACAACCAAGCGAAAAAACAAAACAAAAACAAACAAACAAACAAACAAAAAAACATTAATTGATTAAAGATGCTGGCCGAGAGAAAAATCATTTAAAATTTACAATAAAGACGAGATGGATCAACCAACCTCACCATCCCCCATTCATTTTGAGTTGGCCTTGTGCTTAAGTTTTTTGTTCAGTTTCCCTATTGTATTTTTTCCTGTGAATAAAAAAATTTAATATCTCAAAGTGTAGTATCTGTTCCGGCATATACTCAAGCAAAGACTATATGTGGGGGCAAACTGACGGGCAAGCATGTAGCTGATGAATAGTTGCCCCCCCCCACACACATATATATATGTATATATATATATATACTATAATAATTATTAGATGTCTACAGACACTAGTGATTATCCTTTCGGGAATCATCAGTACAGGGTGACACGATTACGTCCATCCGTCCGTCGGTTGGTCGGTCTATCGGTCGGTCGGTCTTTCGGTCGGTCGGTCAGATTTTCTTTATAATTTATTTAATATCTTAAATTAAAAATGGTCAATTTTTACGACGTGACCCAGCGTCGTTTAACCCCTAGAAAAAAAAATGGTCAATGTAAAGTTTCTTTCCAACTCCTTAAAAAACTTGAAAATGGCGACTTTTAATGGTTTTCAATGGTGCTGAAAACGAATATCACATTTAAATTTGGAACAGATAAGTAGTTTTCATAATATGAAAAATTACTTTTCCATAAAGTGGGGGATCACTTTCCTATGTACATTTAACGTAAAATGGGCACCCACTTTCTAACCACCTAATAATTTCTTCATATCATAAAACAAATTTAACTGTGATATTCGTTTTCAGCACCAGCGAAAACCGGCGCTGTTTTTTTACTAAGAGATCGTTTATTTCTTTCATAATTTAGGATGTAAGTAATAAAGAAATTTTGAAAAAAAAAAATTAACATTTTAACGTTGGGGATAATTTTTCTATATAAATTTAACGTAAAATGAGCACCCACTGTTTGGCCACAAATCGTTCAACTATATCTGTCATCTCTAACATTTTTTTCAAGTTTGGCGATCGAGGGGGTGGACAAAACATGACAAATACAAATTTTTTTAGTTTTTTTTTTTTGTGGTGGGGGCGGGAATTACATTTGAAACATAAAATAACGATAAATTTAATTAATTTTTATGAAACCATTCTGTACTTTCGCCTAACAATTTTATAAGCAGAACTAACCCCAAATATGACAAATTCAATTTTTAGGGGGGGGGGGTTACATTAGAAATATAAAATGACGAAAAATGTCATTTAATTGTTTTTGGAAATACTTTTTGGTAGATCTTTTTTTTCTTTTTTTTTACGATCGCTCGGGCATTCATTGCTATTTTTATTGAAACAAAAGTTGCAATGATTTATTTTTAATTATCTTTTCTTTGGGGAGGAGGTCATTTCAGTGCTCAATATCCGGAGAATAGTTTCTTCTCTTTTTCTCTTTGTAGCCCTTTTGCCGAAATATCTGGTGGAGAGGATATCACATACTTCTTTTTTTGGGGGCGATTATATTTACATGTTTTCATCCGTTCTTTTATTTTTGTTGTGGGGATATCCACATTGCTCATGAGGAAAATGATTAGTATACCGGTGTGTTTCAAACAGAACTTCATGTCAACCCAGGCAACGCTGAGTACCCATGCTAGTAAACAATACTTTCATTAGATTCCATTGTCAATGCTCTACCTAAAAATGGGCTTCCTCAACTGCAGTCCTTGACCTTAGTTTTATGTTGTAAATTAATAATCTTATAATGAATTCGTAACTAACTCCCACTCAAAATTTATAATCGGCAAAACATCTAAGATCTCATTTTGTAGGAAATGGGATTACTGTTCTTTTTTAATTTGACAAACTTCTAAATGAATTCCCATAATGCATTCTATTTAATTAATTAAATACATATAATGATATCATAGCTAATATAGCAGAAGTAAAATTTATTTCTATAGCATAAAACATTCAGTAATTAATAAAAGTAGATTGAACAGGGGGAGGGGAAGCCCTTACAACTTAAAAAATAAAATTCCTAAGGTAGTTATCCCAAATTCAAAATACCCCTTTCACTAGAAAACAAAAAAAATTGCATTTAATGCAATTTAATTGATTTACGAGGTTTTCATCCATATTTTAAGTGGGTCAACCGTGGCGAACTATTTAGAATTTATTTATTTACCATGGTCACATTTAGTTACACTTTTGTAACAGTTATTTAATAAAAGAAAGTACCGAGGGTTTTCGAATATAACCGTTGCCACCCAATATATCTCCCACCCCCGGGGGACTATATTCGGAAAACTCCGGCAATTTGTGCATTAAATGCAATTCTTATTTTGCATTTTTCTTATAATGTTTTATGTGCAATTCAATTTATTTATTTTTTTCAAAAATTAAAATCAATATAATAATTGTTTTTTTATAATGGAAAAAATTCATAAATATTTAAAATCTTAAAAAGTGCAACAAAATGATAATTACATCTTTATTAGTGCATAAAGCACATCTGACTGAATTGAAAGTGGTGCAGTTACACCCACCCATACCATGCTGGGGTGATAGTTGGATTTTAAGGAGGAAGGTCACCACTAAGTCAGTTTTGATCAAACGTTTGAATTGCTGGCGGCCATCAGTGGATTTTCATCCATCGACACAGTTTTGATTGATGATGCTTTCGATGATTATCGAACATTTCTAAAATATCTTCAAATATTTCTCCCTAAATCGTGTATTTGCTTATTTTCTATAACATCCTTTTTACATAATTGTCATTTAAAAAAGTCTATGTTAGCAAAATGATGATAAAGAAAACAAATTAAAAAAATATATCGATTGAAAAGTATATGTAACTGATTAAGTAAATTGTAGAAATTAAAAAAAATAAAACTTCGTAAGGAACAAGATTGGAAAATTAGTGGAGGCTAACACAAAGCATAAATACAGCCAAGTAGAAAGCACATAGGGTAACAAGGGGTAATAGGCACCGCACTTTAGGCATATGAGCACAAATCATCTAAAAAAAATCTGAATCAAATGTTAAAATAAAACATATCATAGTTTTCTTTACTTATCTGTTATGAATATTCACCACTTGTCGGAATAAAAAGCCATAAGAAATATTTTATTTTAATTTTTTTATTGACACATACACGTAATTCTGATTTGGTAGATTTTCGGGGCATTAAGCACCTGCCTTGGGGGTATTAGGCACCCACCTTATTGAGTACAAATATCGCACAGCCACTCCTCATCTTCCATGTCGTCAAGGCTTCCAGTGATGTCTGTACATTTGGCATGATACCAGAGGCTACAAACGTCACACTGTATCCAGTTATCACCACCAGCTTGTCCACACCGTCCACATTCAGTGTCACCTGATGAGTCAGAGCCAGTCGGGTTTCGTGATCCTCGGCGCTTTGTACCCTTTTGGGTGGTTTTGCCCCTGCCCTTTCCCTTACCCCTACCTCTGCCTTATCCTCGCCCCCTCTTTAAGAGCTTTTCCTCAACCTCTGCAAAACTTTCGCCATAGCGAAAGTGCTGAATTCTCGCTGATCTTCTTCCTGTATTAGAGAAATGAGTCGTTAGCTGCTCAAGGAAAAAGTCCCTAATAAACAAAAGGGAGGATAAAACACCATGGACATCCAGCAGTTGAAACAGTTGATGGACCAGCAGGGAGTGAAGGTGAAGGTAGAGAGGAAAGGGTCGATGAAGGGGCGGCAGATGGTGTTCCTGACGAAGGGGCAGTAGAAAGAGTGCCAAACTAGGGTCTAGAGGAAGAGGCGAACGATGGTGATGGTGTGTTCACTTGCGGCCGATCAATCACACTGACAGCTTGGGGATTGAATGGGCAAATCCTGCTTTGATAGTCTCAGGCTCAAAAGACTCTTCAAACAGTTTTTTTTTTAACTGGCTGGGAAAGTCCTTCTTGCCCACTGGTCCCCTGTGTGTTCTGGCAAACTTTAACAACAATTGTTGCCATTTCAGTTTCACAGGCCGGAACATTGCAAGATCAAATGGTTGCAGCAGCAAGAGAATGACGTTGTTCTCCTTTGCTTTTTGAACCAAAGCGCATGAAAGATGGGAAAGATGGCCATCAAATATCAAGACCCGTGGTTTATCAGTGACATCTCTTGTGTTGACCAGGAACAGCTTGGTGAAGCAGTCGAGAAATTGTGGGCCCTCCATCCACCCTTTCTCACTGGTAGAGTAACATGCTCCGTCAGGACCACCTGTGCACCATGACCATGCTTCGTAGAGGTTTTTGCCCTTGTACACGATGTACGGAGGAAGAACTTTTCCACTGGCAGAGCCAGAACAGTTTACAGTGATCTGTTCTCTTCCAGATCCACCAATGTGCTGGTTAACTTTTTTTTTTTTATCCTTTTGCAGCCAAAACGACTTAAGACTTGGAGTCAGTAACAAAGCCACTTTCATCTGCGTTATAGATTTGGTATGGTATGTCCTTCACACCAGCAGTGGTTAAGATATTGTCCAAGAGTTCAAACCAATGTTCAATTACTTCTGGACACTCTGCTACAGCTCTTGAGAAACGGAGTTGTTCTGTCTTCGTTGGTGTGATGTCAGGATGGTGAGAAAGAAATCCATCAATCCAGTCCCGACCAGGTCGTCCGGTTTTGAAGGGAGTGTCGAGTTTCATTGTGCACACAAAGTCTTGAACTATATCTTTTACTTCCTCTGATGAGAAGCCCCAGCCCCATTCAGACATTAGTTTGATGCACTCTACCAGTTCGGTTTCAAGGGTGGGAGACAGTACCGTCATGGGCATCCACATGGATTTCACCTTTGGTTCGGCGAAGCAGCGACTTCTTGTTCCCACCAAATTGTTTTGATGCTCGGTTAGCAGACATATGTCCATTCATGACTGCGTTATATGCGTCATTCATCGCCTGACTGCTGCTGAAGTTCACTCACCCACCACTTTTCATTTTCTTGTAGGTCCACACCATTCTATGAAAACTTAAAATGTGGGGGCATTAAGCACCAAGTATAAACAATGGACAGATTTATTAAATTTGAATGCTAATCAAATAAATAAATGGTAATATGCAAGTTTATAGATACACAAACCAGTTTTTTGGCTGAAATATAATTTGTATTGTTACTTTTTTTTATCAAAATAGCAATGTATATGATTATTATGCATTCCAATTCTTAGGAATGGAGCATTAAGCACATGTAGGAATTCAGCCTCATAACCCACACTTGTGGTATTTCCCTTCATTTAAAATACCTTATACAAAAATACAGATCAAATTTCATCATGTAAGCTAAGCAAAGCTATGCTGAACACTGTTTCATTGATTACATTAATAAATCTCAACATTCGATCTTCTGTCAAGCTAAAAATAACACTGCAGCTGATCAGCATTCATAATGACAAGGAAAAAAATAATCTGAACATTTATCATGTAAATTATGAAAGAATTACTTACTTCAATTAAATACTGGTTTGGTTCACAATGGAGAAGCTTGGAACTTGTAAGATCTTGGTGAAAACAGAAGTTTTGCTGAAGGGCTGTCATAGGCAAAAAAGTTTGTTCAGCTTTCAATATGGTCGCTGAATGATTAAAACCATGTGGTGCAAACTTCCACTTGTAATTTCGGTTTTAACTTACCTCTCTTGAATGAAGCAACTGAAATAGAGGCTTCTGATTGGCTTAAATTCAGAAACTAGTGGGGCTTGTTGCCCCAAGTTTTATAAGTAGTGGAAAAGAGCGCTTTTGGAGTATCCCTCAAGTAATGGGACCTATTGCCCCCTGGTCCCTAATAAGGAGCACATAGAATTTAGCACAAGATTACATACTGCATATTTAATTAATTCATAAAATTTACGTATTATTTTAATATTTCATAAATGTTTTTCTTACTAGGCGGGCAGCTAAACTTACCCTCCGATATTCCCTTTTTATTTATACACTAAACAGGCATTTATTATAAATATAATTATACAAAATACTGTTAGAAACTCACACAATATATGTTACCGTGACATAGGCGGACATATATTCTATGGGTTTCTAACAGTATTTTGTATAATTATTTAGTTTGGACTCATTTTCCGAAACTTACCATATTCGACAGCGAGCACGCCGCTATTTTTCTTTTTCAGATATATTGATAAACACTGTATGATTTTCCACGTTTTAAAGTGAGTAAAAGCTTTTGCAGATAGGTAGAGGAGTAACTTATCTTGCCTTTGATGACATTTATTTGTTATGCATTTGATTTTTGATAACTTTTTGGAATCTATGTGTATAGTAACACAAACCCCAAAAACCTAATCGAATTTGTGTTAAATATATAATAATAAATATTCTATTAATTTACCGAAAACCAGCACTCTTTCTCATCGACCGAATAACCAAATAACAGCAATTAGAAATTGAGTATTTAATAAATAACAGTCTCGCAGTAAATATTTTTTATACAAATAAGCAAAAAAAAAAAAAAACTGTTAATAAAGCATGTAAATAAAAGATTGAAATGTTTTTTATTTTCAATAATTCATTATAAATTATTATTATTATTATTATTATTATTATTATTATTATTATTATTATTATTGGCACAAATTAGCTTTTACACAGGCCTAGTCAGTGCTCTCTCCTCGGACTGTCCATCCTCCTTGACCCTATCTCGACTATTTGGCATATTTTGGGGAGGGGCGGTGATGGGCAATGAGAGGAGATAGGGAAGAGCATAAAGAACTTATAGATATGCATATATAACAAAGTTGTATTTTCTTTTTAAATAAATAGAAAAAAAAAAAGGATTTTTAATATGAATATCAATACACACACCAACTTATAGGAGTATAGATATGTATATAAAAACAAGAGCGTTGCGAAACTGAATATATAAAAACAAAATTTAATTTTTCTAGGTTTCGACAAGTTGCAGACCCTCGACCTTCTTCGTGTTACACCACGTAACCTTAACGACTTCCTGATACTGTTTATACAATTATTATGATTATTATTGTATCTTTCACGTCACTATCTTTTACGTGCGCGGAAAAATCTTATGAACCAAATCGCAAAAATACTTTTTTCTAAAGAAGCTCGATATTTAAATCAAAATATATAAAACAATACTTCAAATGAATCAGAAAAAACATGAAGAGTATTATTATCACTATTCCAAAAGAATGCATTAAATATTTTGTGAGTAAATTAATTTTTTTTTTTAATATATAATATACATGGAGCTTCATTCCGGAATATTAGTCATCGCAAATGAACTTAACTTCGACACAGTATTTTGTTGAGTCTCGCAGTTCCTTCCTCGACTATTATATTCTGTTGATTATTATTTTGTACATAATATTTAGTAGTGATTCAAAAATAAGATAAATGACTTGGGTTCCATCAACTAGATTCGAAACTAGTTGTCTAACCTTCTTCGTTACCGTCTGATTTAAGTTCATCTGCATAAAAAAAACTTAAAAATAACTTTGTTAGAGATATAAATGTATATTTGCGCATGTATAGAAATAACACATTTAGTTGACTTCCGATGTCAATTTTTTCAATTTTGACTCAATAACATCTATTTTACGAGCTCAAAACCAAATCGAATTTATTCCACAGGTCGAAATATCCCAGATATTAAGTTCCAAGTCTATAGACCAAACGTTGACAGAGGAGGTTGGTAGAGATCGTTTCTTACATAGACAGGCAGATATGGTCACTTATATATTCAATGGTTCTTAATTATTTAAATCAACTTCTACTTTATTTCTTTTAATTTTTCAGCCTTGTGCACATGACTCAACCAAAAATCCGGCTACATTAGCAAATATCCGTGCCACAGAAGTTTGCCAGAAGTTCGTGAAAACAGGAGTTATTTCATCATCGGAATTTAAAATGGAAGGTCATGTCTACACTCTTAAAGGTAAGTTAAAAAAAGGAAAGTATTTGATGATACTTTTTTTAAAAATTAGTTTAGACTAATTTTAAAATAAAGTATCATCAGATACTTAAAATAGTTGAAAGGTTAAATCGGACTTTCTCTATTGGTGATTAAGCAAACAGCGGCGTATTAATATATAGTCTCAGCAAATGTTCTATATCCAAGCTTTTTTTGCTGAATCTCCTACATAAAGTCACACCAGTCAGACCAGTGGATCCACCGCATTAAAAAATTGTAGACCGGATTTGGGCCATTTTTTGAGTTGGTGACTTTGTTTATCTCAAGCTGAGGTATGATTGTATGCAGTTTTTTGAGGTTCATTCTCCTAAGCTTTATCTTAGCTCATCGACAAGGGAATTATTTTATTTCTAATGACATGAGGCGCTTTTACCGATGAATGGCATCAGGAAACAGGGTGGTCGGGCATTTTTGTAAACCAGAGTTCACTTTCTCAAGTGGCTGGCTTTTCAATTCTCACCTCGACTTGTGATTAACCTGCTAAAGAAGTAAATAAATGGGAACGTACGGTTCCCATTGTTATAAGAATGAATAACATGGCAATTGCTTTCGCGCTATCCATTGTTTTCATACGCTCTCCCTTTTATATTTACTAGTTTTACTACCCCCCCCCCTTATTATTGTTATTGTTGTTGTTGTTGTTGTTGTTATTAGGGCTATGACAACCCCGTATTCTTTTCATTGTTTTGATTCTGGAGTGTATATCCGTTGATATCTTATAAGCTTTTATATAGACTGATGTGGTTCTCGGTTGAATAATTGTCTAACTGTGCCGGATATATACCCGAGAGTCAAAACAATGATAAGAATAATCTGTTGTCATATCCCTAGTTATTATAGATACTTTCATCTAAATCACCATTCCTTACTTCACCATGCCTGCCTTTCAATCAACTGTACAATGATCACTGTTAGTTTCTTTTACATTAAAACATTGATAAGCTCCAAACTCATTGTTTAATAAACCTAATACAATAATACACATTAAACTAGTGATAGATGGTAGCTGATGTGTTTGAACGAGTGGGAGCGATAACAAGACGACTATTTGGAGCAAAACCAACCAGCTTATAGCCATTGGTACAGTGATCGCCTACAGCAAAGACTTCAACATCTGTCCAAGTGTGGGGTCAGCTTTTTCCCGGGCGAGTATTCCGATCTCTCGTCCAATTAACATATCAGTTAATGAGTTATGGAGCTGTAGAATTGGTTCTTTGTTGCAGCGAGAAAATCCAATGTGTGTGTGTGTGTATGTGTGTGTGTGTGTTTGTGTGTGTGTGTGTGCGCGCGTCGTGTGTGTATAGTTCGTAATCATTGAGAAATTGCATAGAGAACCCTTCAAGTGTAAATTGGTGCGGCGGAGAAGATATTAGTTGCCATTCAAGAAGGACCTTTTTTAGTATGACCACTGAGGGCAATGGCCCCTTCCTGCACTCGGAAGTCATATGTACTTGCCGAATGGTAGACATGGTAATGAAGCGGTTCCTAAGGTACCTTGATACTCTGATGGAAGGACTCTTGAAAACATGTATCTGACAGGCAGACGACATTTATACCATAAGTCGAGAGGTCATGAGCTGTTAACGATTTAGTTTCGTCAGGCAGGAAATTAGTCCTGTTTTCTATTACTAAATAAACTTCACCCAAAGTAAAAATCGAACTCAGATTTTTTTTGTTTTCTTTCTCTGACATATCTTTAAAATTATTAATAATGTCAATATCCTAATACTATGGTTAGTATATAATTATTTTTAAAATGATGAGTGCTTTGGTTATTTTTTTCTTTACTTATTATATTCTTTAATTAATATTTAATAACGGTCACAGGTAAAACGTGATTAATCTTTAAGTAAAATGAAATGATTACACAAATCATTGATTATCAGCACCTCCGAGTAATATGACATTATGTTCAAACGTGCAGGCCTTTTATTTAAAATGGCCATGAGTGAAGTCTATTTCCTATAAGGGAATATTCATTATAATTAATATAATAATATATTAATTTAATCAAATTAATATAATAATAGTCATTATAAGTACTTCTTCTTATAATCTTTCTCTCTGTGTGTCTCTTTCTCTCTTTCTCTCTCTCTCTCTCAAATATATATATATATATATATATGTGTGTGTGTGTGTATGTGTGGGTGTGTATGTGTGTGCGTGTGTGTATAGCCATTAGATCTCTCTCGGCCGTCTTGAATAGCATTTACACTTTATGCAAATCTTAATTTCAACTATATTTCTCGCCGCGATTAAAGTTACCAAGCGGGTTGTTCCTTGCTTATCGAATCAGAAATGGCTTCATTACCGGGTTTGAATATCCACACTGTCGGTAATCGTGACTCCCTGCACTGATGATTACGGAAAGGATGAAACATTAGTACCAGTAGGTATTAAAAACAATTATTGCAAAAATTATATATATATATATAAGGTGGCCCGCTTAAAAGTAGCCCAACAAAATATAGTAGAGATGAGGAACATTCTTTTATTGTTTAAATTACCTGTAGCATTATTTGAATTACCTGTAGTGTTATAAAAGATGCTGGAAGTGTTCGTCGTTTAAATCTATGTATTTCTGGGCAAGTTTAACAACGTTTGTAGATACTGCATGTAGATCTTCTCTGGTGATTCTCTTGATAGCGTTGGTAATGTTCTCCTTTATTTCGTATAGATTGTGACTATTATTTGCATAAGCATTTTGTTCTAAAATCCCTCAAAAATAAAAATTACATGATGACAAGCCCGGGGAAAGTGGTGGCCATAGCCCTTTGCTTATTGTTCTCTCTTCTGTAAACATATCATGAACTAGTGCCAGTGATCTGTGAGACGTGTGGCATGTAGCGCCATCTTGTTGGAAAAAGAATAGCATTTGTCTTGTGGTGTCGTAACAGAAAGATTAGACAGACCGGGCTACTTTTAAGTGGGCCACCCTGTATATAAGCGTATGCTTAATAAAAGCTTTATAACCTGGAAGTTACTATTCTAGAAACGTACGTAGATATCTTAACATTATATATATTTCTCTATTTTCTCACTTTGTTCAACAACTCCCCTTTTAATCAATTGATCCAAAATTACTGATTGCGTTTTCACTCTCCCAACTAATACACAGATTTATTTTATTACTAGTATGGCCCATGCATAAGCGTTGCGCAATAAAATTGAAGAACCCAAGTAATTAGATAATTTTGTCTATACACAAGTATCGGAAGGAAAGAAATATTTAGTAGAAATGTAAAAAAATACAAAACATACATGCCCATCATTAACCCTACATCCAGTCGGAAAACACGAAAAAAAATACTAACTAAAACTATTTAAGATTTCCTAGGTTTTTAACATTTTCCAATAGTCTTGATGGCCAAGAAATGTAAAAAAATGTAAAAAAATACAAAACATACATGCCCATCATTAACCCTACATCCATTCGGAAAACACGAAATACGAAAAAAAAAATACTAACTAAAACTATTTAAGATTTCCTCGGTTTTTAACATTTTCCAATAGTCTTGATGGCCAAGAAATGTAAAAAAATGTAAAAAAATACAAAACATACATGCCCATCATTAACCCTACATCCATTCGGAAAACACGAAATACGAAAAAAAAAATACTAACTAAAACTATTTAAGATTTCCTCGGTTTTTAACATTTTCCAATAGTCTTGATGGCCAAGAAATGTAAAAAAATGTAAAAAAATACAAAACATACATGCCCATCATTAACCCTACATCCATTCGGAAAACACGAAATACGAAAAAAAAATACTAACTAAAACTATTTAAGATTTCCTAGGTTTTTAACATTTTCCAATAGTCTTGATGGCCAAGAAATGTAAAAAAATGTAAAAAAATACAAAACATACATGCCCATCATTAACCCTACATCCATTCGGAAAACACGAAATACGAAAAAAAAAATACTAACTAAAACTATTTAAGATTTCCTCGGTTTTTAACATTTTCCAATAGTCTTGATGGCCAAGAAATGTAAAAAAATGTAAAAAAATACAAAACATACATGCCCATCATTAACCCTACATCCATTCGGAAAACACGAAATACGAAAAAAAAATACTAACTAAAACTATTTAAGATTTCCTCGGTTTTTAACATTTTCCAATAGTCTTGATGGCCAAGAAATGTAAAAAAAATGTAAAAAAATACAAAACATACATGCCCATCATTAACCCTACATCCATTCGGAAAACACGAAATACGAAAAAAAAAATACTAACTAAAACTATTTAAGATTTCCTCGGTTTTTAACATTTTCCAATAGTCTTGATGGCCAAGAAATGTAAAAAAAATGTAAAAAAATACAAAACATACATGCCCATCATTAACCCTACATCCATTCGGAAAACACGAAATACGAAAAAAAAAAATACTAACTAAAACTATTTAAGATTTCCTCGGTTTTTAACATTTTCCAATAGTCTTGATGGCCAAGAAATGTAAAAAAAATGTAAAAAAATACAAAACATACATGCCCATCATTAACCCTACATCCATTCGGAAAACACGAAATACGAAAAAAAAAAATACTAACTAAAACTATTTAAGATTTCCTCGGTTTTTAACATTTTCCAATAGTCTTGATGGCCAAGAAATGTAAAAAAATGTAAAAAAATACAAAACATACATGCCCATCATTAACCCTACATCCATTCGGAAAACACGAAAAACGAAAAAAAAAATACTAACTAAAACTATTTAAGATTTCCTCGGTTTTTAACATTTTCCAATAGTCTTGATGGCCAAGAAATGTAAAAAAAATGTAAAAAAATACAAAACATACATGCCCATCATTAACCCTACATCCATTCGGAAAACACGAAATACGAAAAAAAAAATACTAACTAAAACTATTTAAGATTTCCTCGGTTTTTAACATTTTCCAATAGTCTTGATGGCCAAGAAATGTAAAAAAAATGTAAAAAAATACAAAACATACATGCCCATCATTAACCCTACATCCATTCGGAAAACACGAAATACGAAAAAAAAAATACTAACTAAAACTATTTAAGATTTCCTCGGTTTTTAACATTTTCCAATAGTCTTGATGGCCAAGAAATGTAAAAAAAATGTAAAAAAATACAAAACATACATGCCCATCATTAACCCTACATCCATTCGGAAAACACGAAATACGAAAAAAAAAATACTAACTAAAACTATTTAAGATTTCCTCGGTTTTTAACATTTTCCAATAGTCTTGATGGCCAAGAAATGTAAAAAAAATGTAAAAAAATACAAAACATACATGCCCATCATTAACCCTACATCCATTCGGAAAACACGAAATACGAAAAAAAAAATACTAACTAAAACTATTTAAGATTTCCTCGGTTTTTAACATTTTCCAATAGTCTTGATGGCCAAGAAATGTAAAAAAATGTAAAAAAAATACAAAACATACATGCCCATCATTAACCCTACATCCATTCGGAAAACACGAAATACGAAAAAAAAAATACTAACTAAAACTATTTAAGATTTCCTCGGTTTTTAACATTTTCCAATAGTCTTGATGGCCAAGAAATGTAAAAAAATGTAAAAAAAATACAAAACATACATGCCCATCATTAACCCTAAATCCATTCGGAAAACACGAAATACGAAAAAAAAATACTAACTAAAACTATTTAAGATTTCCTCGGTTTTTAACATTTTCCAATAGTCTTGATGGCCAAGAAATGTAAAAAAATGTAAAAAAATACAAAACATACATGCCCATCATTAACCCTACATCCATTCGGAAAACACGAAATACGAAAAAAAAAAATACTAACTAAAACTATTTAAGATTTCCTCGGTTTTTAACATTTTCCAATAGTCTTGATGGCCAAGAAATGTAAAAAAATGTAAAAAAATACAAAACATACATGCCCATCATTAACCCTACATCCATTCGGAAAACACGAAATACGAAAAAAAAATACTAACTAAAACTATTTAAGATTTCCTCGGTTTTTAACATTTTCCAATAGTCTTGATGGCCAAGAAATGTAAAAAAATGTAAAAAAATACAAAACATACATGCCCATCATTAACCCTACATCCATTCGGAAAACACGAAATACGAAAAAAAAAATACTAACTAAAACTATTTAAGATTTCCTCGGTTTTTAACATTTTCCAATAGTCTTGATGGCCAAGAAATGTAAAAAAAATGTAAAAAAATACAAAACATACATGCCCATCATTAACCCTACATCCATTCGGAAAACACGAAATACGAAAAAAAAAATACTAACTAAAACTATTTAAGATTTCCTCGGTTTTTAACATTTTCCAATAGTCTTGATGGCCAAGAAATGTAAAAAAAATGTAAAAAAATACAAAACATACATGCCCATCATTAACCCTACATCCATTCGGAAAACACGAAATACGAAAAAAAAAAATACTAACTAAAACTATTTAAGATTTCCTCGGTTTTTAACATTTTCCAATAGTCTTGATGGCCAAGAAATGTAAAAAAATGTAAAAAAATACAAAACATACATGCCCATCATTAACCCTACATCCATTCGGAAAACACGAAATACGAAAAAAAAAATACTAACTAAAACTATTTAAGATTTCCTCGGTTTTTAACATTTTCCAATAGTCTTGATGGCCAAGAAATGTAAAAAAAATGTAAAAAAATACAAAACATACATGCCCATCATTAACCCTACATCCATTCGGAAAACACGAAATACGAAAAAAAAAATACTAACTAAAACTATTTAAGATTTCCTCGGTTTTTAACATTTTCCAATAGTCTTGATGGCCAAGAAATGTAAAAAAAATGTAAAAAAATACAAAACATACATGCCCATCATTAACCCTACATCCATTCGGAAAACACGAAATACGAAAAAAAAATACTAACTAAAACTATTTAAGATTTCCTCGGTTTTTAACATTTTCCAATAGTCTTGATGGCCAAGAAATGTAAAAAAAATGTAAAAAAATACAAAACATACATGCCCATCATTAACCCTACATCCATTCGGAAAACACGAAATACGAAAAAAAAAATACTAACTAAAACTATTTAAGATTTCCTCGGTTTTTAACATTTTCCAATAGTCTTGATGGCCAAGAAATGTAAAAAAAAATGTAAAAAAATACAAAACATACATGCCCATCATTAACCCTACATCCATTCGGAAAACACGAAATACGAAAAAAAAAATACTAACTAAAACTATTTAAGATTTCCTCGGTTTTTAACATTTTCCAATAGTCTTGATGGCCAAGAAATGTAAAAAAATGTAAAAAAATACAAAACATACATGCCCATCATTAACCCTACATCCATTCGGAAAACACGAAATACGAAAAAAAAAATACTAACTAAAACTATTTAAGATTTCCTCGGTTTTTAACATTTTCCAATAGTCTTGATGGCCAAGAAATGTAAAAAAATGTAAAAAAAATACAAAACATACATGCCCATCATTAACCCTAAATCCATTCGGAAAACACGAAATACGAAAAAAAAAATACTAACTAAAACTATTTAAGATTTCCTCGGTTTTTAACATTTTCCAATAGTCTTGATGGCCAAGAAATGTAAAAAAATGTAAAAAAATACAAAACATACATGCCCATCATTAACCCTACATCCATTCGGAAAACACGAAATACGAAAAAAAAAAATACTAACTAAAACTATTTAAGATTTCCTCGGTTTTTAACATTTTCCAATAGTCTTGATGGCCAAGAAATGTAAAAAAATGTAAAAAAATACAAAACATACATGCCCATCATTAACCCTACATCCATTCGGAAAACACGAAATACGAAAAAAAAATACTAACTAAAACTATTTAAGATTTCCTCGGTTTTTAACATTTTCCAATAGTCTTGATGGCCAAGAAATGTAAAAAAATGTAAAAAAATACAAAACATACATGCCCATCATTAACCCTACATCCATTCGGAAAACACGAAATACGAAAAAAAAAATACTAACTAAAACTATTTAAGATTTCCTCGGTTTTTAACATTTTCCAATAGTCTTGATGGCCAAGAAATGTAAAAAAATGTAAAAAAATACAAAACATACATGCCCATCATTAACCCTACATCCATTCGGAAAACACGAAATACGAAAAAAAAAATACTAACTAAAACTATTTAAGATTTCCTCGGTTTTTAACATTTTCCAATAGTCTTGATGGCCAAGAAATGTAAAAAAATGTAAAAAAATACAAAACATACATGCCCATCATTAACCCTACATCCATTCGGAAAACACGAAATACGAAAAAAAAAAATACTAACTAAAACTATTTAAGATTTCCTCGGTTTTTAACATTTTCCAATAGTCTTGATGGCCAAGAAATGTAAAAAAATGTAAAAAAATACAAAACATACATGCCCATCATTAACCCTACATCCATTCGGAAAACAGGAAATACGAAAAAAAAAATACTAACTAAAACTATTTAAGATTTCCTCGGTTTTTAACATTTTCCAATAGTCTTGATGGCCAAGAAATGTAAAAAAATGTAAAAAAATACAAAACATACATGCCCATCATTAACCCTACATCCATTCGGAAAACACGAAATACGAAAAAAAAAATACTAACTAAAACTATTTAAGATTTCCTCGGTTTTTAACATTTTCCAATAGTCTTGATGGCCAAGAAATGTAAAAAAATGTAAAAAAATACAAAACATACATGCCCATCATTAACCCTACATCCATTCGGAAAACACGAAATACGAAAAAAAAAAATACTAACTAAAACTATTTAAGATTTCCTCGGTTTTTAACATTTTCCAATAGTCTTGATGGCCAAGAAATGTAAAAAAAATGTAAAAAAATACAAAACATACATGCCCATCATTAACCCTACATCCATTCGGAAAACACGAAATACGAAAAAAAATACTAACTAAAACTATTTAAGATTTCCTCGGTTTTTAACATTTTCCAATAGTCTTGATGGCCAAGAAATGTAAAAAAATGTAAAAAAATACAAAACATACATGCCCATCATTAACCCTACATCCATTCGGAAAACACGAAATACGAAAAAAAAAAATACTAACTAAAACTATTTAAGATTTCCTCGGTTTTTAACATTTTCCAATAGTCTTGATGGCCAAGAAATGTAAAAAAAATGTAAAAAAATACAAAACATACATGCCTATCATTAACCCTACATCCATTCGGAAAACACGAAATACGAAAAAAAAATACTAACTAAAACTATTTAAGATTTCCTCGGTTTTTAACATTTTCCAATAGTCTTGATGGCCAAGAAATGTAAAAAAATGTAAAAAAATACAAAACATACATGCCCATCATTAACCCTACATCCATTCGGAAAACACGAAATACGAAAAAAAAAATACTAACTAAAGCTATTTAAGATTTCCTCGGTTTTTAACATTTTCCAATAGTCTTGATGGCCAAGAAATGTAAAAAAAATGTAAAAAAAATACAAAACATACATGCCCATCATTAACCCTACATCCATTCGGAAAACACGAAATACGAAAAAAAAATACTAACTAAAACTATTTAAGATTTCCTCGGTTTTTAACATTTTCCAATAGTCTTGATGGCCAAGAAATGTAAAAAATGTAAAAAAATACAAAACATACATGCCCATCTTTAACCCTACATCTAGTCGGAAAACACGAAATACGAAAAAAAAAATACTAACTAAAACTATTTAAGATTTCCTCGGTTTTTAACATTTTCCAATAGTCTTGATGGCCAAGAAATGTAAAAAAATGTAAAAAAATACAAAACATACATGCCCATCATTAACCCTACATCCATTCGGAAAACACGAAATACGAAAAAAAAAATACTAACTAAAACTATTTAAGATTTCCTCGGTTTTTAACATTTTCCAATAGTCTTGATGGCCAAGAAATGTAAAAAAATGTAAAAAAATACAAAACATACATGCCCATCATTAACCCTACATCCATTCGGAAAACACGAAATACGAAAAAAAAAAATACTAACTAAAACTATTTAAGATTTCCTCGGTTTTTAACATTGTCCAATAGTCTTGATGGCCAAGAAATGTAAAAAAAATGTAAAAAAATACAAAACATACATGCCCATCATTAACCCTACATCCATTCGGAAAACACGAAATACGAAAAAAAAATACTAACTAAAACTATTTAAGATTTCCTCGGTTTTTAACATTTTCCAATAGTCTTGATGGCCAAGAAATGTAAAAAAAATGTAAAAAAATACAAAACATACATGCCCATCATTAACCCTACATCCATTCGGAAAACACGAAATACGAAAAAAAAAATACTAACTAAAACTATTTAAGATTTCCTCGGTTTTTAACATTTTCCAATAGTCTTGATGGCCAAAAATTTGAATTTGGAGCCCATGAGCAGGGCAAAGGTTTTTTTTTACCGAGCACTAACAAGATAATTTCTAAAATAACTACGAAAAACATTGATTTCAAATTTGAACACTAACTAATGATAATGCTTACAACCATATTTTGTTCTTGATTAATCAAAAATTGTTGCATTTTTTGTTAATTTTTTGCTAATTTATTTTTTATTTACTTTTTCATGAACCACCATTTTTTTCTTTCTTTTTCACGAACCACCCTGAAACTCTTTACACCTGTAGTTATGTCTCATATCTCTTTCTAGTAAAAAAAGATCAACAATCAAATATCTGTAGCCATTTATTTTGTCCATATAAAGTATCTGGTCCTCTTTAAGAAAGGGATTCCGGTGCTGTTCAGTTTCGCTCACGGAATATCAGGCCTTCAGGGATTTGCATTAAACTTCAAAGGGGAAAGTAATTCAAAATAACTATCAGTTTTTATTTGCTTATTCATCTCAAAGAATGCGTATTGCCACGGGAGCGTAAAGGCTACTTTAAAGGTTAAAATTATAGATAACAATTTGAATATGTGGATTAATAAAGAGACCGCAATTATTTTGCACTGTACAAAACAATGTAAGACCCAGGTCAGTTTATTGTTGTTATACAACTTACGAGCAATAACAATAATTGAATTCAATCCTTTCTATCTTACAATAGATAGAAAGAAAGTAATTCCTGGTTTCATTGTTTGACAGCAAATCAACTTCCTTTTGTTGTCTTTAAGTTGGAATATTCAAGGTAAACGATTGATTGTATATTAGTCGAACACAAGTCATTATTTTGCCCAGGGGTCAACGATGGCTCATACCTTTGTCAAATTTATTATTCACATGGACAATATCTATTTATTTAAAAAATTTTTTCAATTAATAGATACTCTTATGGGTTGTGAAGTTGCCTGTAAATCGACAAAGGGTAAAAGAAAATCAAGAATTGGATTATTGCCCGATGGTAGTCCTTGTGTGAAACCGAATACCGATTACAAATTCCCGCCAGATGATAAAAATGTGAAATATCGCTGTCTGAAAGGAGTCTGCCAGGTAATTGTATATTTTGATTCATTCACCAATTTAGAAATGCTTGTCACTTATACCCTATAAAAAATCATTTATCTTATATCATATTAACCCTATATCACTATTAACCCTGATATCACTCTTTATTGTATCGACAGAATACACAATCGACTTCGAAATCTAGTGGAAGATGGTCTCTTCTGCACAGTCACAGGTACTCGACTGAACTCCAGTTTTTGGTTGACCCATGTAAGACATTCACAGCAATAACTGGGAGGTTATAGTGGTCTAGTGGTTGTTTCAAATTTGAATCTAGTTTGTTCCATAAAAATCACTTTCACCTCGGATGTTGGCAACCTTTATGCGGTCCCTTTCGTAAGTGCAGGATATCTTTCTAGAAATAGTTCTGACTGGGGAAATATCGGGTAGAACCAATGTAACACTAATAGAATCTTCGGACTTATACGATATGATGACGACAGCAATAACTCGCCTTTGTTTATATCCATGCGCCTAGCATCAGACACAATTTCCATATTCAGAGCTTCTTACCAAGAACTTCCCAAATATGGAACACATTGCCGTGGAGCTGCTTCCCTACTGATTACAACTTGATTTTCTTCAAAGTAATAAATTCCTGTCATTGAGGGCCTCAAAAGTAATCAAGCGCAGTTCAAGCTATTTAGCAATGTCTGTACTCTCGTAATGTTCTTCATCTTTCGGCTGGCATTCATGCCTGTCTCATTAATACTTATGCTTGAATGGCTCTTGGCCTTAATAAGTAGTAATCTCAAAAGTAAAAAGGAGGACAATAACCCCTATTTTAAACACAATTAATTGAAAACTTGTTTCTATTTCATCCATTGATAGGGGAGCGATTCAGGTTCATATCTTTCCCAGAAGTATTAATGCATAAATGACTATAATATCATGATCTGTGAAGATTTGAATTCGCTATAGCCAATTCAATAATATACTGCGTTAAAACGTGCACATGTTTGCAAACAGAAAAGAAAGCCGTTGTTTTCATTACAAGTTCTGCTCCAGTTCTCTACACAAGTACACGTAACTTTAGTTTCACTCTTAACTATTGAACCCTGTTTATTAATTTTGAAAACAAAAACTAGAACACCCGTGGCCTGGCATTGCCCAGAAAAATAAGGTAATGTAACTCAAGTAACTCGTGGCCACAACTATGAACTATTGGCTTATTTCCTGTAAAGAGCGGAAAAGACGAAATGTAGTATCAGAACAGATATTGTACTTTGCTCTTAACCATCAAGTCAAGTGTCTGTAATGTAAGTACGACAACTGTTTGGTAATCATATCTGTATAGCAAACGATAGTGTGATTTCGTTTCGCAATGTTTAGAAATATATGTTTTTTTGTACACATTGTAGATTCTATATTCAAATTTTCATGCGTAATTTGTGATGTTTGAATATGTTTATTTATGTTACTATGTGTATGTATCTGTTCGCCTAGCAAAATCATAACAAGCATCAGCAAACTTAAAGTATTAGTATTGCTTGAAAACAAGATGGCGACTGTTTTTTTCTCTCTTTACTATTAAGTTTTATTGTTTGTTAATTAAAAAACAAAAATCTGACACACCCGTAAAGTAAAGAAGTCAAGAAACGCCCAATAATTAACTACTGAAGTATTTGATGTTTAGAGTTGCCCGGCATAAATGCAGACCCCAGAAATAAGTTTAGCTGAAAATAGCCTGAAAAATGTTTCTCACCTCAAAATGCTCATTTTTTTTTTGTCATGGATAAAAAAAATATGCGTTAATAGAACTCTGTTTAATACTGAAATGAAGACAATCATTGAATTTATTTGTTTAAAGAATATTTAGCTTACAATGAGAATTATTATTAGGAAATAAGAAAGGGTTATTTTTTAATAGTATTGACGCTAACAGATAATTATTATTAAAAAGATGACCATTAAAAGTAAATTATACTTTATTGATTGATGTAGATTTCCACGTGGTTCCGCTATTTTGCGTAAACGGATATTCTCTTGTATGTTTACGAAAAGAAATAATTCAGTCAGCAAATTTGTTGGGGTTGAACATTCATTTTCCGATATCTTTCTATTAAAAACAAGCAGTAAGACTCGACTTTGCCCGGGATTGAATGAGAATCAACGAATATGTCACACTCCAATATTTTATTGTCATTGAAATCAATGGAATCGCTCATTTTTCAATCAAATTGATTGTCTGCTCTAGTTGGAGACCCATCGCGGGAGGAAGCTTCGCGTGCCTTCTCGTAGTGACTTAATTCACAATACATTGTAGTTTACATTGCACTGTAGAGAACATACTGTTATTTTCTAAAATTATATTTTATATAATGTCTTGAATTAAAGTTTAAAATGCAAAAGTCAAGTATCGTAGGAGAGTGTTGTTACTTTTGTTGTTCCTATTTACTTTGCCTCCCCACGAGGGCAGAGTTAGTCACAAGATCGGTTTTTAATGTGGAAAAAATCCAGCTCCCCAAAAACGGCACTCTGAATAAAAATAACAAAAGAAAAAAATTGTCTCAGTCATGAAGGGTTTCTCCTCTTCTGGCAGAGGACAGAAAAGTGTAGCATCAGAACAGATACTACAATGTTATCTTAACCCGAAAAGTCCATGAAGATTGTGTCTCGGGATTTTCTGGTCCGCATGACATCAGGAATAATTTATTATTCGTTGACTAAGGGCAGAAATAACTAAATGTAGTATCAGAACGGATATTTTACTTAGCTCTTAGCCAACAGGTCAATTGTCTATAATGTAAACGCAACAACTGTTGGTAGCAATATTTGTAGACGAAACAAGAGTTTGATTTTGATTCACAATCTTTATAAAATATATGATTTTGTGTGAGAAAGTAAATTCTACACTTAAATGTGCATGTGTAATTTGTGATGTCTAAATATGTTTGTTTCGTTATGTATCTGTTCGCCAAGCAATATCATAACAAGCATCAGCAAACGTAAAGTATTAGTATTGTTTGAAAACAAGATATCAACTGTTTTTTATCAAGTGACTTAAATTATAAATATTGTAAATAAGTTAGAAGAAATTTAAAAAGATGATGTCACTAGACTCAGATATACTATTCGTTATGACTGTGTTTTAGCTATTCCTTTTCATGTGAAACTAAGGGAGATAATCCAGTATATATTCAAGTGAGTGTGGGCAACAATTGACTGTCGCATTACTGTTTGTAATGTAAAGAAAATGACAATAAATTCAATTATAAAATTTTTTAGTAAATTGAGAACCAAAATTTGTAGAGAAAGCATAAATTTTTTCGCAATATTTGAAAAAGACATGTTTTTGTGTAAGTAGAAAAACATGAATGTTTTTTTTTATTTTACAATGTTTATATAATAGCTTCGTTTTGTTGTAAGTAGTGTATTTTTTGTTTGTTTATGTAGCTATATGTACCTGTTTGTTTTATTTCTGTGCAGATGCATGCAAACCATATCTATCTAATACCCCCCCCCCAAATAGCAATTAACATCATCTATTGACTCTCTTACCAGACGCTGGTTTTATATCTTTATAAATCAATAGATTTATGCCTTTTTGATGACATATTAATTACGAGGACGCAACATTTATTTGGATTACCAAAACAGAATCGTTTGTACTGCTGTCTTTATTTTTCAAGTATGTACACAAATTCAATCCAGACGAAAGTAACTGGGAGCCCAATTTGCATGTTCCTACCTTATTATAAAACTATCTGTTTGCGAAGCAGCATCATAACCAGCATCAACAGTATAACGCCACGGTTCGCCCATGTATGAAATATTGTTACCACATCTGGAATGGCACATCTGCTACTAGTCTCTCGCTCCCGAATATGGCTCCAAAAAGAGTCGCCAACCTAACAGGTCATGAACTATAAACTAAGCTCCAACTGCTGTCCCATGTCCGTAACGTGGCATCCTGGCGCCTGTTTTATAAGTATTTTAATGACATTCAGAGCACTAGTACCCCCCCTTTTAATGACAATATCCACAACAAACCCAACAAGCAACAAAATCTCCCCGACACACACTGTAGAGATTCCTAGATTCCGTAAATCATTCTAATCGAATAACTTTTTCCCTCGGATTGCTACACTTTGGTTCAAGTGTAGTGTGAACAGGCATCTCGCTACCAAACTCCATAAATACTGTAGTATCCCTGCAAATCTGGCCCCAAATAATAGCCCCCCCTCCCACAAATAAGTGGTCCTGTGCTTTGTTTGGGATGACCGTCAATAAAAAAGGGTATGAATACTGTGTGTAAACGAGAAACTAAGGTCAATTAGCCTGACTTGCATAGTGCACATCTTCTTGATTGTTGGTTGGTTGATTGTTTTTGTTTTACAGCATATCAACCCTTTTCGGGTTATTTAATGCTGAATTCAAAGATTTTGAAGAACAATTTTTTTTAATAGAATATATTTGTTGTTTTCGCGTCGGTTTCTATTTAACCCATAGTTGGAACCCTAACAGGTACTACCACTCCGGGTGAGAGTGGACCTGGGAGCAATGGTAATTAAAGGGTGGCTCCACACTCCCTAAAGCCCACAAGCTGGGGCCTCACCACTGGATATAATTTAAGGTCATATCCAGGACCACATCTTCTTGGTGTGGCCTACTAATCTGAATAAACAATGGGGAAATGCCTCTGCTGGCCTATATAAAGTATCATTGTAACATCCTTTACCTCTGTCTGACAAGCATCAATCCGTCAACGGTAGTTTTGCAGCTGTTTTTTTTTTTGAGGGAACAGGTAAGTGTTGCCGCCATCTTACATAAAGCACTAGTATTCCCAAACAGTCACCCATCTTGTACTGACCAAGCTCAGCATCGCTTAACTTTGGTGATCTAATGAAAACTGGCGTGTCAACGTTATGTTGTATACTATTAGATCATTTGTAGTTCTTGTCTTTCAGGAACGAAGAAATGGTTGCTAATCATCTAAAACGCCTCTATTAGGGAATGCCGTGAGTTCCGTTTTAAAGTGCTTCATTGATGACGGTGCATCAAAATGATAAAGCTCTCTGGTCCATAAATGTTGGTTTCTACGGTCGAATCGTGGGTGGCTAGCCATCTTATACCACCTCAACCAATATTGCTGTCTATTAATGCTTCAAGTATTTTAAATAGTAAACTTTGCGAAGTAATAGCAAGCAGAAAACGCTAGCAAGTATTGAATAAAGTAATAAAAATGTTAAATTTCCCAAAGTTTTTAATTACAAAAAAATAGGTCATTATAACAGTTAAACAAATATTTGTAATCGCAACTACTGTTATTATTTAGTATCTGTTTACAATTTGTGCAAAAACAATTATAAATTATTTATAATCAACGAAGCTACCATCTCGTTAAAAGATATATATGTATATATCTATGAAAAGTGAAATTATCTGTGTGTGCGTGTGTGTGTCTGTGTTTGTACATTTTTCTACCAAACTACTCTGTTACTTTTCAGTCTACAGACTCGAGATTTGACACAAGGAGTATTGAGATTTGGGAACATCTTTTTAATCGGGTTTCGGCCAGAAATATGACTGTCAAGGGGTTAAAGTTCAACGATTTGATCCCTGAAAACTCTACAAAACTCCTCCGCCAATTTTGGGTCTAAACACTTGAAACTTTAGGTGTAGATTACTTGGACATTGATCAAACATTTTAATTTGATTTGAGCCGCAAACAATAAATGTTAAGGGGTCAAAATTGACGTCAAAGTTAAAAAAAATGACCTTTGCGGTCTCTAGCAAACTATTCAGCAAATTTTTGGTCTAAATATTTGAAATTTTACATAAAGGGTATTCAGACATGCAGCAAGATTTTTAATCGTTTTTGGGCGAAAATTTGAAGAGTTGACCTTTGCAGATTTTATCAAACTCCCCCGCCAACTTTGGGTCTAAACACTTGAAACTTTAGATCTAGGTTACCTGAATATGAGTCATACTTTTTAATATATATATACTCATGCACATAAAGTTATGAACAGTACATAGGGCCCGAGCAAAGCCGGGCTGAGCAGCTAGTATTTACCAAAGTAAAGGAAACCATTTTTGAAAATACAGAAACACTAATATTAAATATTAAAGTTGATGAGAGCAATAGTTTGATAAAAGCAATGTAATTAATTGTAAATATTTGATTTGATAATAGCTTCTTCTTACCTCCGCCATAGAGTTGTGTTTTTAGATGAATTTGTAATTATTAGTCGCATATTGTATTATCTTTACTTTGTGAAAGGGCTTTATTTGAAGGTTATGGCAATGCAGAGTATGGAAACGATCTATGTAGAAAAATAATTAACGGTTACAATATTGAAGGAATTTCAAGTACAGTATATATTTCCGAACACAGTGTGTCGCAGGTGTGTAATTGCACACATTTACCATCTTGTGCGACACACTATGTTTGGAAATAAATATGTGTAATTGTAAATTATTGAAATTCTTTCAATATTGTCATCAATATTTTTCTTACTACATAGACCATTTCCATATACTGCATTGTCATATGCCTCACACACAGCCCTCTGACACTCCGCACAATGCTTCAATTTGATTTTAAGTTCGATAAAGTTTGAAGATTATTATGGCATTTTAACTTCCGGTTTTTCCAAATTTGAAGTATAAATATAATGTTGTTTGATAACAGTAATTACCATGCAATACTTCCGCTTGATCAACTTGATCAGCTATAGATTTTTTTTAATCATCAATGTTTTCATGTCATAATTTCAGGAATAATTTATACAATATAGAAAAGTAAGACCTAGATAAGATTTTGGTCCACTCTTACGTTGTCAGACGGAGGTATGCAGTTGCATAATTAGCTAATGTTCTTGCTTGTAGATATTTATATAACCACTATGTATTAGTATATTTCAGTTTTCTATTGTATATATTCTTATGATTCTTAAATAAAATGGTGTTCGTGTAATTGCAACAGTTGAGAATAGTTTGGAGTACGTTTTGGGGCTTTCTATCATTATTAACCAGCAGAGCGTTACCAATACCGACGAAGGAAAGAGTTTATCGGGTAGTGTAATTATATACAGAAATGGAGTTTTGCCAGTTAGAATAAGGTGATGCATTTCGGTGGATAAATGGGCACTTCTGCATTACACGGACGGCGCCATTTTTTAGTGCGTTTCACTAAACTGTCGCCAGGTAGCGCTTCTCGGCCAGAGAATAGGGGACCA
The DNA here is from genome assembly GCF_053919585.1 of Euprymna scolopes. Classification (NCBI taxonomy): domain Eukaryota; kingdom Metazoa; phylum Mollusca; class Cephalopoda; order Sepiida; family Sepiolidae; genus Euprymna; species Euprymna scolopes. The sequence continues at coordinate 123,770,257 of NC_136484.1, forward strand.
AGTTTATTTATTTCATTCCATTCAAATTGTTTATTTAATCAGAAATTAAAACTATATATATATATATATATATATATATATATATATATATATATATATATATATATATATATATATATATATATATAACGTTGTTGACCCTTCAACAGGTGCCACAAAAAATTAATACTATATTTTCTTACAGTGACAATTTTACTTTACTTCAAAAAATGTTTCGGGGGGAAAAACTCACTTTAATTCAAAAATCGTTTTATTAAAATTATATTTTCTTGCGCAGACCTATCAATATATGTTTTTACAATTATATATTGATACATTAAAATAAATAAATGTTTTGGTTTTCAAATATTTTTGTGTTTTGTGGAAAAAAAATGTTAGTTATTTATTTGTTGTGTTATTTGACCAAGAAGAAATTGAAGTTATCACCATTAACAATGGCGCTGTCCGTGTAATGCAGAAATGCCGATAAATAGTATGATGGATGTTTTATGTGAATGTTAAAACAGGCATAAACTTAATGAAACTGGAAAAATTAAAATAAAAATTAAGACTATTGACACCCGTATTTTACCCCTAATATGATTAAGTTAAGACAAATGAAAATAAATGGATGAATATTCCCCAGTCGGACTACTCTATGTCTATTTTCTTTTTTATGAATATATTTTTGAATTCGTCTCTCTTCAAGGTGTTTGACTGTACTCATCAGTTCCCGCCAAAAGTGTTTGGAAAGAATCCTAAATGCACGGATAACGTTGATATCATTGGTTGGTAAGTCATGTTTTTTTTTGTAATAACACCGACTGATTATCTAGTGAGGGATAAAACCCATTGCGCAACGGATAAAGTACTAAGTTTATCCATTTTTAGTGACAGTCTTGTGGAGGTTGAAGTTTTAACTGGAGGCGATATCAGCTGAGAATAAAATTTAAAATACGCGGCCAAGAGAACGAAAGTAATTTACTCATGTGGAATAAGTAATGAGTTTCGTTCAAAATTAGTATCAGTATAGATTCCCCAGTTAAAAATAAAAATGTCAGAGTTTGGCATAAAGATTTAAGGGTTAGAGATAAAGATTCTAGAGTTTAACATAAAGATTCAAGAGTTTGACATAAAGATTCAAGAGTTTGACATAAAGATTCCAGAGTTCGACATGAAGGTCCCAGAGTTTGACATAAAGATTCCAGAGTTTGACACAAAGATTCCAGAGTTTGACATAAAAATTACAGAGTTGGGCATAAAGGTTCTAGAGTTTGACATAACGATCCCAGAATTTGACATGAGGATTCCAGAGTTTGCCATGAAGATTCCAGAGTTTGACATAAAAATTCCAGAGTTTGACATGAGGGTTCTAGAGTTTGACATAAAGATTCTAGAGTTTGACATAAAGATTTCACGCCTGAGAATGGTTGGAGGTCACCTCGGCTGAAGTGTTGTTAGAAGATGAGAACAATTCTTCGAATAATTCTAATTGCCCAAATTATCAATACTTATCTCTAAAATTATGAAACAATATTAAAGTAGTTGTCACGAATAGATCATGAAGAGAATTTCATAGTAGACAATAAACCTCATAATGGCCAGTCAAACTAGTTATAAACGCTAAGTTATTGTCTAAATGATTTTTCCTAATATTACATGCTACAAATAAAAAAACTATTTTAGGGAATACAGTATGATCATTTTCAATGTAAACAAATATTTGTTGGCTGTCGTATTATTAAGTAATCAAATCTTTCCATTTCAACATCGTAATGTTATGCGATTCAAATATTTTTACATCATATATTTATGAACCAATAATATGAACATAAGCAAACGAGATAGTCAAAGGCAATCCGAGTGATGCTGATCGATCAAATGGCAATTTTCTTAACCAATATCCTCGTTTGGCTTTTGGCTTTGATAATAAGTTCGTTTATACAGGAAAAAATAAAAGCATATTAAATAGAAATGCATATTATTTCCAATAACTTCGTGTCTTTGAGTTACATTACCACGAGACAGTTGTCTTGCAAACACAACATAGCTGTCTTCAAGTCTAATATCGACAATATCGAGTTGTTCGCTTAAGTCATTGAATTCTGCCAAACCTCTTGTATTGTCGATTATCATCCGATAATTTACAATTTCATCAAATCTTATACTCAGTTGGTTTTTTGCCTTAGTGAGTGGTGAAAAATAAAAAAAATATATATCATGGCTATTTAAAAGGGAACTAAGAGAAACTTCCCATCCATGGAACACATTACCAGGGGACTGCATCCCTGCAGCCTACGTGGTCGTGTTCAAGTCAAATATCAACAAATACTTGTCGAGCAGTCCTATTTAAGTAATCAAATTTTGTCCATTCAATTCATCGTTTTCAATCATCTCATAGTATTGCTCATTATCCAGTTGACAATTTTATTGACCGTTTATCTCGGGTTGCTTTTGACCTTGCTAAATAGTACTTTGCGAAATTATTTCTAACAATAACATGAACAGAAAGGAAGAGAAGAAATATGAAAGAAATATTTTAAATATGTGCCCTCCTCGTTTTATCTTTCTTGCATCTGCATCAGCAATTGCTAACATATTAAGAAATAGACCGATTTTGAATTAGTAAAGAAACCGTAATATATTTGTTATTAAAAAGAAAAATGAACAAAAGCAACCAATCATTATGAATTTTGGAACACACGCGCTAGGCGCAAGGAGTACAAATGAAGGAGTATTTCGGACAATTTAGTTTTAAGCGAAGGGGGATCGTGAAAATTCAGATACTACCGATTCTTGTATTATTAGACAAGAATTAATAAATACTCCCCAAATTTCAGTTTTGGGGGTTATTTTTTTTAAAAGGTTTTAGGGTGCAGAATATTGGCACAATATTTCATATGAAAATTGAAATATATTAGATTTGCATTGAATTTGATCTATTGTCATTAAGCATAAATATAACAAGATTCTCTGGGTTTCATTTTTTATATAAGACTCTTTAAATTTATACATTGAATTTTAAACAAATAAATAATGCAATGAACTTTACTCAGCATTGGAATACGGATTCTAGACATAAGATTTAGTATAATTATATATTTATTATAATCTGCATAAAAGACATAAAAACAGTACTAAACTGTTCTGTCATATATATATATATATATATATATATATATATATATATATATATATATATATAAATATATGTATGTATATTATTATTTATTACTGTGAGTCCAGAATGAGTCCACATATTGTTTCAGTTAGGGGGAAATCCTCAAAAAGAAGAGGAAATATCCGACTAGCTTCGTCAGAATTCATAGATGAACTGAGTTATAAAACCACATAAGAATGGAAAATTCGTAGTAGATGAAGGGGAGTTAGATAAGAAGGGGGAGGGAGAGGACGTGGGAATTTAAAGTAGTAGGAGTGTATATAATAATAGGGGGTTATTATTAAATATTAATTATTATTATAATGCTTATATACGTTCTTCTAATTTATAACGGTTTAAAATTAAAAGACGCTATTCTTATTTATAACGGCACGGGTTTAAACAGCCGTTAGGAGTTAATTTAATGGATCACCATTGCTCTATTCAATCGTTTAAATTACATTCGTTTTAAAACGATTATGTCTTCTTTTCAGAACGTTGAATACAAGATGGGAAAAGCAAATTCGCACAATTTTTTAATTTCAATCCAAGCTAGGTCGAAATGCTACTAAAACAGATTGCAATATCAACGTCGCGTTTGGCTCAGAAAACGACTACTAAATGCACAGCACAATGATGGTTTAGGAAATTTCGTAACGGCGACGAGAGTCTTGAAGATGATGAGCATAATGGTCGGCTATCGGATGTTGATAACGATCAATTAAGAACCTTAGTCGAAGCCAATCCATGCTCAACTATTTCAGAACTTGCTTCTGAATTAGACGTAACGTATACGATGATTTCCAACCACGTAAAAGAGATGAGAATAACTAAAAAACAACTTTATAAATGAGTGCCTCACGAATTAAACGACAACCAAAAGAAACACCGTTTTGAAGTGTCATCTTCCTTTGTTTTACGCAACAAGAACGACCCGCTTCTCGACCGGGTTGTGAATCGCGATGAAAGTAGTTTTTAATGACAACCGGCGACGCTCAGCTCAGAGGTCAGACGCCGACGAAGCTCCTCGACATTTCATGTAGCCAGAGTTGCACCAAAAGACGGCTATGCTGACTGTTTAGCTGTCTGCGACCGGTTTCATTCATTACATTTTTTGGATGAGGCGAAACCATTACGATGAAAAAGTACTATTTAAAAAAGTGATGAAATGAATCAGAAATTCGACATCAACATCCAGCATCAGTCAACAGAAAATGCCCGATTCCTCTCCACGACATGCCCGACTGGACATTGCCAAACCGACCTTGCAGAAGTGGAATGAATGTCCTCGCTACATTGTTCTAAGAGTGCTTGATAATAAATAATAAATAAAAGATTTTTTTATACAAAAAACTGTTTACATAAATAAAAATCTTCATAGGCATTATATATATATATATATATATATATATATATATATATATATATATATGTGTGTGTGTGTGTGTGTGTACTGGCTATGAAGAGTTTTTGAAGATACATATTTATATATATATAAATACATACACACACACATGCACACACACACACACACACACACACATATATATATATATATATATATATATATATATATCGAGAATATTATTGATTGGTAATACATTTTAATACACGTTTTGTTTTATTTCAGATATCGATTTTGAACGAAACATGAATAAACATATGTTATTATATTGCGAGTGTGTTTGTTTTTCTCTCATGATCAATCAAGGCTGATAAAGTATACAATTGAAATAAAAAAAATGAAATTCAGGTGACAAGATATAAAAAGAAAGCGCCATTCTTAGTAAAAGGTTTACGTATTCTCTGTGCTGCTTACTACAACTTCAGCTGTGGTGTATAGAGCGTGGTCAAAGTCTGAAAATGTTCACACCTGCGGAGATGGAGGGAGAAGAAAGAGAAAGAATGAAAAAAGAAACGCCCAAGGTTCATATTAGAAATCGGAACATGCAATGAGAAAATGGCACAACAAACTGTGTGTATATATATATATATATATATATATATATATATATATATATATATATATATATATATATATATATACAGTTTGTTGTGCCATTTATACACACACACACACACTTTTTAACACTGATAATTGGTCAGTGTTTTATAACAACTTTTCAATTCAATTTTTTAATAATTATATATCAACAAAACTGAATAGTTTTGTGATTTCTCATTGAATTTGTCTGAGGCTTAAATGTCTTTTTTACACGATAATTCATTATTAATAATCCTTTTAATCCCTTTAATCCATCATATGTTTTCTACGTACCTATTGAACTTTTTAAAACGATTACTTCGTAGAGACTGTAAAAATTAGGATCATCCAATATATGTTATATCATTAATTTTACTAAATAAAATCAATTTTAATAAATAAAAATAATACAATTTCAGATAGTTCTTAAATGAATAAGAAATGATTGTTCGTTTTTACAACAGAGGCGTGATTGAATAATACAGGCTTTCTTTGATTTATTAGCATCAATCAATCAGAATTCTTGACTTTTTTTTAAATACAAATATAAATACTAGTAAAAAGGAATTAAATCTTCAAAATTATTTTTAAATGTCGAATGCTACCAAGAAAAAAACGCCGTTTGGTGTTTTCAAACGAACTCTAGTGGTTCTTTTGACTATGATC
>NC_136484.1:123781045-123828545 GCF_053919585.1 Euprymna scolopes
GACCCTGAGTCTAATTGCAATTTAACTTCCTTGTCTAAAATTCGTAAGACGTAAAATTCGTAAGACGTATTTTCGACTGTTATTTTCGTCTTTCTTATTCATTCTCGTCTGTTGAACCCGAATTTTACTTTTCCTCTGCCGTTTGCAATGTGAGCTTTTGTGTCCTAGTGTTTTGCAATTAAAATATTCTTTTGTACAAAAGAGGCCATACTTTGACCAATGCAAGTTTCCGCAACGAAAACAAGAGGTTGAAGGCTTCTGGTTACCTTATCTTTCGTGCTTACGTGGAAGATAGCGTCCAGTTTTCGTTTTGTTTTTTTGGATTTTACCCATTAGTTCTTCTCTGTATGTTCTTTACGTGTGCAACACCAGCTTCTTCGATGTTCTTTGAGACCTTCTTGATACTAATGATCCTTTGGCAATCTTCCGCCAGGTTTTGTACAGTTAAGCCTGGTTCACGACGACTTGGTGAGAATAAGAACATTTATATCGAGCAAGGGTTAGTGGTACAGAAAAGGTTAGTAAGTTCGTGGGAAGTCGTCTCTGTACAACATCCGGGATAGCTCTCATTGAGCGGTCTAGACTTGCTGGTTATATGGCTAATGGACAAGTCCATCTAAGCGGTTATAAGGGTGCGTATGTCCCCTCAACACTTGGTCAGCTTTGTATAGCGAAAAACAAAACACAAAATGTTTGTGTTAAATAGTGGTGAACATTCTGAAAATCTTTATTATTTTTCAAATCATCTATATATGTTATAAAAGTGGACGTATGTGTGCCCGGTTCGCCTCGATAATCACATATGCAAATTTCAAGGCAGCAATAGAAATAAACAAATAAAGGCTGGGGTGACAAGATAGAAAAACAAAACATCAAATGGTTAAAGTATGCGCCCTGATACTGAGTCACAGATGTGTGTGAAAGAAAGCTTTGAAAGGCCGAAGTCCAGAGGAAATGCGAGATAATAATGCAGATACATTAGTATTGAGAAAATAATAATGCAGGTACATTAGTATTGAGAAAATAATAATGCAGGTACATTAATATTGAGAAAATAATAATGCAGGTACATTAATATTGAGAAAATAATAATGCAGGTACATTAGTATTGAGAAAATAATAATCCAGGTACATTAGTACTGAGAAAATAATAATGCAGGTACATTAATATTGAGAAAATAATAATGCAGGTACATTAGTATTGAGAAAATAATAATGCAGGTACATTAGTATTGAGAAAATAATAATGCAGATACATTAATATTGAGAAAATAATAATGCAGGTACATTAATATTGAGAAAATAATAATGCAGGTAAATTAATATTGAGAAAATAATAAAGCAGGTACATTAATATTGAGAAAATAATAATGCAGGTACATTAGTATTGAGAAAATAATAATCCAGGTACATTAGTATTGAGAAAATAATAATCCAGGTACATTAGTAATGAGAAAATAATGATGAAAGAACATTAGTATTGAGAAAATAATGATGAAAGAACATTAGTATTGAGAAAATAATAATAATGCAGGTACATTAATATTGAGAAAATAATAATGCAGGTACATTAATATTGCGAAAATAATAATGCAGGTACATTAATATTGAGAAAATAATAATACAGGTACATTAGTATTGAGAAAATAATGATGAAAGAACATTAGTATTGAGAAAATAATGATGCAGGTACATTAATATTGAGAAAATAATAATGCAGGTACATTAATATTGAGAAAATAATGATACAGGTACATTAATATTGAGAAAATAATAATACAGGTACATTAGTATTGAGAAAATAATAATGCAGGTACATTAGTATTGATAAAATAATAATGCAGATACATTAGTAATGAGAAAATAATAATACAGGTACATTAATATTGAGAAAATAATGATGCAGGTACATTAGTATTGAGAAAATAATAATGCATGTACATTAGTATTGAGAAAATATTAAAGCAGGTACATTAATATTGAGAAAATAATAATGCAGGTACATTAGTATTGAGAAAATAATAATGCAGATACATTAGTATTGAGAAAATATTAAAGCAGGTACATTAATATTGAGAAAATAATAATGCAGGTACATTAGTATTGAGAAAATAATAATCCAGGTACATTAGTATTGAGAAAATAATAATCCAAGTACATTAGTAATGAGAAAATAATGATGAAAGAACATTAGTATTGAGAAAATAATAATGCAGGTACATTAGTATTGAGAAAATAATAATAATGCAGGTACATTAATATTGAGAAAATAATAATGCAGGTACATTAATATTGCGAAAATAATAATGCAGGTACATTAGTATTGAGAAAATAATAATGCAGGTACATTAGTATTGAGAAAATAATGATGAAAGAACATTAATATTGAGAAAATAATGATGCAGGTACATTAGTATTGATAAAATAATAATGCAGATACATTAGTAATGAGAAAATAATAATACAGGTACATTAATATTGAGAAAATAATGATGCAGGTACATTAATATTGAGAAAATAATAATGCAGGTACATTAATAATGAGAAAATAATAATGCAGGTACATTAGTAATGAAAAATAATAATGCAGGTACATTAGTATTTAGAAAACAATAATGCAGGTACATTAATATTGAGATAATAATAATGCAGGTACATTAGTATTGAGAAAATAATAATGCAGGTACATTAGTATTGAGAAAATAATAATGCAGGTACATTAATATTGAGAACATAATAATGCAGGTACATTAGTATTTAGAAAACAATAATGCAGGTACATTAATATTGAGATAATAATAATGCAGGTGCATTAGTATTGAGAAAATAATAATGCAGATACATTAGTATTGAGAAAATAATAATGCAGGTACATTAGTATTGAGAAAATAATAATGCAGGTACATTAGTATTAAGAAAATAATGATGCAGGTACATTAGTATTGAGAAAATAATGATGCAGGTACATTAGTATTGAGAAAATAATAATGCAGGTACATTAATATTGAGAAAATAATAATGCAGGTACATTAGTATTGAGAAAATAATAATGCAGATACATTAATATTGAGAAACTAATAATGTAGGTATATTAATATTGAGAAAATAATGCAGGTACATTAGTATTGAGAAAATAATGATGCAGGTACATTAGTATTGAGAAAATAATAATGCAGGTACATTAGTGTTGAGAAAATAATAATGCAGGTACATTAGTAATGAGAAAATAATAATGCAGATACATTAATGTTGAGAAACTAATAATTTAGGTACATTAATAATGAGAAAATAATGCAGGTACATTAATATTGAGAAAATAATAATGCAGGTACATTAGTAATGAGAAAATAATAATGCAGGTACATTAGTAATGAGAAAATAATAATGCAGATACATTAATATTGAGAAAATAATAATGCAGGTACATTAATATTGAGAAAATAATGCAGGTACATTAGTATTGAGAAAATAATAATGCAGGTACATAAGTTATGAGAAAATAATAATGCAGATACATTAGTATTGAGAAAATAATAATGCAGATACATTAATATTGAGAAAATAATAATGCAGGTAGACTAGTATTGAGAAAATAAGAATGCAGGTACATTAGTATTGAGAAAATAATAATGTAGGTACATTAGTATTGAGAAAATAATAATGCAGGTACATTAGTATATATGTGGGAATAAATTGAGAAAATGCGATAAGAAACTGCACATCGCTCCACAGGTTGTATGATTTTTATGGACAAGAACAAAACGAAGCTAAAATGATTTGGCCACATTAAAACAACATAAGTAAACCCTTTGGGAAACTCGCTGGGGAATATTGTTTTAGTAGATTAAAAGATAAACATTTTTAATAGGATTAAATACAAGTGCTAATCTTTTACAGCAAAACTTCGACCGCCAAAATTTGAAATCATCTCATCTGTAGAAAAGGGGTATAAAAGGGAGAAGGGGAAAATAATCAAACACCAGAAAGCAGTGTAGAAAAGTGAGCAAAAATGAAAAATGTCTGAACGAAAAAAAAAATCTCTTCACAAATTTTATACTTCCAATCGTTGAACAAAAACAAAACTAGGATTGTCTAGCCCAATTAAAATAAATTCATTTTTCATGGAAAGTATTCGATTGATATCTCATCTATGCCCCTCTCGCCAATCTTCCACAAAAACCCACTCGTCTAGCCAAAATCACTATCAATAAATTCCCCACTCTCTATCATGTCCTAAACCTAAAGTGGATTCCATGAACAAAGCTACTTTCCTAAAACTGTCCACATGTGGAACTCTGTTCCGATGATTTACTTTCCAGCTGACTACAATATTGTCGTCTTCAAGTCTAACGTAAACAAGTTCTTATTGAACCGTCCTCGTAAATAATCTGATTATACCAAATTTTCACCACATACAATTACTACGCTACTGTCCCAATGACTATCGTACACACATTAACCTTTATCCTCGAGTGACCTCCGGGCCTTGATATGGGGCACCCCCGTTGTAAAAAAAATGAATATGCTTATAGTTTACGTAAAATAATCACGTAAACTGTAAAAATGTTTTCTTCATCTAATTTTACAAGCATAACTAACAAATTAAGATTATGAAAGGTTCATCATTTTTTATTTTTTTTAGAACAAATTTAACAATTTAAGGTTTTTATTGAAAAGTTAAGTGAAAGCAGATTATAGAAATGAAAATAATTAAGTTAAGTTCTTTAAAGAGAATAATTTAAAATTTTAAAATGACAATTATTCCATAGCGAATTTCATCATTTCATCCGTTTGCCTAAACGTCCGGTGGGCAAAACATTCGGTGGCAAAATGTCCGGCAGCAAATGTTCGTATCTAACATTTGATTTTTTTCGGACTTGAATTCAAACTAAATACAAATTACTTTGCGTAATCTAATATATAAACGGCTATATGTTTGTCTGTCTGTTTGTCTGTCTGTCTGCCTGTGGGTCTGTCTGTCTGTCTCCATATTTTCAAACTATTTTCTCCGAAACTAAAGTCGCAAAGCGGTGCTAGAATCCTTAAATGATTGGATTTTTACGAGCCGTTCTTTTATGGGTCGTTAGCCGGTTAAAATAGTTTTTAAGGGGTCAAAAATGCGTCAAAATGGTTAAACATTTTGTACATTCATCTTAGTTTATTTTTAATTTTAAATCAATTTTAATGCGTGTCATGTTGGTACAGTGGTAACGTCACTAGCTTTGAATGTCAAAGTTTTGCTTTCGATTCTTGATGATTGCACCTAAATACTTTATTTTACTTTTGAAGTCACGACTTATAACGGGCATGGCGGGTAAGTTTGGTAGAGTTTTCAAAGGTCAAATCGTTGAACTTTGACCCCTTGACATCCAAATTTTTGGCCAAAATTTCAATACTGCTTATGTCAAATTTCGAGTTTTTAGACTAAAAATTGACAGAGTAGTTTAATAAGGAAATGTACACACATACACACACATGCGCGCGCACACATACATACACAATCTTCATTTTATAAATATATAGATAGATTACATTAGTAATTGAACCAATGTTTTGTAAAACTTTAACTAATTTTCTCAATCTGATTTTCCAAATTAGTTTAAATGACTTTTACTCGATATTTTTAAGACTTCGAAATTCTTTCAAATTTTGAACCGATACGAAGCAATTGATTTATTTTCGACTAGTGACAGAAGAAACCAAAATGCATTACGATGAATTTAATCTTGTAATAAGATTTTAATTTACTACTTTTTCGGTTAATGATGAGTTCCAAGGGCAACCATAAATCGATAAAATGGTTTTATATTTTATTTTCAATATTATAAAAATTGAAATTTCGAATAAAAGTCTTTGTTATCTACAGGAAAACGTTTTAAATTTGTAAATATGGGACAAAAAAGGCTATTTATTTTACAAAATGGAGCCATACAGGATGCCATCATGCAAGTTTTGTATCGTTAAAAATGGAAAGCTTTTTTCTTCTATTACTATGTAATACTAAATTTATCTTAACTTTAAAATCCCTAATATTATATTCTTTATATATATATATATATATATATATATATATATATATATATATATATATATATATATATATATATATATATATATATATATAATGTATATATATATATATATATATATATATATAATGTATATATATATATATATATATATATATATATATATATATAATGTATATATATATATATATTTTAATCTAAAGTGTAAACTTTATCCATTAAGGTTGTAAAATAAAAACATACCCAGCTCTACTAAAGTATTGAGCATTTTTATCCCTTTTACCTTTGAGTTTATATATATATATAACGATGAATACGGTTAATATTGGCTTCGCCTCAAAGCTCGTTTTGTTTATTTATTTAAAAAGTCGCCCATAATTTGTTTGGACGTATATAACATTTTTATTTATTTATTATTTTTAAAACAGTTAACTAATTCTCATCAGCGTAGCTCGACTGCTTCTATAGATCGAACTTCAGACCATGTTTACCACAGTCCGGCGCCTAAACCATTAGGCCACAAACCCTAGATGACTTTACTGTTTATTTTTATCGCTTATAAATTTACATTTGTTATTGATGAATAAGGTTAATATTGGCTTCGCCTCGAAGCTATTTTGTTTATCTATTTAGAAAGTCGCCCATAATTTGTTTGGACGTATATAACATTGTTATTTATTTATTATTTTTAAAACAGTAATCTACGTACACGTAATTCTCATTAGCGCAGCTCGACTGTTTCTAGGGATCGAACTTCGGACCATGTTTATCACAGTCCGGCGCCTTAACCGTTAGGCTGAGAACCCTAGATGAGTTTGCTGTTTATTTTTATCGCTTATAAATTTAGATTTGTTGTTGTTGTTTTTCAAACGGAGAGTACGGTTAATATTAGCTTCGCCCCGAAGCTCGTTTTGTTTATTTATTTAGAAAATCGCCCATTCCGGAGGTAAACCTCGAGAATTAACGTTAACCCTAACACCTCTACATATTCTCCTTTTAGTTCTCTTACTATCCTTTATGCCTCATTCTATCTTTTACCCCTTTATTGTTCTTATTTCTAGCGTTGTTTTGAATTCTTCTAACCACCAGTAGATAGCCCCCCCTCAGCTTTATTATTCCTAATTTCAATGACTTCCCCATGATCAATTTCTACTAAAGTTGTTTTATCTGTTTATTATCACTACTAAATCTTTTAATCAAAATTTCTAACATTAACTTGCTAGCATTTTGAAACTCAAATATTGAAATTTTTAATTCTACTCTTATTGAAATGCAATTGTATTTATTATTACTAGCAAAACCCGCGAGAGATTCCACTGTAGTTGAAAAATTTGGAGAACACAATCATAAATAAAATAAATAAAAAAAATAAAATAAAACAAATTACGACGAATTTAAAACAATTTGTTTGTAAGTTCTTTTTTGACCTTTTAAAGCTGAAAAAAATATAATTTAAACGCTTAAAAATGTTTCACTAAAATTCAATTCACAGCAGATTACTTTTTTTTCTGAATAATTTAATATTAATTGTAAAGGACAGATGTCAATTCTCAATTCTCGTACACAATTTTTGAATTTTTAAAAGAATCTATAAGAAAAAAGGTAGTCTCCTCTTAACGTGACTTTTTAAACAATATATAAAATAGCCAATTTTAGGTAAACACACAGCCATGTTTTTGTTCTGCAAATTTTTGAAAAAGAAATGTTTTAATGATTTAACTAATAAAGGGCGACTATAAAGGGGCGTAATTCGTTTCTTATTAGTTAAACTTTGCGATGATGATGATTTTTGTGACACAGAACATCGGACAAGTAAATTATATTTAGACTAGAAGAGACCTTTCCAGGTCATATTACAACTAATCAATCAGAAAGGACCTTTCCAGGGCATTTTACAATCAATCAACCAGACGAGACTTTTCCGGGGCATTTTACCAATCCACCAAAAGGGGTCGTTCCAGTACATCTTACAATCAATTAACCAAAAGAGACCTGCACAATGATCTCTAAAATAATTCGGAACCATAAACAGACGATCAAGTTTTTTTTTTTTTTTTTTTTTTTTTTTTTTTTGGTTGGGAAGTTTTTGGAAATTAATTTTTTTAACTATTAAAGAGTGACTAATAAAGGGAGATAATTCGTTTCTCATTGATTAATGTTTGCGATGATGATTTTTGTTGCACAGGACGTCGGACAAACGTAATAATATATAGATTATTATTTTTTAATCTATATTGGTTTATACATAACTTTTATATCCGTCATGTTTTTACTCTTACTTATTTGGTAGCTGTTAAGTTCCATTTTATTTCCATACTTATTACTGTATATTTTACATTTTATCCTTTATTTTGTTATTCTAAGTATTAATTATTTTTATTTGTATTGGCATATCCTAGTTGATTTTCCACTTAATATTTAACATACTGTCAGGGCGATTTTAATGGAAATTTCAAATTAAATCGTGTTATAAATTTTATTGATTTCAAGAATATTCCATACCATTGATGTGTGGTCGAATGTACTGCAGCAGTTGAGTAGTAATAACGGTACATAGTGACGATGTATGTGGAAATTCATACACATTACTCTTTATTATAAGGTGGAGGATGATCTGTTTTTAATACAATACTCATATTCCAAAAACTTGGGTTTTGTTATTAGATGTTTTTTTAAAATTCTTTTTCAAAGTCCGGCTGAGATTAGTCCAGTTGTGTCAAAACTTTCAGTGTTTGGATTGCTGTTTTGAAAAGCGGAATAGTTTGTCTGCTTTACTGCATATCAGTCTTTGGGGTCAGCATGCCGCTAAGACATTGTTAATAATCAGTTGAACATAAGTCACCATTTTATAAACCTACTAGTAGTTTTTGTAGATCGTAGCAATACCGCTTAAATAAGCACACAAAACAGCTGGTTTGGCGTATTAGTAACCGTTACTGAATTAATTTAAGCTCTGCTATCGACACAGGGACTGCAAAAACGACAAATCAAGTCCAATTCATATCGGAACTGTTTGGTTTATTTTGCATTAGTAATCATGGAATTTCTATCATGATATGCAAGATTAGTTTATCAAACCAAGTCTTTTTTAACCGTAAAGCAACCCATTCTGTGCCATTTAATGTCAAAACAAAATGCTATAAGTCATAGGTTCTCAGGGGTTAATTTTGGATCCTCAGGGGGTAAATTTTCAATCCATTTATCGTTTTAACTTTTACTTGTTTTTATTTACAAAATTAGGCGCCCATCATGAGTATCAAAAAAAGAAAATACGATCATTCATATATTGAATATGGATTGACATCCATCATCATAAATGGAGGAGAAATGTCCCCGTGTGTTATTTGTAAAGTTTTGACAAATGATTTTTTGAAACCAGCAAAGATGAAGCAACATTTACAAAATGTTCATCCTCATCACAAAGACAAGAACATTATTTTATTTTGGACACTATGGGAATGCTCTCAAAAAGATGAAACTGTTTTCAACAGAAGATTTTAAAGAAGAAAAACAAAAAGTTACTGAAACTTCGTATGTCGTAGTACTTGAAATAGCAAAGCAGAAAAAAGACACATACAATTGGGAAAAATTTGATTACGCCTTGCGCTCTCAAAATGGTTGAAATTATTATTTACAGTGCACTTTTTAAGACAGGCAACCCTGGAAAAGACGGGAAATGAGGAGGTATGACATTTTTACAAATGGTGAATAGGGTGCATGGGCCAAGCAAGGTTGAGAACCCAAACGTTATTATTTTACCTATAGGCGGTAAGAAAAATTATAGGCACAATCTACCCCTCTTCTTCCCCCGTCTTAGAAAAGTTAGTTTCGAAGAATGGAGAGCCCTGTTGATCATGTGCGATCATAGCGACACCAAATATTTGACATTGCGTTATCATTAAAAGTGAAGGAATTTGAATGCAATCAACTAGAAGAAGTGATTGAGCATCCAACTATTACAGGATGACCCCAAAAAAACAAAAGCTAAATGGAGGCCATTTAGAACATATGCTGTAGAACGGAGAAAAAAGGGGCAAAAACCCTTGTGTTTTGATGTGATGTTTTGAATATAATAAATTAGTTGACCTAAGTTTCATTTCATTCGGACAAAACACTAAGAAAGGGGGCCTAATTAGGGTTGGGGCCTGTTTTATGTGGGGTCACCCTATACTTTATCCATGCTGGACAAAGGCCAAACAATGCGCCATCGTCTAATACTTCATCCAGGACAAAGGCCAAACAATGGAACGAACTATAATGAAGTGAAATGAAAACAAACACGATAAATAGAAAAAGAAAGAAAGCAAAAAGAGAAGGGAAGAAAAATGTAAATGAAAGAAAGAAAGGAGGAAAGAAAAAACGATTGAATTTTTTTAAATACCGAACAGAAAAAGCGAACAAAGAAAAGAAAAGTAGGTAAAAGAAGACAAAGGCGTGGGGAAAAACGAGAGAAAGGAGAGAGAGAGAGAGAGAGAGAGAGAGAGAGAGAGAGAGAGAGAGAGAGAGAGAAATCTACTTATACTTCAATAAATTTGTTATTAATGCCAAAGGAAAAAGTAAATCGTAAGCTAAACGCTTGGATTTCTATTCTCGGTGGTGACGCACTAGTTTTTTTAATTCTTTTTTCAAACATTTTAAATCTTTACTATATATTGGGTCCAATATAATAAAATAATAAATACGAAATTTGCATTAATCAAAATATCATATTTAAGCGCATTTTATGACCTGGCAATGCAAGGCGGCCTGCTGGTATATCTATAAAAGTGAGTATGTGTGTGTATGTATGTGTGTGTGAGGACACTTCTCAACCTATATACTCAACGAATTTTTGATTCACACACTTGAAATTTAGTATATAGGATGTACAGACACGTGGAAATCTTATTAGCCTGTTTTCATCCGAAAAAAGGGCTGCTAAGGGTCAAAATTGAAAAATTGGTTCGAGGGAGTCACATTAAAAACGACCTTGTGTCACATTTTGCTTCCGTGTGAAAGCAAATAAATACCAATAGAAAAAGTATCTGGCCTTCGGGCTGAGATCACAGTGTGTTTTCTGTTGTGATGCTACATTTGGGTTAATTTTGTTTTTAGTCAATGGAGGGGAAAACCTATACTAAGGTAATTTTTATTTTGCCTACTTCTAGAGTGCCCCTTTTGGGGGAGCTCGTTGTCCCCACATTAAAAACGACCTTGTGTCACATTAAATATCAATAGGAAAAATAAATTTTTAGTATATCAGAGCGAGAAAAAACTTTATAGGTATAATAGTTTTTTATTTTTTTATTTTAGAAAGGAGTCACTACTTATCAAAGCACGGAGGCCACTCGAGGATAAGTTTAATGAGTGTACAGGAGTGAATGGGGAAAATGTTGTCGTAATATTTACCATCGCTCCGTTTTGAATTTACACTTTTGCAATGCGATTTTTTTGTTTTTCTTTCCGTAAAAAATCATTAAATATGAATTTCATTTTGTTTCTTTTATTGGCATTTTTTTTTTTAGATAGATTCATATATTTTATTAAGTAAAGTTCTCAAAGTGCAGATTTTCCGTCAATAAATCAGCTGAAGAAAGAAAAATCAGAGATATTTTTCGCAGACCTAAGCGTGATCTTCGTGAAAGTGAAACGCTAGCAGTGTCAGAAATCGCCATTAAAAATGCGTGATAAAAACTTAAATAATTAGACTTACTATCTTTCGAAGCTTATAACTACTTGAAAAATGTAATTTAAACCCTAATTTCTTTTTCAATAAAAAGAGCAAAGACCAAATTTTAAAATAATAACAGATTTAATAGCAAAATATGCAATATTTGTCTTTTTAAATCGGGTTTCTTTAAAAAAAGATTTTTAAAAATCAACGAATTTTAACTTACATCGAATATAATAAATATATATAAATTCCAAAAAAATCACTTACCTATAAAAAATGCTAATCAATGGGTACTTCCATTCTTCATTATTAAGAATTTATCCATATTTATATTTTATATTCCATGTACTTTTTAAATAAAATATTTTTAAAGCAAGGATTCAAAAATGACACGATATCAGATGGTCACAACTGGAAGAAAGGGAGACAAACGTCTCCCTTTCTTCCAATTGAGAACTATTTTATATTACATTATATTTACATTTTTATTATATTCTCTTAAAGAAATATATGAGTTTTTGATTCTAAATATTTTATTTCTTCTTTATCTAATGAATTTTTTAAAATATCTAAAATAAAACAACATTAAATGAAATAGAAAAAATTATAGTAAGTGCTTAATATTTACTTGACAATATTTCAGAAATGTGGAGTTACACTTAAAAAAATCAACGTGTTTTTTTTTTAAAGGTTTTAAACTTTTTACTTTACAGGTAAATTTGCACAAAACTATTCTTTTTTTGTTTTGTTTTAAATTAGATTATTTTATTTATTGATCTTTTATCTTCAATTTGTGATATATAAATCTGAGGTGAGAAAATTAATTATTTTCATTTTAATAGACATTTCAACATAGGGGGGATTAAAAAAACGTTTGTCTAGAATATTATATTCGGTTTATTGGAAAGAGCATAAATTTTCACATAAAACCTGAAAATATCTTAAAAATTGAACCAATAGAAAAATGTTGATAGATTTTTAAATTGAAAAAATTGGAAAAAATTTAACTTGTGAAATTCAATTCATTTCATTACGTAGAAAAAATGGCTGTGTGAGCGTGCGTGCGCAGGCACTTTGTAAACACTGTTTTTTTTTTGTTTCAAAAATAAAAAAATATTATTTCTATTATTTTTCAAAAAACTTTAATAGTTTATTTTGGAAGTATATTCCATAAAGAAATTAAACAAATCACTTTAAAAAGAGAAATTACGAGTTTTTTTTTAATATTTTATTCATAGTTTAATGTTAAGGGTATCCAAAATTCCCCCCAAATTCTGACACACCTTGTGAAACGCTCGCACAAGCCTTGTGTTTTTGTTTATTTTTTTGATTGACGTAACACGATAGCGGACTTATTTGTTTACAAATGTCACGATATAAACTCCGTGATAGTACTGGGCCGAATGAATACATACAGATGAAACTGGGTCCAAAGTTCACAAAGGGACAAGAAAACCAATAGCGCCATCTTAATTAGATTTTACTATTCGCAATTTTAACATGGATATGGTGGAGATATACATTCTTTTTTTTTCAGTTATAAATTTTCTAATGAAATACAAATAAACACGTGTATGTTTTTAATTGAGATGTCACCACTTATCAAGGCGTGAACGCTACTCAAGGATAAGTTTTAGTGTTGGGTTGATCGTGAGACAACATGACTAGTTTCGGTGAAATTTCGGTAGTGATAGATTATTTAAGAGGAGGGTTCAATAGGAATTTATTCACACTATATTTGAAGATGGCTATGTTATAGTCAACCTGGAAGTGTAACGTTGTCCGGGATCCAACACATTGTAGTTTTCAGTCGCAAAGAAGACAAACAATAGAAACGAACTTCACTTCGTTTTCTTTTCTTTGTATCAACGACATTTATTTCCCTCATTGTTACGACCGTGATGTCAACTACGTGATCATCTTCTCGGGCGCCATTCACACCTTTCACGTGATCTCGAACATTATCCACGTCTCCCGCGTTATCACTCTCCTTCTCTTTTTTTTATAGTCTTTTTTTCTTTGCTGATGACGTCATTTTTGCATGCATTTGCATACACGCGTCTGCGCTATGTTACAAAAGCAGGCACATGGTATTGCGTTCTACAGACGGACAGTTCTAAGAAAGAAATTCTGCTCACGGAGTTTTCGTTATGTTTTAGGCTCAGATAGAGAGTGAGGGCTTTTCTGTGCTCAAGTTTGTTTGTATAACTTATAAAGTAACCGATGAACATAACAGATCACTCAATAAGTCTCGGAGCTAAGTAATAAAACGAAAGTTTCCATCTAGGATTATATGCATTTCTCATATATTTCGATGCCGTCAGGTTTGATCACAATCCGCGTGTTTACGAAATGCCACGATCTATGCCAGGCGTTGTGAACGAGCCGAATTTATACGTAAATATGACATGCTTCAGGACAGACAATTCATCTAAAGTTCACAAAGCTTCACAAAGAACAGATGATGTATTGGTACGTATGTAGAGAAGATACCGTGTTTTCGTCGGCAATGTCTAATGGTTTCATAAAGTTGTCAAGAAATCAACTGATTTTTTTTTTTACCTGCTTACTCGAATTTCATTGGCTAAGCGTTTATGCATATCCCGGCTGTTTACGTTTTCTGCCGGAGAGCGTCGATAAAACTTCGGCTTCAACAAGGTACCTTCTCTGCATAAATACCGAAATCTTATTCAGGTGTAAATCTTTGTAATTTTAACATCAACAAGATGGACGTGTACATTTTTTTTTTCGGTTATGTATTTTAAACGAAATTTATATAAATATATCTTCTTATATTGTGTGTTGTTCTTTTATCGTTACGAAGTTAGTTTGTGCTGCTAATAAAAAATAAAATGAATATAACACATAACTCAGTAAGTCCGGGGCTTAACTAATAAAAGAAACAACTTTTATGCAAAAATCAACTCTACTCATCAACACAGTATCCGTCAAAGAGACAAACATGTAACTTCCTCACATGATTGTGTGTGTAATAGATACGGCATCATCGATGTTTGTCATTGTAGCTACGATTTCTTGAGTTAAAAATGTACTTTACGTATTTATGATACATTGTGTAATCCACGGACAGCATTTGACAACAACAAATTGATCAACGAATATTGTCATCACGACCAGTAATAAAATGGCTTATTCTTTTAATTGAAGACTATTCCATCAGATTTGCATGAGAGGCTCATGAATATTGAGCTATGGTTAAAGTTGAAACAATCACACCAGGAATTTTAATAATTACAAGACTTCTATTCCGTATTATGAACATTTTGAACCTTTATCATTTTTACACATAGAAGTTGAACTGCAAAATGGAAACTTCCGGAAACTTGTCTATTCACTGTCTGAAACATTTGTAGATTTTCACATGACTCCAACTCTGGTTTCTGTAATTGGGAGGCCATTAAGGCCAGTTGCTTTACTGGAATCAAAGTTTTTGATTAGCTGGGCAACATCACGCACAGATATTTGTATGTCGCATAGAATGTTCTCTGATACAAGAGGAAATACGGGAGTTTTGAGGCTTTGATCGCATAGGGTAGAATTAGCTGCAAAGTTCTTGGCAAAGAGTTTGGCTTTGTCTGATGCTGACGAGATTACCTCAAGTCCATTGATGATAGGTGAGATAGAGCACACGCTTCTGTTCATGATCCTGTTTGTTATTTGCCAAAACTGGTGGCAACCAAGCCGCTGCTCAACGACTTTGGACTTGACGGACTGATCATACAGCTCTCTCGCGTTGTTAATTACTCTTTTACAGTGGTTGCTGGCAGCCCTGAAAGCGGCTTTATTCTCAGTACATCTGTTACGTGGAAAGAAATTGTGAAAGTGATTTCTGCGTGCAATGACAGCAGCATATTCTGGAGAGAATCACGACTGCCTGTTAGGTTTTTGCTGGAATGTTTTCGAGGGTATGAATCGGTCTATACCTACAATTAACCATTCCATCAGGTTTGATACTATAGAGGACACATCTTTTTAAACATGAAATGCAGAGGTAGATCTGATATAAATGTACGGAAGCTATCACAGTCAGCCATGTATCGATATACTGTATGATAGAGAGGTGCGTCTGAGGATTTATTACATTTCATTTTTATCTTAACTGATACAACAGAGTGGTAGGAAGATCCCATTGCAGACAGAACGAAAGATGAACATAGCTCAGAGCAAGTTGTGAGAAAAAGATCTAGGAGACTTACATACTTACCATCAGTATCGGGCACACGAGTGGGTTCACGAACAATTTAAGTAAGGTCATAAGCAATGGAGAAATCAGGACAGAACCTCCCTCATCAAAAATTGTCTTGTTTGAGTGGGTTAACCATTCCACATTGTGAACATTGAAGTCTCCACAGACTTGCATGTTAGCTGAAGGACGAGCAGATAGGATGTGGTCAATTTTCTCAGATATGCTCTTAAAGATAGTAACTCCGCTGTTGTGGTGCAATAGAGGGCAAATATAAACGCAGTCGTGGTTGCAAGTGCAACCCAGAAGCACATATAAGGTAATTTAGTATCTTCAATAGCGATGTCCCTATCAAATAGTCGGTCCAATGCCAGTTTTGCTTAGGAATAATAGGTCTGGTTTAGTCTCCTGTATTTGGGGTTCAAGCTCTGGAAGGTTGAAACGTAGACCCATGATGTTGGAGAAGGAGACATGGTAGTGGGGTCTACGTTAGAAGTTGAATATCCGGGTTTAATCGTGTATTTTTCTGAAAACGTTTCATTATGCAGTTTTGGGATTTGTGGGATAGGTCGACAGACTTGCTTAGAGCAGATCAGAGAGGGAAAGTAAGAGAGAAAAAGAAACAAAGAAATATTTTGGTAGCACATGACAAGGTAAAGCTATAACAATTACCCACTAATATGGCATCGAGAGGCCCCACCAGAAGCCACTGCATGGTCCAGAATCCATTCACCAAATTGCAATACAGCAGCACCAGTACTTTGCACCTGCTGACAGGACAGCCTCCTTAGTGGTTAATCCAAGGTTCGAGTCCCTTACTATCAGGCAGATAACGTCAATCCGGATAAAACGTTTACCTCCAGCACCCTTACAAGTGACATGGCTACAAGGATCGACATAGAAACAGGAAATATCCGACATCTCTGGCGACTGTTCACACAAAATACTGCCAACTTAGAATACAGCTTTTTCTTCCCCCTTTGTCAGAAAAATCACTCATTAAAAATGAGGATAGAGGGACAAATAAGGAGAAGCGAGAGTAACGGAAGCTGCCAAAAATGCACCCAATACTGTGCAGATTCTATTTTTGCTCGTG
This sequence comes from Euprymna scolopes, assembly GCF_053919585.1. Lineage (NCBI taxonomy): Eukaryota > Metazoa > Mollusca > Cephalopoda > Sepiida > Sepiolidae > Euprymna > Euprymna scolopes. The sequence continues at coordinate 123,798,028 of NC_136484.1, forward strand.
CAGACATCACATCTGCTCTCTCCTTTATAATCAGATTGTTTATTTCTTCTTTTCTCAAACTAATGCTTGCGCACCTTCGAGATTTTATGTGGCGCTTTGTTTTCTTAGGACTATAGGGAAGTCTGTTTCATCCTTCTTATTCCCTTCCTCGCTTTCTCTCTCAAGGGCGTCATCTGAAGGAAGTTGTCTTTTGGTTGTTTGCGAGTCCTGTCTTCAGAGATTCTTTAATTTTTTATTTGAGTCATAATGTCAGTTTGTCACTTTTTTTACACAGGAATCACCAATTATCAAGGCCTGGAGGCCACTTGAGGATAAAGAGTAATGTATATACATTAGTCAATGTGATTATAGCGTAATAAATATAAATAGTGGGAATTTTGTAAATTGGATTACTTAGGGGGACAGTTCCCCAACAACTTGTTTACGTTGGACTTGAAGACAATCAGATTGTAGTCAGCTGGAAAGCAGGCAATCGGAAGAGAGTTCCACAGGCGTGCAGTTCTAAGAAAGAAGCTTTTTCCATGGAATCTACATTTAGGTTTAGGCACAGATAAAGAATGTGGGAAATTATTAATAGTGGATTTGGCTAGACAAGTGCTTTTCGTGAAAGTTTGGTGAAGGAGGACTATAGACTCAAGCTCAGATGAGCACTTGCGATGAAAATAACGATAAAACAGATTTGGTAACGAATGCCTCAGGCCATCTTGACCGCGCATCAATAGATCCAATTACATAATCCCCGCTAGAGAAATGTCTATAGATGTCTAGGTGGAGTATTTCCCAGCGGCTTTTCATTTTGGCCATATGCACCAAACTATGTTTTCCCTTCGGGTCTAATATTGTGCATGGGATATATCGGCTTATGGCAGCCTTTACGTTTTTGTCTATATTGGGCCACCATACCTTAGTTTTGAGTAGGGTTTTCGTTTTCATTATCCTCATATGTGTCTCATGCGCCAATTTCAGGATTCGTGTTTGGAAATTTTGGGGTTTGATGATTTTGACTTCACATATGACTATACCTCGTTTTGTTGTCAGTTCATTTCCTGCGTGTTTAAAGGGTTCTGCTAATTGATCCAGTCATATTGTTGTATTGCATTTTTCATTGCTGTTAATTCATAATTTTACTCGTGTTTTAATTCGAAGTTTTGTTAAGTTGTTACATATTCGCGGCTAGGTTTGCAGTACATTGAAGAGTTCCCACCTCAACCGAGAGGAATCTATTTATACTCACTATAATATTATTTTAATGTGTTTCAAGTCGCCTTGATTATGGAAAATCTATAATATAAATCCCACCTGTCTGTTTAAATGTATGTATGTATGTATGTATGTACGTCTACCTAAAACTTTCGACAGAGGCGAAGGATTTTCAGGAGATCAGTAGCGTTTTAAAGCTTGACCCTTTGGACGACAAATACCGGAATAATGGCTAAAACATTAATTCCTTCGCCCTCAACTGGGTACTTTTCTACATGGAGGGGTCGTTTTTTTTCGTCGATATTTTCGAAAGTCAGTCCCTTTTTCGATTGACTAGCCTTAACACACACCTCCAAAAACCTGGCTAACGCCGGGCACTGAGACTATATAGGCAATTATACAACTATCAAGAAGACAAGACTCGGAAAGTCATTTGTTGAAGAGTTCTAAAAGAACAGAGGCTAGTTCAATGAGGTATTTCTTTATTATTATAATGGAAATGAGATCATGCTCACACACCTTGGAGGTGTTTCGGTTTTACATCTTAAATAAGAGAAAAATCCAGGTTGTCTTTTTTCTTTTAATAATTACAAGAAACCTTCTCAACGACTGATAACCATGACTAATTATGCACTACCCGAAAGCTCATCTTTCAACCTACTCGGCTTAACGTTCACAGAGGATATGAATTGGAACAGATACATTGACAGCATTACCAAGGTGAACTCTCTCTACTGTGCTAGAAGGTTACTTACACCTGAGAATATCCTGTATCTCTGCTAGGCCACTAATCGCCCATGTATGAAGTATTGCTGTCATATTTGGTCTGGCGCATTTGCTATTAGTCTTTTACTCCTAAACAAAGTTTTAAAAAAATCGACAACCTAATAGGTCTCGCTTTGTTAACCAGACTCCAATCCCTGTTCCATCGAGAAAATGTTGCATCCCTGTGCCTATTTTACAAATATTTTAATGAAAGGTGCTCCAACAAACTCTACGACCTTTACCTCCTCGACAAGCAGCAAAATCACGTCTCTACACAGTAGAGACCTCTAGATGCCGGACAGCCTTCTATTCTAATATTTTCTTCCTCGGGCTGCTAGACATTGGAATTCCCTCCCCTGTCCCTGCTTCCCTGGCTGTACTGACATGGAGAAGTTCAAATGTAATGTTAACCTTCGTCTAGCTGCTCAACTACCTACATAGTATTCCTGCAAATTATGCCAGAAATAGTAGCTCTCTACATCAAAGTGGCACTCTGCACTGTTTGGGATGTAAAAGCAATAAAAAATGTGTAGCAATAATATTTCCAAATCTTCATCATTTCGTCATATAACTGATGAATTAGTCTGGAATTATAATTTGTATTAACGGTTTTGATAATAGTATTCGTTTCTTTGTGAAATCGACCACTTTTTTTTTACAAAGGAGTCACTATTTATCAGGGCACTGAGGCCATTTGAGGATAAACGTTAATGTGCGTACAGTGGTCAATGAGAAAATGTAGTAATCGTTGGTAGTGGAAATTTAGTGAATTGGATTACTTAAGGGAGGCTTATCAAGAACTTGTTTACATTGGACTTGAAGACAACCATAGTGTAGTCAGTTGGAAAGCAGGAAAACGGAAGAGAGTTCCACAGGCATGCAGTTCTAAGAAAGAAGAGTTGTTCATGGAATCTACGTTTAGGTTTAGGCAGGGATAAAGAGTGGGAGAAATTATTGGTATTGATTTCAACTAGACGAGTTTTTTTTCGTGAATGTCAGGACAGGAAAGACCATAGATTGGAGCTCAGTCGAGCACTTGCCATGAAAATAACTATAAAGTAAAGACAGGCTCACGACGTCTCTCTGTAAGAAAAAAGTTGCAGGGAAGAGAAAAATGCATCCCCCACTAGACACGAAATCTATTTTGAACTCTGTCAAGGCAGGATAAGTATTTCTAGCAGTTCTTGCGCAGATTTAGTAACAGTACTTCATCCTTGGATGTACCTGGCTCTTACACACGTAGCATTAGCAGTAAGATATCTACTGGAGCGGTAGAACGATCCTACCATTTTTTCGGCACCTGTGGCAATAGATTTGATGTACTTGTTCCATCTTAGATCAGAAATAAAAGTCAAAACCAGAAGCCTGTAAAAATATGGAACTTCCGAAAGACGAGAGCCATTCATTTTACTTGATGCCAAACGGGGATCAGAGCGTTGATAATGTAAAGATAGGAGCTTGGTTTTAGATGCGTTTAAATTAACCAGTCATCTTTCCCCCATTGACTACGTGTTCAAGATCATGTTACATGATAAGGGTTGTCTCCTTTTCATGTAAGTAAAAAGAATAGGGAATTAGTTAAATGAAAATGATATCAGAATAAGCGGGGATTGAACCCTGTAGATAAGTTTTAAAGAAGAATAGGTTTAAATGGAATGTCTAGTTAAATTGTTGATTCTGTTAAAATATTTAATAAATACAAATTTGGCTGGAAACTATTCACATTCTTAGAAAGAATGCATAATAAAAATATGGGTTACAGAATTAACGAGTTGGTTAAATTCCTTTGTAAAACAAAGAGAATGGAAAATGTTATTGTAAAGTGAGTTACATAAAATTAGGTTAGAGAAGGATTCGTGCCATGTATTTCATATACACGTGCTTGGTCATGCAGTGACGTCATGAGTTATGAATTTAGTTAAGTCAGAATCAGAGACCAGTAAGAAACGAGAGGAGTCAGATCAGAGAAGCAGAGGAGATCAGACCGATTCTCTGTTAGAGTCAAGGCACTCTCTGGGAAGCGGGAGGCTTAAAGTAACCATGTAAACAACTTTAAATCCCTCAAATACAGAATCATGTCCAACCGGTCGAAGAATAAATAATCGTATCATCATGTGTTTTTATAACTGCCGTCTTATGTTGTGTGATTCTACCAAAACAAAGGTAAAGTGAAATTGTACTAATATGAACTTTGTGTTTATAAAAATGTACAACTGTCAACGTAAATGTCAAACGCACTCTCGGTCTATCTATCAAGATATTCATAAATCTCCTTCTTGTTGAATTACAGACTTGGTGCTCCTGTAGTAGTATGTACTCTGTCTCTTATATATACAGAACTGTCTCTCTCTCTCTTTATATATACCCTGTTTATGTCTCCAATATGCTATCTCCACAAACATGAACATCCTAAGACATATGAAGACTCAACAACATGAACACTCCTAGGACTCTACTCTCTCACTAAGACTCTTCCTAATACGAACAGTCAACATCAAAGAATAATACATACGTCATCTTAATACGACCCATTACATAACAATCAGAGGAGAGAGAATCAAAGAAAATTTGGTCGTTTACAGTCTTTGAAGTATTGCCATAAATGGAATCAAGGTTTTTGATTAGCTTGGCAACATCGCGCACAGATATTTCTATGTAGCATAGAGTGTTTTCTGCTACAGGAGGAAATATTGGGTGTTGATGGCCTTAATCGCATAGGGTAGAATTAGCTGCAAAGTTCTTGGCAAAGAGTCTGGCTTTGTCTGATTCTGACGAGATAAATTCAGGATCATGTTTACTATCTGTCAAAATTGGTGGGAACCAAGCCGTTACTCAGCTACTTTGGACTTGGCGTGCTGAGCATACAACTCTCGCGTTCTATATTACTCTTCTACGGTGGTTGCTGGCAGTCATGAAAGCGGCTTTAGTCTTACTAGATCTGTTACGTTGGAAGCAATGGTAGCAGTGGAAAGAACCACGCCTGGCTGTTAGAATTTTGCTGGAATTTATTTATTTATTTATTCATTTGTTGTCGGTATCGTAAGTAGATTGTTGTGAAGTGTTGACAAACATAATGCTAATAGTTTTCCGTTTCTGAATTTTTTATGAAGAGATCTTGAAATGTTCTGAATACCATAATGTCGCCATCAACTGCTTTCTTTTACGCCATCGCCCCGTGGTTGGCATTATCGCGCATTTTTGGAAACATTAGTTTAGTAAATCATCAGAGACTTAAATGATGAACATTTTTATTGGCTTAAATACAAGGAATAGTAGTTTATAACAAATTTGTTACTTCTGTCTCCTCTGGGATCTGCTGACCACTCGGTTGTATCAGTTAAGATAAAAATGAAATGTAATAAGTCTTCAGACGTACCTCACCACCGTACAGTATACCGATACTCTGCAGCTGATTGGGATAGCTTTTGCACATTTATAACTAATCTTCCTCTGCATTCCATGTTTTAAAATTATGTGTCCTCTATAGTGTCAGACCTGACCGAATGGTTAATTGTATGCATCGACCGAATCATACCATCCAAAATATTCCAACAAAAACCCAACAGCCAGCCATGGTTCTCCCCAGAATGTGCTGCTGCCATCGCGCACAGAAATCACTGTTTCCATAGCTACCAACGTAATAGATGCACTGAGACTAAATCTGCTTTCAGGACTTCCAGCAACCACTGTAAAAGAGTAATAAAAATGCAAGGGAGCTATATGCGCAGTCCGTTCAATCCAAAGTAGCTGGGCAGCGGCTTGGTTCTCAACAGTTTTGGCAAATAGCAAACAGGATCCTGAATAGAAGCGTGCATTCTATCCCAACTATCATCAATGGACTTGAGGTCATCTCGTCAGCATCAGACAAAGCCAAACTCTTTGCCAAGAACTTTGCAGCTAATTTTACCCTATGCGACGAAGGTCATTAACTCCCCATATTTGCTCGTCAAACAGACAACACACTATGCAACATACAAATATCTGTGCGTGAGATCGCCAAGCTAAACGAGAACCTTGATTCCAGTAAAGCAATTGGCCCTGACGCCGTTCCAATTATAGTGTTGAAAAAGCTTCAACCAGAACTAGCCCCCATACTTACAAAACTGTTTAAGCGTTGCCTTAAGGAGAAGTGCTTCCCAACACCCTGGAAAACCTCATCAGTATGCTCTGTATTTAAGAGTTTATGCGATAATCATCTCCCTCCCAATACAGGCCAATAAGTCTCCTGTGTGTCATGAGCAAGTTGCTGGAATCCATATTAAATAGAGAAGTAGTCAACCACCTCAGCAGAAATAACCTTCTTAGTGACATGCAATATGTTTTCCGGTCTGCCAGGTCTACAGCAGATGTGCTAACGGTTATATCTCATAGGATTATGAATTTCTCGACAAAGGCTTCCTTTCTAGGGCAATTACTCTTGACATATAAAAGGCCTTCGATAAGGTATGGACCAAGGGTCTACTTCATAAGATTTCCAGCTACGGTATAACTGGAAATGTTTTCTCAATCATTAAATCATTTCTCTCTCATGGACTCATAAGTAGTGGTTGATGGGCAAAAATCAGAGACCCTCACTATTAATGCTGGAGTTCCTCAGGGGTCCATCCTGGGCCCAACTCTCTTTCTGATCTACATCAATGATCTCCCAAAACACGTACGTAAATAATTCGTTGACATCTATGCTGATGACACGACCATCTATGGCAACACTAAGGCTGTAAATGACAAAGATTTTCTCTCTTCTGATCTCGAGCGCACGGTACAGTTGGGGAAGAGGTGCTGGTTACTTTAATGCATCTAAAACCAAGCTCCTATCTTTACATCATAAATGCTCTGATTCCCACCTGGCATCAGTTGAAATGGATGGCTCTCGTCTAGGGAAGGCTCCATGTTTTGATAAGCGTCTGGGATTGACCATTACTCCTGACCTGAAATGGTCTATTGCCAAGCTCGCTGGAAAAATCGTGAGATCCTTCTACCCTCCAGAAAATAACTCACTGCTGATGAAATTCTCTATCTCTATAAAAGCCAAGTACATCCAAGATAGAGTACTGCTGCCACATCTGGGCATGAGCTGCTAAAAACAGTCTATCCTGCCTTGACAAAGTACAAAATAGATTTTGTGGCTTAGTGGGGGATGACCTTTTCTCTTCCTTGCAACCTCTCTCCCACAGAAGAGACGTAGCGAGCTTGTCTTTGTTTTATCGTTACTTCCTACTTACTAAGATGTTGAAGCATTTCTCCTAACAAATACCCCGGATATCTTAGCACTAAGCGAGACTAACCTACACTCCTCCATCCTCTCCAACTACTTTAACATGCCTGGCTATCTCCCACTCTGCCGTAAGGACTCTGACAGACATATGTACGGACTTAGAGTTTACATTCGTAACACCCTCCCCCTGACTAGAGAAACAAACAGACGATCAAACCTTTATGTGCTTTAGACTAAACATACAACATAACATTAGCTACTTTTATTTTCTCTACTGCTCTCCCTCAACCCAGGACTGCACCATAATAAACAAAGTCGCTGACAGCATAGACACAGCACTCTCCCTCGACACTAGCGCACAAGTACATGTATTTGGTGACTTGAATGTTCACCACAAAAACTGGCTTGGATTCTCTATTCACACAGATGCAGCCGGCAGCTCAACACATAGTTTCGCTATATCTCACTCCCTATCACAAATGGTTACGTTTCCAACCTGTTTCCTTGACCAGCAAGAACATGCATCACTTCTAGATCTGTTTCTGACTACAGTCCCCGAGGATTGTATAACAAATGCTGACAGCCCACTCGGAAACGCTGACCATGCAGTGATAATGGTAGAAATCACCCTAAATTCTAGACCCAAAACTGAAGAGCCAGTGCTCAAAACAACGAGATATTATAAAAAGGCGGGCTGGGAAGCCATCAGAGATCTTATCAGAGATGCCCCATGGGGAAATATTTTTCTCTTCCTGCTGAACAGTGCGCAAATGAGAACACTGAATGGTTCAAAACTGCAATTGAAGCACATGTTCCCACGCGGAAATTTTATAGCAAGCCCCACTCTCCCTAATGGTTTACTTTGACTTGCGCAACTGTCATTGCTCAAAGGCAGCATGCATACCGCATATTTAACCGACATAAGTCTAGTTCAAACAAACAGAAGTATATAGAAGCTAGAAGTAACGTTAAGAAAGAAATAGCGTCAGCTAAGAGAGAATTTACTGAAACCACTATAAAACGCATCGAAGCACAAAAATTAGGAAATTGTGACTTCTGGAAAATCTACAACAGTGTAGTAAATAATAGGCAATCAACAATTCCCCCACTAACCAACAATCACGAGGTTGTTTGCTCAGCAACCGACAAGGCTAATATGCTTGCCAGCCGGTTTGCCTTGAACTCCACACTGGACCCTTCCAAACACCGCCTGCCTGACTTTCCTTTGCGGACAGATGCCACACTAGACGATCTAAAAATCACTCCTGCTCAGGTACATGCTATCATAAAAAACCTTGACCTTTAAAAGCATGTGGACCTGATCTCATTCCAGCTGTGCTATTAAAAAAGTGCTCAGCCGAAGTAGCTCGTTTTCTCCAAACTCTATAACAAATGCCTTAATGAATCATGCTTTCCGGGCTGTTGGAAAACTACTTCTGTGGTACCAGTATTCAAGAATTCTGGCAAAAGAACTGACTCATTAAATTATCGCCCCATTAGTCTCCTCCCACCTTTCGCCAAAATATTTGAAACCATAATTAACCATGCTCTAGTCCGGCACCTTACAGATGCTAAACTTCTGACTGACAAACAATATGGATTTAGACAAGCCCGTTCCACAGCAGACATCCTCACTGTAATCTCTGAACGTATATACCATTCACTGGACAAAGCGGGGGAGGGCAGAGCGGTAGCTCTAGATATATCTAAGGCTTTTGACAGAGTATGGCATGAGGGTCTCCTCAGGAAAATTAAATCATACGGTATCACTGGTAGAATACTTAACATAATTAAATCCTTCTTAGATAAGAGAAAAATCTAGGTTGTCCTCAACGGTCGTACATCTAAACAGTATGATATAAATGCGGGAGTGCCTCAGGGGTCTATCCTTGGGCCTCTATTGTTCCTAATATCTATTAATGACCTCCCCGACAAAACTGCCTCTGATATGGGTATATATGCTGCTGACACCACACTCTATAACAGGCATGACAGGAAAACAAATGAACAAATAACTAAAGAAATGGCAAAAACACTAGAGGATGACCTCCAATCTGTAGTGGAATGGGGACATAAATGGATGGTCATATTCAATGCTGCCAAGACTAAACTGGTTTCCTTCAATAATTACAAGAAACCTTCTCTGCCACCAATAGCAATGGCCAGTGACTCCCTGTCTGAGATTACATATTTCAAACTGCTTAGCCTAACGTTCACAGGAAACATGAGTTGGAACAATTATATTGAAAACATTGCCAGGGCCGCTGCGAAAATGGTAGGCTCTCTCTACCGTGCTAGAAAACTACTAACACCTGAAAGTATCCTGTACCTCTATAAGGCCACCATTCGCCCATGTATAGAGTATTGTTGTCACATTTGGGCTTGTGCATCTCCTGCTAGTCTCTCGCTCCTAGACAAGGTTCAAAAGAGAGTTGCCAATCTGATAGGCCATAAACTGGCATTTAAGCTTCAGCCTCTGTCCCATCGACGAAACGTTGCACCCCTCTGCCTGTTCTACAAGTATTTTAATGGTGAATGCTCTGACGAACTGCAGATACCTGTGCCCCCACGACGTAGACACCTTCGACAACCCCCCCCCACACACAGTAGAGATCCCTGGATGTAAAAGATCTTTCTACTCCAGTAGTTTCTTCCCCAGACTCTAGAATTCTGCAATTCCATACCGGGTCCCTGCTTCCCTAACTGTACTGACATGCAGAAGTTCAAGTGTAACGTGAACCGACATCTTGCTGCCCAAATCCCAACATAGTGCCCCAGCAGTTGCTGCCCCTGATAGGAGCCCCCTACACCAAAGTGCCAATGTGCCTTGTTTAGGGTGAAATATAATAATAATAAAAAAAAACTTCCATGGCAAGTGTTCGTCTGAGATCGAATCCCTGGTGCCCCCTCGCCAATCTTTCAGGATAAACACCCGTCTAGTGAAAAAATTTTCCCCACTCTTTAACTGTGCCAAAACCAAAAGGTAGATTCCATGAACAAAGCTTCTTTCTTAGAAGTGCCCGCCAGTGGAACTCTCTGCCGTCTGCCTGTTTCCCACCTGACTACAACTTGGATGTCTTCAAGGCCAACATAAACAAATTCCTGATGAACCGCCCCCTTAAGTAAGACACTTTATCAAATCTCCAATATTAACGATTACTACGATACTATCCCATTGATTACTGTTTAATGGGACCCCAGAAAAGTTAAGTTTAACCTATTTTTAAAACATTTATTTTAAAATCAAATAAATCAAATAAGAAATATATAAAAGGCTCTTCATGTTTATAACGCTTTTGGAATAAAATCAACATGTCGCCATTTTCATTCACTATTCAAGATATGCATGAATTGAAAAAAAATGTAACATGTTTAAGTAAACTTTTTTTTAAAGACACATTTTTAAATTTAAAACATAAAACGTTTGGTGGTTCAAAATGAATTCTTTGTTCTGATTTGAATGTAAATGAAATATGAATTCCTTCTCGCAATACAATCGACGTCGGTGATTAAATGAAAACCTATGTAGTTATAGTATCAAGTTGGTATTCAGGTATTTTACAATAATATCGAGGAGTCAGCGTTCACGTCGTACATCCACAAAAAGCAAAGACGACGTGTTATTCTATTTTATTTAATTTATATACATTAAAAATATTTTTAAATAATATGAGGTTCAGAGCTGTGAGAAAAAATACGCATGCTCTCATTCATTTCTGGATAACACCAAGCGTGTTTATATTTAAAGGCGGATACCTAGAATGGACTATAAATATTTATAATACATTTCTCATATTATTTATCTTTTTCTTTTTGGAAAAAAGGCGTTTGCTAAAAAAAAAAATATTCAAGAAGCCTGAAATGGTTGGAAACGATGGAATCAAATGGGCAGAATTTTATTACTTCTCGCCACGTATTTGTCAGGTTTGGGGGACATGTTAGAGCAACCTTTAAACTTAAGTTCATAGATAGAAGATTTCGCTTTAATTAATCGAATAAAGAGAGAATGAAGTGTAGTATGAGAAGTATACTCCTAATCAAAAAATGTCAGTTTCACCGAGAAAAGCAGATCATTTTGGTTTGCCATGATTGACTTTCATAAACCCCTCAACAGATTATATCTCTGTTCATGGAATTACTATTTAAAAAAGAATAACATAGAACTAAGCTTGGCCGGAATTGAATGAGGAATGTTTCAAACACCCATATTTTTATTGTCATCGAAATTGGCGAAATCTCCTATTTTTCAATCAAACCGATTGATTGTCTGCTCTAGTTGGGGACTCATCGCGGTGAACCGGGCAAAAGCTTCACATGCATATCGCAGTGACTAAGTTCACAATATATTGTAGTCTACATTGCACTGTAGAGAATCTAGTGTTGATTTTATAAAATTATATATATATATATATATATATATATATAAACCCGTCTAGCTGAATCCACTGTGAAAAATTTCCCCCACTCTTTATCTGTGCCTAAATCAAAACGTAGATTCCATGAACAAAGCTTCTTTATTAGAACTGCACGCCTGTGGAACTCTGTTCCGTCTGCCTGCTTCCCACCTGACTACAACTTGGATGTCCAACGTTAACAAATTCCTAATGAACCGCCCTCTAAAGTAAACACTTCATTAAATCTCTACACTAACGTACTGTACTTGCAATAACCGTTTCCCTGAGTGGCTTCCGGGCCTTGATAAGTGATGACCACCGTGTAATATATATATATATATATATATATAGAGAGAGAGAGAGAGAGAGAGAGAGAGAAAGAGAGAGAGAGAGATAAAGAGAGAGAGAGAGAGAAAGACTTGAATTAAAGTTTAAAATTTAAAAGCTAAGTATCATGCTTCAATTTTGCTCTAAACAGACACATTCATTTCGAACGCGGCCCTGTCATATCAAATAACCTACTGTTGATTTATATTTTGAACCTTTCGGCTTGTGTGGAAATAAAACTTCTCAAATACACTTGTGATGTTTGGCTGTGTAAGATGTTAACTTTGGTCAAAATCGCCTGTTTCTTCTTTCATCGGATTATTTCGATTATCAATCATCGATACTTATCGAAAGCATTGCTGGGCGCATAAAGTACCTTCGTGTGAAATTTCATAAAATAGACCCAGCCGTTTTCGAGTCTATAGGAAACGTACTTACCCACAGACACACGCACAAAGTTACTTTTATATAATAGTGGATAGATAGTTTATGACTTTGTATGTAAAGATTATAGGAAAAAGTAAGAAAACAGATCAGTAAAAAAACATCTTTTTTGCTTCATTAGCACAAATCAATCAGAATACTTGATTTTTGTATATTAATTTGACTTCTAGTAAAAACATAATTTTATCTGCTATTATAAAGGCTTTTAAACCACTTTCGAATGTTAATAGCTACAAACAAGACGCTGTTTGTTGTCTTAAAACGAACTCCTTTTTTTATTATTTTATTATCAGGAGTATACTTCTCATACCACACCTTATTCTCTCTTTATATAATCACTGAAAGCGAAATCTTTTAAAAATAAGTAATTTTAATTTTTGTCCTAATCCAGGGCGTACGGTTTTGGGGAGCTGGATTTTCTCCGAATTAAAAACCGATCTTATATTTAACTCTGCCTCCACGACGAGGGAACACGAGAATACTAATAAGTTACGAAATTCGAAAATGATTTTAAGATTATAAACCATGAATTCGAAAGTTATGTCGAGTTAGAATTAAAATCCATAGACATAGAATCAAGTACCATGGTTTATTTGTGCCCCTAACTGCTGGGCAAATGATATATAGTGAGAAAAACGAAAGTATTTTCGACCTTCATCACTATTGTAGTGATGAGACCGAAAGAATCGACTTCTTTGTTTTGTTTATGTGAAGTTTCTGAAGAAGATACATTTCCTGATTGTACGTGTTGTTTGTTTATTCGAAGTTATCAAAAAGAAGTCAGTTTCTTATTGTTTACAATATAATATGGCATTCAAACGAAGTTAATTGACGTCTTCATAAAATGGTAAAAAAAAAAAAAAATCTGAGTACAAAGGTTAAATTTTGCGTTTATATAAATATATGGAAATTTCATTTTATTAACCCTCGGTATTTTCTTTCATTTTCTTTCATAAATTGATCACCTGCATACGGGATATCTTTACTAAATAGGCTTCGTGGCTTAGTGGGGGGGGGCTTTTCTCTTCCCTACAACCTCTCTCCTACCACATTGTCGCCCTCAACAGCCTGCTTCTACATAATTGCCACTTATCAAAGCATTGCCGTCTGAATGGGCAGGTAGCCCAGTCCACTTGTGAAAACCTTGGTTTAGTACATCGTCAGAGGTTTTAATAATAATTCTTTTCATAGGGATGGAGTGATCCTTTAAAACTAAATTTTAGACAGTCAAAGTGTGAAATCACCACATCTGTGGGAAACGTAGAAAGTGGGGAAAAGAAAAGATAAAAACCTCAAGCGGCATCAATAGAGAAACCGGCAGACAATAAGAAAAAAAAAATGAAAAAGATATATAGCTTTACAAATTTTATGGTTTCAATCAAGATGAACCAAGCGAAACTAGGATGTAATGACAAATTAAAATAATTTAAAAATGATCATTTTAGAGTTGATATAAAATACTTATTTAAACTAATTATGTTCATTCTAATTTATATAAAAGCATAATTAATATGTTACAAATATAAAAAAAAAGAATTCTCTCTCTGTCTTTTTTTTAACGTGTTTGGAATAAAATCAACATTCCGCCATTTTTATTGACAAATAGGCGAAGTGAAAACAGCATCGGAAAATAATGACTGTTACGTAAAGTTTCTTTGAAGAAAATAATTTTTAATTAAGAAATGAAATTTGTTTCATTACTAGCATGCCGCCCGGCATTGCCCGGTCGTAATATACGCTTAAATATGGTATTTTGATATTAATGCATATTTCGTATTTATTACTATAGTATATTAGACCCAAGAATTTAGGAAAACTCGTCCCGGGAAAACTCGTCTCGGGAAAACTCGTCTCCGGAAAACTGGTCCCCTTTCGCTAGGTGGGAAAACTGGTCCCTTATTGAATAAATGTCGATTGAAAACACATTTTATGATCGTTCTTGAAGGAGATATTGTTTTTTAAAATAGACTATAACCCCCATAATATTTAAAAAAAAATATTTTTACTTGTTTAATGTTTTTTTTGGGGGTTTGTATTACTGTACACATAGATTCGAAAAAGTTGTCAAAAAACAAATATATAACAAATAAATGTTATCAAAGGCAAGATAAGTTACTTTTCTACCAAACTGGATATAATTTTCGTGTTTTTATTTAGTTTAACATGTTTATTCAGCTCGAAAAGCATACAGTGTTTACCGATGTATTGGAAAATTTAAAATGGCGGCCGACTCTCTCTTTAACACAGTAAGTTCGGAAAAAGGTGTAATAAATAATAAACTAGACAAAATAATATTAGAAATTTGCTCAATATATGTTACCAATATATGTTAACTTGACATATATTCGGCATTCGGTGGTTTTTTTAATAGTATTTTGTCTAGTTTATTATTTATAACACCTTTTCCCGAACTTACCGTGTTAAAGAGAGAGTCGGCCGCCATTTTGAATTTTCCAGTACATCGGTAAACAATGTATGCTTTCTGAGCTGAATAAACATGTTAAATTGAATAAAAACACGAAAATTATATCCAGTTTGGTAGAAAAGTAATTTATCTTGCCTTTGATAACATTTATTTGTTATATACTTGTTTTTTGACAACTTTTTCGAATCTATGTGTACAGTAATACAAACCCGAAAATTGATTAATAAATTTATTTAGTGATTACTTTTTCTCTTAATGATTGATTTTAGAATTTTGAAGTAAAAATTTAAAAAAATTAAAAATTAGTTAACGAGAGATTGTTAGCACATGGTATCCCTCGCGCCAAAAAAATATTTCGTTTTTAATTTATTAGTTAATTTTTGCAAAATTTGACAGGACGACAATAAATGTTGATAATTGATGAAATTATAATTTTAAATAACGCATGAGTGCATTTGGTATGAGATAAAACAAAAACATAACAACAAAAAAACTATCATAATTAAAAAAACAAAACAAAAAAGTAACGAAAAATCGAATCGCTCCCTGTTTTTTCATTTTTTGGTTTTGTTTTTAATTATTGTTTTTATGACTCCAAAAAAACATCGTTAAAATAAGAACCAAAAAAAATTTGTAATTAACTTTGTATGAACATAATAAACGCTTTAATATAAGTGAAACCACTAAGAACTTAGCCAGTTAGGTAGAAAACGGACACTTAGAAAATCGATTTTATTTTAAAAAAAAAACAAAACATTAAACAAGTAAAAATATATGTTTTTAAATATTAGGGGGGGGGGCCTATAGTCTATTTTAAAAAATAATATCTCCTTCAAGAATGATCATAAAATGTGTTTTCAATCGATATTTATTTAATAAGGGACCAGTTTTCCTACCTAGCGAAAGGGGACCAGTTTTCCGGAGACGAGTTTTCCCGAGACGAGTTTTTCCGGGACGAGTTTTCCGGGCACCTAGACCCAATATATAGTAATAATTTAAAAAGTAAAAAAAACAAAAACAAAAAACGACTCGTGCCGAGAATCGAAACCATAACGTTTAGCTTACGATGTACTTTTTCCTTTGACGTTAGTACCTGAGCTATGAAGACATGTTTGCTTCAAAACTAAAAATGAAAACACGAACCAATAGCTATTACGTTACGCATGCATATTCGTAATGCCGTCGTTCGATCTTTTTCTGGCAAATTTCATTTATTATTTTTTTTTAATTTTCACACTTTTGCACCGATTTTCGTCGGCTAAAACCCAAACCGAAAGTTTCGTATGGGTTCGAATACTCTATATATGAAGTTTTATGTCCGTAGACCAAAACCTGATAGAGGAGTTTGTTAGGCAAATTTTTGTAAACAAAAATATATATATGCATACATATATATAGAAAGAGGTCTGTGTTTACTATAAGCTCTCTATGCAAATATCATGCAAGTATAAATCATGTAGAATATCTGCATGCATATTATATACGCAATAGTTCCTATTTACAATGCCTCGCCACGAGGGCAGAGTTAGACACTACGATCGATTTTTAACGTGGAGAAAAGGAACAAAAATAAAGATTGTCTCAGTCGTGAAGGATTTCTCCACCACTGACAGAAAACAAGAAATTGAAGTGCAGCAGTGCAACAAGCGGTATCAGAAATTTCGTGAAAATAGTGAATAATTCCACCCCATCTTTCCAAGCTTATAACTCCTCGAAAAATGTAATTCAAGCCCTAATTTTTTTTCAATTAAAGGAGCAAGGACCAAGGTTTCATTTTAAAAAAAAAACCCAAAAAACAATGTGTTTTTTAAAAAAAAAAAAGGTTTTAAACTTCGGACTTTACAGGTAAATTTCTAAAAAACGGGGTTTTTTTTTGTTTTAAATTTGAATATATTATTTATTGACCTTTTCTCTTCAATTTGTGATATATAAAACTATTCAACATAAATTAATTATTTACTTTTTAAGAGAAACTTGAAAATGGGGGGGGGGCGTGAATTAAAAAAAAAGCGTTTGTCTAAAATATTATATTCGGTTTATTGGAAAGAACATAAAATTTCACATTGACCCTGAAAATATCGTAAAAATAGAATCAATAGAAAAATTTTGATAGATTTTTAAAGTTTAAAAATTGAAAAATATTGAGTTCGGAAAATTCATTACTGTTTTTAAAAAAATATATATATTTCTATTACTTTTAAAACAACTGCAATAGTTTATTTTGGAAGTATAATCCATAAAGAAAATAAATAACCCACTTTTAACAGAGAAATTACGAGATTTTTATATTTTATTCGCAGTTTCGTGTTAGGGGTGTCAAAAATTCCTACAAAAATTCTGATACTGCTGAAGAACAGATGGTATTTAGAAAAACAAATTAGGCACAAGGCCGTTTTTAATGTGAGGTAAAAACCAGCTCCCCTAAAAGTAGGCAAAAAGGGGGCACTCTGGTTACCAAAAATAATAATTGTCCCAGTATAGAGGGTTTCCCCTCCATTGACTGATACAAATTATCTTAAGTGCAGTATCTGCCGGAACAGATACTACACTTTGATCTTGGCCCAAAGGCCAAATGATCATCCCATAAGAAAACCGAAAAAACTAATATGGAATTAATTAAAATGAATGTTTTAAAGAATATGCAAATTAGCTTAATCTTTTGCAGATAAATGCAATTCAACGACACATTTATAAGAAAGTTGTATTATTTTTTAAATAAATATAAAAAAAGGTGTTTTTTTTTAAATATAAATATCAATACACAAAAAAAAAAAAAAAGAAACAAATTTATAGGAGCATATATTGTCCGCTGGCCAACAACAACAACAACAACAACAACAACCTTTTTCTTAATCCCGTATATCTTCAGAGAGGGGTACTATAGTATATAGGATTTGTGAGGGGGAATATATATATTTTTTTTCCATGGAGGTCACCACTTTTCAAGGCCGGAAGCCACTCGGGGATAAGGGTTATTGCGTGAACAGTAATCAATGGGATAATATCGTAGTAATAGTTAGTATTAGAGATTTGATAAAGTGTCTTACTTAAGGGGGCGGTTCATCAGGAATTTGTTTATGTTGGACTTGAAGTCATCCAAGTTGTAGTCAGGTGGGAAACAGGCAAACGGAAGAGAATTCCACAGGCGTTCACTTCTAAGATTAACCGTTTTATTTACAAATAGTTTTATTTAAAAACAGTTTTATTTATAAATAATTTCATTAGCAAGTAATTAATTGACAAAAAGTGTGTTCATTAAAAAAAATATACTTGCATTGTTTATAAATAATAAAAAAAGACAATAATAAACTAATGGCAAATATAGTGACGCTACGACAGAACACCGACTATTAGGTATTCGAGGTCGCTGACAACGAATCTGATAATCAAACTCGTTGCAAATTTACCGTTTGCATGGCATTAACCCCTGGACTCATGGACTATCTTCCGCCATTTTACAGCCTCCGTTTACGATACGCACGCGCGCCCGTTAAATGTGCCTTCTCACATGGCGTACGAATCTTCTGCAGAGCGGACAATTTAGAATTATATGAAAAAAAAATAAAACAAGAAGAAAAGAAAAATACATTTTTTTTTCAGAACATAGAATTTTCAAAGCCTTGTGTTTAAAATGTCACGATCTAAACCCCGAGAGTTGAACTTGCCAGTGAGTCCAAAATCCATCTAAAGTGAAACAACCCATCTCTTCACAGATTTTTAGGTTCGAATAGACAGGGACAAATTGAAACTAGAATGCTCCGATCAAATTAGAATAATTTCAAACATTCGGTGCTTATTTAAATTGGTCCTTATGGCGGCAATTAAAAGTAAAGAAAATACAGAAAAGTCTGTTTGGTGTACATACTCGGTACAGAACGAAGATGTCATATCCTAAAAATTATGTAAATCGATCAAGTATTTTTATTAAAAACTAAGAAAATCAAAATTTACGATTTTCAGCGATTTTACTACTAAAATGTATTGAACATAAGCTGTTTTTTTTGTATTGAATATCTCAACTTCGATTTAAGTTGTCTCCCCTTATTTATTTCAACGGATTTAATCATGGCAGACGAAAACACCGACTCGTTTAGTCGTAAAATTCGATTTTCTTGAATAAAATAAAATTACTATCAAATTACGTGATTTTTGGAATATTTCATCTGTAACGAGTACGTACATCATACAGACTTTTCTGTATTTTAATCACTTTTAATTGCTTCCATAACTGCTAATCTGAATAGCACGGGACAATCTTTTAGAGACGATTATATGACTTTAAACATGTTTATTTTTAATTTCCTTTAAAGCATAATTAATATATTAACATAAAATGTTTATCTTGTTTTTCACTTGTTTGAATGGATTTTATTCCAAACACGTGAACAAACATTTCAACATTTTTGTAGACAAATATGCCAAGTAAAATAAAAAGCCAAGGTAAATAAAGATTTTTAAGGGAAGTTTCTTTTCTTTTTTTTTTTTGTCAGAATCGTCTGCTGGGTAAAACGCTGTCTCAAAATCGACCCCTTACTCACATAAATGCATTTTTTTTACAAATTTGGATTTTTTTTTTTTTTTTTTTTTGCAAATTTGGATTCCTGGCCTTCGGGTAGTATCTGTCCGACAGATACTGCAAACAAAGACCATATGTGGGGGCGACCCCACATATAAGACCTTGGTCAATGTAGGGGCAACCCTTCATACCAATTGTCACTATCCAGCAACCCTACTCTCTGGGGAGTTGGTCCCCATTTCCCCTTCGGCCCTTCACTCCTCACATTAAAAATCGGCCTTGTACCTAATTTGATCGGTGGGGGAGCAAATAAATACCAACCCCACATATCAGACCTTGGTCAATGTAGGGCAACTCTTCATACCAATTGTAACTATCCAGCTCTCATTTCCCACCCATCGGGAGCTGGCCCCCTTTTCCCTCCCCCTCCCTTACTCTCCCCATTAAAAAACGGCCTTGTGCCTAGTTTGCTCAGTGGGGAAGCAAATAAATACTTCAAAGTGTAGTATCTGTTCTTCAGATGCTGCACTCAATTTCTTGTTCTCTGTTAGTGGAGGAGAAATACTTCACAACTGAGACAATTTTTATTTTTGTTCCTTTTCTCCACATTAAAAAACGACCCTGGTGTGTAACTCTGTCCCGTGGAGAGACATTGTAAATAGGTACGATCATCTATTTTGTCGTTGTCCAGAGATACACTTGAAAAAAAAGTCATATGTTAATATCAAACACGATTTTTCAGTTAATCAAGTTAAAAATAAACAAGTTCTTTTATTTATTTTCACATTAATTGAAATGTAATCTGATACACAGACTTTATATCCGCATGAATCAGACTTTGGACTTTATTTAATTCATTAGTTGTCACCCACCTTCAACAAGTGGCATTTGAGTTTACGCATGACCAGTTTACGCATGACCCCAATCACCAAGTCGCCAATATAAAAACAGCACACCTCACAAGAAATCTTTCATAATTCTCTCCTCATTCAATACATGCGTATCTTTTATTGAAGTTCTCGGGTGACATTGAAAATCGAGGTCTGAATCACAGAAAATGATGAAGTAAGTACCGTATTTTAGCTTTTTTAAAACTGGTTCATCTTGTTTTTATATTTCTCCAAACCTTTATTCAATACCGAATACGTTTTTGCCTCCTTTTTGTTTAATGTCAGCCACTAATAGAGATTGTTTTTCTATACCTTATATCTAATCTTAAACATAACCTCTACTCCCAGGTTAACTCTAACCATATCCTTAGCTAGCTCTTGGATTCTGCAAACAAAGACCACATTTTCACACGATAATTCATTATTACAAATCATTTTTATCCGTGTATGCCCCGTAAAACATTGTTTTTAGACAGACTCGACTATTAAATATTAATGGACCAACACTTATCAATTCTCAACAAGTTTGTCAGCTCGCGAGTAACAAAACTATGAGATCATTGTTTTTTTCACAAACTGCCAAAAACTGTATTTATTATTATAGATCCAGATACATTCTTAAATAAAGAAATAGTGGTTCCTTCTTACAACAGAGGCGCGATCGAATAATACAGTTTTCTTTAATTTATGGGTACAAATTAATCATAATACTTGACTTATATAAATTTTAATTCTAGTAAAAATCAATACGCGTCCGTCAGTGTAAAGGCTTCAAAATTATTTTCGAATGACGATGGCTAAACAACAAATGAAATGC
This sequence comes from Euprymna scolopes, assembly GCF_053919585.1. Taxonomy (NCBI): domain Eukaryota; kingdom Metazoa; phylum Mollusca; class Cephalopoda; order Sepiida; family Sepiolidae; genus Euprymna; species Euprymna scolopes. The sequence goes on from NC_136484.1 coordinate 123,819,021, forward strand.
AAACAGCTTTGGAAAATGAAGATTTGTCATTAAGGTTTCTTTGAAAAAAATTATTTTTTTATGCAGAAACAAAATTTATCACATAATCGTCCGGTGACCATAACGCTAGGGGAAAATGCGTTCTTTTTTGGGGGATACGAATTATTTTCTATACCAGCATCTATTTTGTTCGTGTCTCTGTTTCTCTGACAGGAGATACATTTGAAAACAAAGTTCCATGCAAGATCAAACGTAACTTTTCTGGAGTAAAATTTTTCAAGACAGCCACTTTACGGCTGTTTATACGTAATACGTTTTTTGTATCTTTTTCGTTTAATATCAGCCACTTATAGAACTTGTTTTTCTGTATTTCTTCTAATCTTAAATATCTACTCCTCCGTTAACTCTAACCATAACCTTAGCTAACTCTAACATAATGTCTGTGAGGACAGGTTCATAAAAATAGAACAGATACTTCAGTACCCCATTGAAGAATGGGGTAGTACATGGGAGGATGGTATGATGACGAATTAGCATATACTAAGAGAAGAAGGGGGGGGGAGGAGATGATGGCAATTATTTGGAAGATAGTATCATGACAAACGAACGGGCATGTATTGTGGGATGCCAAGATCAAAAATCGCCTGTTTATTCATTTATCGGATTTCGATTATCAATTATCGATACTTATCGAAAACATTCCAATACAAAATCTAACACAGTTAGGCAAGGCACAGGCACATAAATTACCATTCGTGTAAAATTTTATAAAAATCGATCCAGCTGTTTTTGAGTTCATACCGAAACGCACAAGCACACAAAGTTATATATATATATATATATATATATATATATATATATATATATATATATATATATATATATATATATATATATATATGAGTGGTTTTTGTTTTGATTTTGATTTTTTAAACGATAGTAATGTTTATGTCTCCGCCTCGGAGACCGGTGTTATTCTTAGAAAGTCGCCCAATTTTATTTGGACGTATTATTTATTTATTTTATTGATTTATTTATTATTTTGAAAAACAGTAATCTACTACGAACACGCGTATTTCGGAGCCCGCACAATCACAAATAAATTCAGCATGGCTTGACTGTTGGTAGGATTCGAACCTTGGACCTTATGTATTTCAATCCAGCGCCCTAATCCACATAGACAATTTACTGCTTCGTTTTTATCGTTCATCTGTTTACGTGGTTTTTGTGTTGATTTTTTAAACGATAGTAATGTTTTTTTATATATATATATATATATATATATAGTTATCCTGACGCTCCGCACTTTTTATTTACCTTGGAAGTGACGTCACACCAATCTTATAATACGGATGGCTACAATTGTAAAAATAATTTGTTTTATTTTTCTTTCATTTTGAGCTCCTTTTTTTTTCTCCCGTTTAACTTTTGTTTGCTCCCATTTCTTATTTTGAGCGGAGAATTTATTTTATTGTCATTTTGAGCTCTTTTTCCGATCCGGCGTTACCTTTTATAGGTACTCCTGCAGTCCTGCACTCCTGCAGTCCTGCACTTTACGACCCGAGCTATTTTTAACGCTATTATTTAGAAACCTATTATTTAACATGGGGAAGGGAGGGTGTATTGTAACTATTCTGTACTTTCACCTAACAATTCAATTAAAAAAATGGTAAATATGAAGAATTACTCCACCCTCGAAAATTCCTTTAAAATTACCACTCTTAAATGTTTTCGGGGTCGCTGAAAACGAAAATAACGTTTGAAATTACGGCAAACGTGTAGTTTTCAAGATATGAAGAAATGTTAGTTTTAAAAAGTGGGGGATCACTTTTCAATAATAATTTAACGTAAAATGATCACCCACTTTGTGGTCACGATTTTTGGGGTGGGGTAGGGGCTTCCTTTCTACCTTCGGAAAATTCTTTAAAATTACCTGTTTACATTTGGTGGGAAGCGGTGTAAAATAATAAACAGTTCTTCTGCTTGGTTAATGTCGGCACGTTACTTATGTTAATACGGTTAATTAAACTGCATAAGCACCTGTTAAAAAACTATACAAGTAAAACAAATTATTTTTTACTTGTAAACTGGTTTATTAATTGTAGAAAACAGAAACAAACGGAAGAAAAAAGGAGAAAAATAAAACAAATTATTTTTACAATTGTAGCCATCCGTATTATAAGATTTGTGTGACGTCACTTCCAAGGTAAATAAAGAAGTGCGGAGCGTCAGGATAACCATATATATATATATATATATATATATATATATATATATATATATATATATGACTTACAATGAGATTGTTAGCTCGGTAATAAAGAACACTACGAATGAATTGATCTTTTCATAAACTACTAAAAGATTATTTATTATTATAGTAGATATTTCTTAAAAAAGAAAAAAATGGCGGTTACTTTTTAAAACAGAGCCCAATTGACTAATGCAATTTTTTTCTTTGATTCCTGGGCGCAAATCAATCATAATACTTGACTTTTATATATAAATTAGCTGCATATACCCGGCCGAAGTAATTATTCACATACTATTAAAGATACACCGAATATCCTAACTTGTTGAGAAAAGTGACCACATGTTAGATTTAGGGGAGCATAAAACATATCTTGGTTTATAAAAATCAAACGTGAAGGAAATTTCATAGTTTAAACGGGAAATAACTGCCATAACTTAAATAAACTTACTACCGGTTTTAAAGGCAACTGTTGTCAGCTATTAATAATTGAAAATATATTAAATATAAATTAAATTTAAAATAAATTAAATGAACTAACTTCAAAAATATTTCTAAATTAAATAATTAAAACGATTCTAGTACAAGAAATAATTAATAAAATCGAGCTAATTATTAAAATAGTTTTTCTTTAATGTAATATGCAAATGGAGGTATTCATTGAATGTTGATTTCTTTTGTATATATATATATTGTTTTTAAAATGCATCTCCCCATTTGGTCAAAGGGAAAATTATTCCCAACTTGCATTTAGATAAAAGTTCATCAAGGTCGCCTTTCTCGACCTTCCCAATTACACAGTTGAACATATTGACAGCCACCAGATGACACGAAATTCCTTAGGGAATTTCGTGCCGCACTAGAGAGGCTACCTTAATCCGATGACCTTTCACGGACTTCTAGCTGTATCAGGAATTAAATTTTTATATTTGCTTAACAGAAATTTTCTAGATGAGACCAGTGATTAATGCCGTCGAGTTGAAACCTGATAATTAGGACCGTTTTAGACAGATTCATATGTATATAGGAATTAGTCAAGTTGGCCGCCGCCGACCCGCTTTTCGAGCATTTGGGATTGTCGGGGGGGGGGGTCCGCTTTCACCTTGTCTTTTATTTATGTAGTTCGGAAATGTTTCTTAGCTCGTACAATTATTGACAGTAAAGTGATTTGCTTCATTTTCTCCCCCCCTTTCTTTTCTCATGCAAATTCGGTGTAATTGTTTTCACACAAGACATTATCATTGATTACACACTATGTCGTTCCCTGGAATCTGAGTGAAAACAAATTTCTTGAAATTTCCAGCATCCTTTGACTATGTCCATAACTAATAATAATCATTTTGCTCTCTGTATCCTTGTTCTCCTCGGTCTTTCCATTCTCCCCGATCCTTCACGATCATTTGGTGTATTATTATTATTATTATTATTATTATTATTATTATTAACAACAACAACAACAACAACAACAACAACAACAACAACCATAGCCTTATCTAAAAATCTAATAAGTGTAACACAAATCATTTTTTTTATCGATATGAAAAAAGAAAAGTCCGAAATTTTAATGCCATTCTTTGCTGAAAATGGTAACTGGAAAGACATTATGATGACCGCCCTTTTTGTTTATGTATCTCTACAACTTTGTGTGTGTATATATCTACTTATTTTGTTAACTTATGTTTCTTTCTTTAGTGATAATACTTCACGAAATATGGATGAAAAGCGGAAATTACCGATCAGAAAGAAATACAAAGTAAAACAATATACCACTCTGAATATCGCGCTAAACGTGGAAGACAAAACATTCAGTATAACACGCGTAAGTAAATTTTGTATTCTTCTCATTTTTATGATTATACGAGATGTTCTCAATGTTTTAAGCGATAACGAGACATTCAGGTGATATGAAGTATTTGTTATGGTCAATTTTTTCGACGTGCCCCAGCGCATTATAAGCACCCCAACTTCCCCATGTTAAGAACAGCTTTCGGAATAAACACCCCCAACCTCCCCATGTTAAGACCGACTTTCGAGGTTGGAGGGTGTTTATAATACGCTGGGGCACGTCGTAAAAATTGACCTTTTTTATGTTTCAGAGTTTTTTAGATGGTGTTTGATAATTTGCATTATTTTAATTATTTGGACTACTGTTCCCATCTTCGATGGTATTCGCCCAACGTTTCAGCCGATGTAACCTTCGATTTTGAATAATGAAATGAGAACAATCCCTTTTTTGATTCAATTCAAAAGTCGATACGGATTCCCGAGTTTGAAATTCGACATAAGTTTTATACGATACACCAGAAGAAGGTCGGAGGTTACATCGGCTGAAACGGTGTGAGAATAAAACCAAAGAATAGTTGTTTGAACAATCCAAAAAGTACAATGTGATTTTGAATGCTTTTTTTTTTTTTGTTATTTTTTTTTCACTTAAGACGTTTGCTGTAAAAGTGGGGTTTTTTTTCATTATTTTTATTCAAGAAAAAGCAAGATATGCATTTCTGTTTTTCAAGATGGAAGTTCATTTCTTCCTCAAAGAATTTTGGAATTAAGAATCCACAAAAGAATGCACACATTTTTTTTTCTTTTACAACCATTAATCGTATGTCTCTGCATGTAAATGAATTCAATTTCTGTGTATATTCTGCCTTTCGTATGCATATTAATATGTGTGCGTGAATTGTGAGTGGCCATGTGCTACCTGTTGCCAAGAAGGCAGGACAAGCAGAACGTACTCGTGTGCTCATCGTGCTTTCTTTTGACTCTTTGTGTTTTTCTTCTGTCTGGGAATATTAAAACTTTCTTTTTATGATATCCGGTGATCGGATCCAGGAGTGAATTTCTTTTTCAGGTGTGAAAATGTGATTTGTTGTGCGGACGTATTTGTAGACATATCACGTGATGATTATTTTATGCAATTTCATAATTTTCCTGCTTCATTTCACACGACAAATTATATATATATATATATATATATATATATATATATATATATATATATATATATATATATGGCTTATTTGTTTTGGAGGCGTGGCTTGCATATTTTTGCTCATGAAGTTGTTTGATAAATAAATTCATACATTGAATGAATTGAATAATCAATAAATGATTGAATGGATTGAATAAATTGAAAACTTGATAATAAAATCGAACAACATCCACAAAATATTAAATATGTGTACCTGAAGTTTTCATATACTTCCTAGTATATGTTAATGATTTTTTTAAAATTTTGCTTCTATTTGTTATTTGTTCCTATTCCAGAAAATCGAACATGAGAGTTTAGAAAAAAAAATCGAAATGAACTCACAAGTAGTCGATCGAAAGCGCAAATCTCCTTCTAAAAGAAAATCCCGAGACAACAAACACAGTTATGCATACATCGTGCAAAAGCAAGAAGATGAAAAGTTCCGTACAGCATATGTGAGCAAATTTTGATTTTTTTTTAAATTTATTTTTATTTTATAGTAGATTCTCAAAATTTCACAATCTACCCTTCAATCAAACTGTCCATCTAGATTCCCGGGTTTAACATAAAAATTCCTAATTTTGAAAAGATACAGATGAAGAATGCCAGAGGTTACATCGGCCGAAACGTTGTAAGAATAATATCCCAGATGAGAACAATATTCTTTTCATTCCAAATAGTCCATTAATTTTAAATTGTTTTAATTTTAATACGTTTACTGTAAAAATAATGTTTTTATTGCATTTATCCCAAGAAAAATCGAAAGCAGACATTTCAGTTTTTCAAGTTGGAAGTTCATTTCTTCCTCAAAACAATCCCCACGCTTTATCCATGCCGAAACCTAAACGTAGATTTCATGAACAAAGCTTTTTTCTTAGAACTCTCTTCCAGTTGCCTGCTTTTCAGCTGACTACAATATGGTCGTCTTCAAGTCCAATATAAACAAGTTCTTGATGAGCCGTTCCCCTTAAGTAATACAATTTACCAAATTTCCACTACTAACAATTACTACGTCACTGTCCCATTGACTACTGTACACTTATTTACCCCTATCCTCGAGTGAGCTATAGGCCTTGATAAGTGGTGACTCCTTTGTAAAAAAAAAAACAACACTTTTATGCTACGAATTTACAAGACTGAATTCTAAAAGATAATTGAAATCATTACTTTTCTTTTGTGAAATGGATATATATATATATATATATATATATATATATATATATATATATAGTAAATTTAAAATTCAAATTAGAATTAAAAATCAAAAATCTGTTTCATATTTACTAATGTGATTGACAATGAGCACTGTTCTTTTCTTGTATTTTAATTAAATTAGTAATTTTGCTATCACATTAAAATACACTCTGCTCTTTAGACTACTGTTCTAATCCCCTTTAAATTATATATATATATATGTGTGTATGTGTGTGTGTGTGTGTGTCGTTTTTGACGTGAAGTTAAACGGCAAAAAACGACATCATTTATGCACCCAACCTAATATTTATACGAAGGTGCATATTTACCTAAATGCGAGTTGGGAATAATTTTCCCTTTTACAAATTTGGTACCCCAAAATGGGGAGCGGGGCATATATATTGTTTAAAATGTAATAACATATAATTCTCATGAGTAGCGAATTTATATTTTGTTAGCTGAATCGATTTACGTGTTATATATATATATATATATATATATATATATATATATATATATATATATATATATATATATATATATATATATATATATATATATATATATATATATATATCCATTACAGCTTATGAGAATACCTGTTAATTTAGCAAGAATAATGCAAATATTTACATATTTGTTTCAAATGATTTTTACAAATTCCAAAATAAAATTTTTTAATTCCAAAATACAGTTTTCAAAATTATAAAATTAAGGAAGTACACTTATTTATATTGTTAATTTGCTAATTTTTTAATGTAATTAAAGTAAGCATTTAAATAGTGTGTGCGTGTGTGTGTGGGCGTGTGTTTGTGTATTTGTTTGCTTGTGTGTAAATAAGCTCAGAGAGCAGTGTATCTGTAAACTTTAGAAAAAACCAAAAACCAAACATTTGTTTCTTTTACAGCCATTTGCCAACCATGAGGAGTTTATTGATTTGTGCAACGCTTCCAAAGAGCTAAGCAGGACTTATTTGGCCTCTGTTTATAAAGCAAACAAGTAAGTTTATTTCAGTTTATTATACCATCTGATTTGATTTGGAAGTTGGGGGATATTTTTCCAAATAACAAAATATTGTGAAATGGTGAACATATTTTATGAGTAAATCATTAATTTTTAACATTTATATGAAGGAAATGCAGTATTCATAAATTTACTAGCGGAACCTGTGGAAATTCCACAGCAGCATTTTTCCTATGTAATATATTGTTGCTGGGCATGCTGTAAGCGTTCTATTCAGCATGAATGAAGGCACAATCATATTCTAGTTTTTTTTTTAAACTGTATCACCCCTTTACTAAAATAATAACTTTGATATATTTCATGGGCTGATTATTTCATTACAAACACACCGGTCAATTAACTCACATTTTATCATTTTTTCATAATTATTGAATATGTTACTATGTTCGACAATAATTTTGTATAATTTCAACCCACATTATCGCCTCTCCCTTTACTAAAATAGTAAATTTGATATATGGTATCTGTTGATTATTTTATAAAAACACAACTATTAATTAACTCACATTTCATCATTTCTATTTTTAATAATTCTTGGATATAGTACTAATTTTGACAATAATTTTTTATCATTTAAACTCACCATATCGCACACCTTACTAAAATAATAACTTTGATATATTTTCTAGGCTGATTATTTCATTACAAACACATACATCAATCAACTCACAGTTGATCATTTTTCGTAATTCTTGGATATGTTACAAATTTCGACAATATATTTTTATAATTAAAACCAACGTTGTCGGCCAACTTTACTAAAATTATAACTTTGATACATTTGCTGGGCTGATTATTTCATTACACAAACACACACACTAATAAATTAACCTCCATTTCATCATTTTTCATAATTCTTGGGTATGTTATTAATTTCGACAATCATTTTTCATAATTTATACCCACATTATTGCCCTCTCTTAATAAAATAAGAACTTTGAAATATTGTCTGGGCTTAGTATTTTATTACAAACACACTAATGCATGAAATCACATTTAATAATTTTTCATAATTCTTGGATATGTTACTTATTTCGACAATCATTTTTCATAATTTTAACCCACGTTTTCGCCCTTCCCCCTTTATTAAATAATAACTTTGATATATTGTCTAGGCTGATTATTTCCTTATAAACACACCAATCAATTAACTAATATTTCATAATTTTTTCGTAATTCTTGGATATGTTACTAATTTCGACAATCATTTTTCATAATTTAAGCCCTCCTTATCTTCTTTCCATTTACTTATATAATAACTTTGATGTATTGTCTAGGCCGATTATTTTATTATAAACACACCAATCAATTAAATCACATTTCGTCATTTTTCGTAATTATTGGATATCTTACTGATTTCTGCAATAATTTTTTATAATTTAAACCATCCTCGTAGCCCTCTCTTACTAAAAAATACTTTGATATAATTTCTGGGCTGATTATTTCATAAAAAACATAACTATCAATTAACTCACACTTCATAATTTTTCTTAATTCTTTGATATGTTACACATTTGGACAATTATTTTTAATATTTTTAAACCACATTATCAACCACCAACTACAAACATAATAACTTTTATATATAATCTGGGATGATTATTTCATTTCAAACACACCAATCAAGTAACTCACATTTCGTCATTTTTCATAATTCTTGGATATGTTACTTATGTCGACAATCATTTTTCATCATTTTAACCCACATCATCGCCCCACTTACTAAAATAATAACTTTGATATATTATCTGGTCTGATTATTTCATTGCAAACACACTAATGCATTAAATAACATATCATTTTTCATAATTCTTGGATATGTTACAAATTTCGACAATTATTTTTCATAATTTAAACCATCCTTATCGCCCTCTCTTACTTACATAATTACTTTGATATATTTCCTGGTCTGATTATTTTATTATAAACACACACGCGATTAACTCACATTTAATCTTTGTTCATAATTCTGGATATGTTACTAGTTTCGACAATAATTTTTATAATTAAAAACCCACATTCTGCCTCTCCCTCCTACTTATATAATATATTTGATATATTGTCTGGGCTTATTATATCATTACAAACACACCAATCAAGTAACTCA
>NC_136484.1:123833545-123891045 GCF_053919585.1 Euprymna scolopes
AAACTCAAACCAGGCAAAAAGAACATATATAAAAATATTTTCAAAATGCTGAAGGAAAAATGCCCAGATATGGTAAGCCAATATTTAATTTTTTGACAAAATTGCGAAATTCAAAATTATTATCGGTCAAACTGGCATTTTTTTAACATAATTTTTTATCAATTTAAGCAACTGATCCAAGTAACAATTATTCAAGCTTTTAGTTCACCCCTCACATATGTACTTCATTTTTCCTTTTTATACGAATAACCTGTACATTCTTCCGTTATAGGGAATAATGTAATCTGTATTCATAACCTTATATCTTACATTTCCCATTTATTTTCTTTATAGTTTGTCGTTGGCAAACTTAATAAATGAAATGTATTTCGATTCAATCTTTGAAAATAAGGAGTAATTTATCTTTGATCGTTTAACGAATGAAGTATTGCACACAATAATACATAACATTATATTTGAAACATTTATTACTATAATAGATGATGGGGAAGACGTTTCAATTTGTTCATATTTATTTTAGTTTTGCAATTCTTGTTATTTCATTTTATAATTTGCCTTCTTGTGTTTTGCATTATTTATTAAAGGACGATGACAATAAAGTTCATTTATTAAAGGCCAGACTGTTTAAGCTGAAGGCAGTCATTTCGCAAACGTAAGTTTTATTTTTTACCTGTTCATATCTTCATCATATATATTTGAGATATAGCTAGAAGTGCAAAGAAAATACGCTTCTTAGTATTTATATAAGAGAGAGAGAAAGTAATTACAATGAATATATTTAAGTAATGTTTTATCAATTTAAAAACATTAGAAGTTATGTTAAGCAAAAAAGTTGCTTCCAACTAATGCTGAACACCAATTACTTTTTGAGGATTATCTATAACTATAAAAGCGAAAATGTATGTATGTGTGTTCGCTTTTTCTGTGTGTCTACAAAAGGCTTCTTTCAGAGAAGCGGTCGGTCGGTTTACAACTTTTTAAAACTTTTTATATCACATATAAATGGTAATATCACAGTTAACAACGAAGCTCGCCTGTCTATTTAATTTGGTCGATTTCGAGAAGAAAAAGAATCAAGATTTGTCGCTCGCAGCATGTGTGTTAGTCTTTTTCCTATAACATCTTGGGGGTGGGGAAAAAAGCGTTCAGCAGTAAATGAATACTATCCCGCAGTCAAACTCATTAAAACGGGCACCTGCTAAATCAAACTAATTAACTAAATTCAAACGTGTTTCCGTTAGCATCTCGCGGTGGGGGCAATGGTTACCATCGCACTTTTTTTTTTTTTTTACACTTTAATCTTTAATTTACAACTTTGCCTCAAAGGTTCGGGTTCGATCCTCATACTTACTTTTTTTACCCCCCCCCCAACACCCGGACAACGTCGGGTACCCGTCGCTAGTCACTTAGAGTTAATAAAATATTTATGCAATTTTCTCATGTAATTATATTATCTTAATTTCTTTAAAAGCCTATCCAATTGAAAACTAAGACCCTTTAGATTTACATGAGGTTCGAACTTTGCTTTAGACATCATAAAACTTTTTGCTTAAGTATTATGAAATCTTCTCAATTCATATTTGGTCAAAGAAACACATGTTTCTATTTGCGTACGAACAAACCCTAAAAGCACCAAAACTTTTTAATAATCTAAAAATTTTATTCCTATTTGACAGAATCACGAAGCAAGTCTATAACCGAATAGACTTGCACCAAATGAGAGCGGCAGAGGCCATCTTTATAATAAAAGAAGCTCTCGCCGATTATTCCACTGGTAAGTCATTTATAAATACTTCCATTCTTATTTTTGATTTTACATCATTTTCAAGTCATAAACAGATTAAAATAATGCTGTACATTGTGGACAAAGACCTGCAAATGGAGGCAATGCCATGACCAGCAATAATCGATTCTGGTAGGATGAAACACTAGTTACTGTAGGTATTAAAAATGATAATTTGTAATATATATATATATATATATATATATATATATATAATATATTAGTCTTGGAAGTGTAACCTTTAAAACTATATAAAAAATGTCCTTTGTTGGAAAACTATTTTGCCAGTAAGTCAATGAATTTTCTGCAATCGTTTAATCAATTTGTTTTCACGAATTCACAATAGTCATAATGTTATTTTAGGGATCATCAGTTGTTTCACATGAAATACGGTTTCGGAGGATTTTAAATAAAACAATATATTTAATCATGACTCCCCAACAGTGTAGATCAAACATCACTTTTCCTTAAACACAAGAACAAAAAAGTTCTAGATATTGGATCCATTTTTTTTTTCTTCAGATTAATTATCAAAATGTTTAAAAAATGCATTACTTATCTGCGTCATCTGTTCTTATTTCCCTTAAAGTATTTGTTATTTACAAAGCTGAATTTATAGTGTTCGGATACTACTTGTCACACTCGTTCTTGTTGTTAATATTATTTTATCGGTATATGTACATCCTTATTTACTCATATTATCTCTATATTTGTTTTAAAGAATATATCAAAAATGATATACATATATACACGGACTTTTTTATTAGCCTAAATGTACTGTATTACTTATATAGTTTGCATTTCCTCTATTTGTCTCCGTTGATTAGTTTGATAGGATTAAAAGCATTGCGATAGCAACAGATGCTTTAACTGTCTAAATATTTTACGTTTTATTACCACTTTTTAAAATTGTTCTTATTGCTAAGCTAAAGACTTGTGGAATAAAATCTATTAATTTTAAGGTAATGTGAGCTATTCTTAAAAACTCAGATATGACGTTCTTGTAAGACATATCGTAAGGAATGTGCTATTTTTATGTGGCATATGAACTATTTGAAAGGAGAAAAAGTTTAGTTTTTGCTCTGTGTTAAGTCAGATATAAACCGCGTTTATCGGTTTAATAACAGACAAAAAAAGATCAGTGGGTTAAGTATAAAACTTAACCAAGTAAATTATTAAACACATTTAAAGCTTAAATAATGACTTAGAAGCTGTTGGGTGCGAAATAATTGTTTAATGTTTTTGAAAACAACTTTTGTGTACATTTGGCTATCATGGCGGACCTCACGTAATCAAAGGGCAGATAAGTCTCTCATTCATAAATGAAAAGTAGATAACTGTATGATTTTCAAACTGTTTGTCTTACTCTTATAAAACATGCTTTGAGGAATTTTCATGAAATAATGTGTCCAAACATTTTTTTTTTTTTTTTTTTTTTTTTTTTACTAATATATCTTTTTTAGCCTTGAGAAAATACCCAGATATGGAACCATCCCTAAAATGCATAACAGGCAGAGGTAGAAACAGCGTTAATGGAAAACCGGTTTTAAAAATGAAAGTGATTGCGTATTGTGAAAGGTATAAAATAAGGTAAGTAAATATATATTTTTTAGGGTGAGTTTAGTATGCGAGAGGCCCGATTTAATTTTTTTAATTTTATACATGGGCACAAAAAGAGAAATGTGAAAAAGCTGCTAAAATGTATCAAGAAAAAATTGCGATTAGAAACTCTATTTAACATAAATATACGTTTAATATATTTCATAGGCATTTTTGAAACTGACATTTTTTAATCCACGTGTTTTAGCTGCATTCTTATCGAAACAGCTCTTCAAATATGAAGACAAGTAAAATGCGTAGTAAACACTAAACATTAGAGCATGCAATTATATATAGAGTAAGAAGCAATAATTATATAAGACAAAAACAAAGATGATAGTGTTAATTACTGTATGTATTTCTTTTATATATCTTTCTATGTTTATAGACATTTGTGCTAATATTTAAAAAATAGCTCTTTTCAAAAATACATAAAATTATTCTTTTTCTTCGAATTAGACGCTGCTCATAGTAAGAGCTGAATTCTTCATCAATCACATCCAGTACATAATTGAATTGTTTCATTCCCCATATTGTTCATATTACTTCGTTTTCTGTTTCGTTTTGTAAAAAAATATTTTATTTTTTATTATATTCTTATTTTCGGTTTTGTCATTTGTATAAATGCAAAGCATGTGAAAATTAGATAACTCTAATTTAAAACGTACTTTTATAAAGTTAATTTATTTATGGACGTTCTTATTATTAAGGAAAACTTATTAATTGTTCATGAAAGGATTTGATTTTGAAAATTCTTACTTTCTACGTTTAAATATTTGTAGTTACATTATTCACTCTTAAACTAATTAACCGGTCATCATGAATATTGGAACAGATTTGCTACGTAGAACAGGTCAAAGTATGCGCTATATTTAGTTTCATTTAGTCTTATGGAAAGAGTGTAAAAATAGGATGGAAGCCCTTCATGAAAATTCATATACTTCCGATTTTAGTGGAATTTTAATAGTAGGTATTAGAGATTAATTATTAAATATTTCTCAAGTTTCAATTTTTTTGGAGTATTTTAAAGGCGTTGCAGGGCATATCATAAACATATTTGCTATTCACAAATTCAACTATTTCAGAGTTGAATAGAATTTGATCCATAGTCATTAGACATCAATTAAAGAAGTTTACCTGAATTCCAATTTCCTTTTAAGATATTTCAGCCTTGAAATTTAAACATTTTCTAGAATCAAATTCATATAATGCATTTGGATCCAAATCAAAATAAGTATTCTAGACAAAATATATATTGGCCTTTTAATAAAGGTGTCGTAAAAGTGATGCAAAACTGTTCTGCTCGAGGAAGTAATTTTACCTACCATGAGACGACTATTATTTTAGTTTATAATTATTATTCAAAATGTGATTACAAGCAAAATATAATTTTTCTTCGTGAACCTTGCTAAATTACTATAAAATATATATTTCTTTCTTTTAAAGGCATCCGCTACAGCTTTGCAATGTTCTGCCGCCTATAAAATTAAATGTGCTTTTATATACACATTAAACAATGCTTCAAGCAAACTACTTTAACCTATTATCATTATATTGTTATTTTAATATCCATAAACGGGTAATAAAAGTTAAAAACTATCCTGCTTAGAGAATTTATTTTACCTTCCATGAGACGAGTATTCTGATAATTATTATTCAAAATGTAATCACAAGCAAAATATAATTTTTCTTTGTGAAAGCTTCTAATCCGTAATACAATGTTTTTTTTTTTTTATTTTATTTTAAGGTACATTGCGTTTGAAGGATCAATTCGTGTCTACCTAGAACATGATGACGGAGGCAATGTGAATAAAACTAATAAATCATGAAGCGTCTATACCAGAGAAGGACCCGGAAGGGAATTCCAAAGTCAGCAGTTCTGGGGAAGAAATTACATCTAGGGATCTCCACTGTGAAAGGGTGGGATTTAGCTGCTTGTCGGATTTGTCGAGGGGGCACAAGTGCTTGCAGTTCGTCAGAGCATTCACCGTTACATTACTTGTAGAACAGGTAGAGGGATGCAACATTTCGTCGATGGGACAGAGGCTGAAGCTTAGATGAAAGTTCAGGACCTATCAGATTGGCGACTCTCTTCTGAACCTCGTCTAGGAGCGAGAGACTAGTAGCAGATGCACCAGCCCAAATATGACAACAATACTTCATACATGGGCGAATGGTGGCCTTATAGAAGTATAGGACACTTCCGGGCGTTAGTAGCTTTGTATTCTATTACAGATCGGAGGTCATTCTCTAGTGTTTCTTTTCATTATATTTATTATTGGTCTTCATGAATTATTTGTTTAGAAACACATATTCATTGAATCTTACACGTGACCATTATTCATCGCCAGAACATCTTCACAAATGCATTCATATATTTATATTTTTATAAATAAATGAAAATTTAAAAAAAAATTAATTGTTTTTTTTTTTTTCAATTATTTTATAATTTGTTTATTATTTGAATTTTTATGCCTTCTTTTTTTGCAAGTCCATCAGTATAATTTTTTTTCGACGTTTGTCTTGGCCTTGGCTTTTCCTCTGATTTTGCTGCTTTAAATTGTCCACCTCTGCTAACTCAGAAAATGATACCAAGAGGAAGAAATGTAAAGAAATGATAGGATTAGATTTGAAAGAAAGGGGGATGAATAAAGAAAGGAGTTAGTTTGGATATCAATTTCTAAAAATCGTACTACGTTGACCAGCATGTAAAACCGACGTTAAACTAATGGTTATGATGATGGTGGTGATGATGATGATTTTCTAGTTTTTTTTAAATTTACCTTAAATGCATTTAAAATGAAAATTCTCACTGAACTTTAATGTTTGAATTATTTAAATGCTTCATATTTTGAATTAAAGGTACACTGTCACCGATATTGAGGCAGAACCTAGCCCCCTTTGAATAAAGTGCCGAGTTGTTAACTTCAAACAAGAGAAAAACTGAAAAAGTCATAATATACAATAAATAACTGCTGCCAAAGGCAAGATAAGTTAAAAGCGAAAAACAAGAAGCAATTCAAAGAATCAAAGACGCAGTTCACAGAATTTTCGAGCGTTTGTTACTATAGACATTTTAGAATTAGATATTTTAAAAATTAAAACAGTTCAAAGAATTAGAATTTTTAAAATTAAACAGTTTAAGGAATTAGATTTTTTTTAATCTGACAGATCAATGAATTAATTTTTTTATTCAACAATACAAATATTTGATTTTTTTATTCAACAATACAAATATTTGATTTTTTTATTCAACAATACAAATATTTGATTTTTTTATTCAACACTTACAATATTTAATTTTCTATTCAACACTTCAAATATTTAATTTTTTATACAACACTTCAAATATTTAATTTTTTTAATTAAACAGTTCACAGAATTAATTTATTTTATTCAACAGTTAAAAGTTTATAAATCATTTTAATCTAACAGTTCAAATAATTAGATTTTTTATACAATTAAATAGTTCAAATAATTAGATGCTTTTTTACAATTAAATAGTTCAAATATTTAGATTTTTCAAATAATTAATCAGTTAAAAGTATAAGAAATTTTTGTTTACAGTTAAACATGTCCAAGATTTTAATTAACCCAGTAAACTCTGTTTATTAACAAAATCTCATTCTAAAACGTTGTCTATAGTAATAAATGCTTGAAAATTCTATTAACTGCTTTCTTTAATTCTTTGCATTGCTTCTTGTTTTTCTTTTTAACTTATCTTGCCTTTGGTAGCAGTTATTAGTTGTATATTACACCTTTTCTGTTTTTCTCTTGTTCGACGTTTACAACTCGCCACTTAATTCAAAGTGACTAGCTTCTCCCTCGATACCGGCGACAGAGTACCATGTAACCCCCTTTCCCTGAACTCAAACGAGGCTGGATTTTCGGACGCCATCTTGTTACCAATTCAGTTTTTACGATATTTTTGTTTATTAAATTCTTAGTTAATTTGTTAGAATAATTTTAAAATTTAATCATCAAGTGAATGAGAAAAAACGAAAGTATAAATCGGGGACATCTACAAGAGAACTATATATATATATATATATATATGTTTATACCTATTCATTGTTGTTTTAAAAAGGATAAAATCGATGTTTCACCCAATATATGTCACGGTAAGTTTTCGCCGCCATTTTCTTATTCATACCGATCGATAGACTGTATATTTTTCGAACCTATTAAATGTTTTAAAATGAGTAAAAAAATCTGAAAACTTTTCCATATAGGTAGGAGAGTTATTTTGCCTTTGCTAACATTTATTTGTTATATATTTGTATTTTTGACCACTTCTCGTACCTCTATAGATTGTAAAAAAAAAAAAAAAAAAACCCGAAGTTTCATTATCAATTTTATCGAAAACTCTACTCACGTTATTCAAGAATCTTTTTAATTTCATTTTCTGTTGTTTATTGTTTTGTTTTGAGGGCGATATAGTTTTAAAAAAAGCCCCCGTTCCTAAATTATATTTAAGAAATATTAACATTTATTTTCTTATCGTCAATTTTTGCTAGCTATGAAAACTGATCCATTATTGAATAGATATCGATTGATAACACATTTTATGACCGTTTTTGAAGGAGATATTGCTTTTAAAAGCGACTATACACCTCATATTTTTTAAGAAATATTTGTACTTGTTTACTGTTTTTTTTAAAAAAGATAAAATCCATTTTTCTAAGTGTTCGTTTTCTATCTAGCTTTGTAAGTAGGGTAACTTATTTTAAAGCGTTTATTCAGTAAAAAAGAATAAGTGTCGAGAGGATCACATCTTGGAAGTCTTGATAATCGCTCAAAAATTTGTCCTGTCTTTTTTTTTTTTTTTTTTTTTTTTTTTTTTTTTTTTACAGTGGTCACCACTTATCAAGGGCCGGAAGCCACTCAGGGATAAGGGTTATTGCAAGTACATTACGTTAGTGTGGAGATTTGATGAAGTGCTTACTTAAGGGGGCGGTTCATTAGGAATTTGTTAACGTTGGACTTGAACACATCCAAGTTGTAGTCAGGTGGGAAGCAGGCAGATGGATTGTCACTCAGTCATCATTTCCAATGATTGATTTTTCTGACAAAAGGAGAAGAAAAAGCTGCATTCTAGGTTGGCAGTTTTGTGTGAACAGTGGCCTAAGGTGTCGGAAATTTTCTGTTCCTATGTCTATTCCTGTGGCCATGTCACTAGTAAGGGTGCTGGAGGTAAACGTTTTATCTGGGCTGACGTTATCCGCCTGATAGACAGGGACTCGAACCTTTGATTAACCAATAAGGAGGCTGTCCTATCAGCAGGTGCAAAGTACTGGCGCTGCTGTATTGCCATTTGGTGAATGGATTCTAGACCATGTAGTAGCTTCTGGTGGGGCTTCTCGATGCCATATTAGTGGGTAATTGTTACGGCTTTATCTTATCATGTGCTACAAAAAACTCCAAAAAACCTTTTTCTCACTTACTTTCCCTCTCTACCCTGCTCTAACCAAGTCTGACACAAATCCGAAAATTTCAACATAAAGTCTCCAGAAAAAATACACGAATAAACCCAGAACTCCATCTTTCAACGAAGACCCCCACTACCATGTCTCCTCCAACATCAGGGGTCTACATTCCAACTTTCCAGAGGTTGAAATCCATTTACAGCAGACTAAACCCGACTAATGTTTCTAAGTAAAACTGACATTGGACCGACTATTTCCCTAGATGAGTTGGTAATTAAAGGTTTTTCTGACTTAACTTTCAAATCTGGCCCCCAAGATCGCCATGGGCATGGAATATGTGCCTACATTAAAGACAGCTTTCTATGTGGTAAGGACATCTCCAGAGAAGACCCTAATTTACCCTATATATGATTCCGGGTTGCACTTGCTTACACCACTGTGTTTATATTTGCCCTCTATCGCCCCCACAACAGCGGATTTACTATCTTTAAGAGCATATCTGAGAAAATTGACCAACTCTTGACTGCTCTTCCTTCAGCCAACATTCACATCAGTGGAGACTTCAATGTCCACAATGTGGAATGGTTGTCCTACTCAAACAAGACAAATGAAGGGAGGTTCTGCCACGATTTCACCATTGCTTATGACCTCATTCAGATTGTTCACGAACTTACACGTGTGCCCGACACTGATGGTCAGCGTGCAAATCTTCTAGACTTTTTCTCACAATATGCCCTGAGCTATGTTCATCTTCTGTTCTGTCTCCACTGGAATCTTCCGACCACTTGGTTGTATCAGTTAAAATAAAAACGAAATGTAATAAGTCCTTAGACGTACCTCTCCATCGTATAGTATATCGATACTCTACAGCTGACTAGGATAGCTTCTGTACATTTATATCTGATCTACCTCTGCATTCCATGTTTAAAAGGAATGTGCCTTCTATAGTATCACACCTTACGGAATGGTTAATTGTACGTACAGATCGCTTCATACCCTCCAAAAAATTTCAGAAGAAAACTACCAACTAGCCAGGGTTCTCTCCAGAATGTGCTGCTGCCATTGCGCACATAAATCACTTTTTCCATTGCTTTCAATGTAATAGATGTAGTGAGCATAATACCGCTTTCAGGACTGCAACCACTGTAAAGGAGTAATAAAAAAATGCAAGAGAGTTGTATGCCCAGTTCGTTAAATCCAAGCTCTTTGCCAATGACTTGGAAGCTAATTCTACCCTGTACAACCATGGCTATCAACCTTCTGTATTTTCTCCTATAACAGAAAACACGCTATGCGACATACAAATATCTGTGCATGATGTTGCCAAGCTAATCAAGAACCTTGATTCCAGTAAAGCAACTGGCCCTGACGGCATCCCAATTATAGTGTTAAAAAAGCTTCAACCAGAACTAGTTCCCATATTACAAAGTTATTTAAGCGTTGTCTTAAGGAGAATTGCTTCCCAACACCTTGGAAAATCTCATCAGTTTCCCCTATGTTTAAAAATTCAGGTTATCTCCCTCTCAGTACAGACCAATAAGTCTCCTGTGCGTCATGGGTAAGTTGCTGGAATATGTGTTAAATAGAGCAGTCAACCACCTCAACAAAAATAGCCTTCTTAGTAACATGAAATATCGTTTCCGTTCAGCTAGATCTACAGCAGATATACTTACAGTTATATCTCATAAGATTAGCGAATCTCTCGACAAAGGTTTCCTTTCTAGAGCAATTGCTCTTGATATATCAGAGGCCTTTGATAAGGTATGGCATAAAGGTCTACTTCACAAAATTTCCAGTTACGGTATAGCTGGAAATGGCTTTTAAATCATTTCTCTCGGAAATGAGTGGCTGGTTGCTTTTAATGCATCTAAAACCAAACTTCTCTCTTCTGATCCACATCTGGCATCAATTGAAATGAATAGTCCGGGTTTTGAGGAGGCCTCAAGTTTTGACAAGTTTCTGGGTTTGACCTTTACTCCTGATCTTAAATGGAACTCGTACATCAAATCTATTGCCAAGGCCGCTGGAAAAATGGTGGGATCCTTCTATCGATCCAATAGATATCTCACTGCTGATGCAATTCTCTATCTATATAAAAGCCAGGTACGTCCAAGGATGGAATACTGTTGCCACATCTGGGCAGGAGCTGCTAGAAAGGACTTGTCCTGCCTTGATAAGAGTTCAAAATAGCCTTCGTAACCTTGTAGGAGATGTCTTTTTCTCTTCCCTGAAACCTGATGTTGCGAGTTTGTCTCTGCTATATCGTTATTTTCATGGAAAGTGTTCAACTGAGCTTCAGTCTATGGTCCCCCCTCGCATAACTTTCACAAGAAACACTCGTTTAGCTGAAAACACTATCAATAATTCCCCCCACTATTTATCTGTGCCTAAACCTAAACGTAGATTCCATGAACAAAGCTTCTTTCTTAGAACTGCACGCCTGTGGAATTGTCTTTCGTTTTCCTGCTTTCCAGCTGACTGCAATATGGTTGTCTTCAAGTCTAATGTAAACAAGTTCTTGATGAGCCGTTCCACTTGTTATCAAATTTACCGAATTTCCATTTATTAACGATTACTATATTATCCAATTTCTATTGTACACTCTTTAACCCTTATCCTCGAGTGGACTCTTGGTCTTGATAAGTGGTGATGCCTATGTAAAGAAAAAAAATATTTCTCTCTAATAGATTCATACGAGTAGTGGTTAATGGACAAAAATCTGAAGCTCACAGAATTAATGCTGGAGTCCTTCATCTATGGCAGCACTTCAAAGGCCATAAACGACCAAGTTCTCTCTGATTCTCTCTCCTCTGATCTTAAGCACGTGGTGCAATGGGGAAATAGGTGGCTGGGTACTGTTAATGCATCTAAGATCAAACTTCTATCTTCCAATCATCATCAACGCTCTGATCCCCGTCTGGCATCAATTGAAATGAATGATTCTCATCTTGAGAAGGCGCCATGTTTTGATAAACTTCTGGGTTTGACCTTTACTCCTGACTTGAGGTGGAACATGTACATCAACTCCGTTGCTAGGGCTGCTGGGAAAATGGTGGAATCGTTCTGCTGTAGTAGTAGATATCTCACTGCTGATGCAATTCTCTATCTATATAAAGGCCAAGTACGGCCAAGGATGGAGTACTGTTGCCATATCTGGGCAGGAGCTGCTAGAAAGGACTTATCCTGCCTTGATAGAGTTAAAAATAGACTTCGTAGCCTTGTGGGGATGTCCTTTTCTCTTCTCTGCAATCTTTTTCTCACAGAAGAGATATTGCGAGTTTATCTCTGCTTTGTCGTTATTTTCATGGCAAATGCTCGGCTGAGCTCCATTCTATGGTCCCCCCTCGCCAAACTTTCACAAGAAATACCCGTCTAGCAGAAAACACTATCACTAATTTCCCCCACTCTTTATCTGCTTAAACCTAAACGTAGATTCCATGAGCAAAGCTTCTTTGTTAGAACTGCACGCCTATGGAATTGTCTTCCGTTTTTCTGCTTTCCAGCTGACTTCAAAATGTCAGAGTTCAAAATAGACTTCGTAGCTTAGTGGGGGTGCCCTTTTCTCTTTCCTGGAACCTCTTTCCCACAGAAGAAACGTTGCGATCTTGTCTCTGATTTTTCGTTATTCCCATAGCAAGTGCTCCTCTGAGCTCCAATCTATGGTCCCCCTCCCTAGCCAAACTTTCACGAAAACACTCGTCTAGTTGAACCCACTGTCAGTAACTTTCTCCCCACTCTTTATCTGTGCCTAAACCTATATGTAGATTCCATGAACAAAGCTTCTTTCTTAGAACTGCCCGCCTGTGGAACTCTTTTCCGTTTGCCTGTTTTCCATCTGACTGCAATTTGGCTGTCTTCAAGTCCAATACAAACAAATTCTTGATGAACCATCCCCTTATATGATCCAATTTACCAAATGTCCATTACAAAGGATTACTATGAGGGATGAGAGGGAAAGGAAAAGGGAACCAGCCCCGGAGAGGTGAGAAATGGGAGCTCATAGTGAGAGCCTCTTGGTATATATAGGGTTGCCCCTACATGGACTAGGAGCTCATTGCCACAAGGCAGTGGTCTTTGATTGCAGCATCTGCCAGAACAGATGGTATTTATTTGCTTACCCACGAGAGCAAATTAGGCATGAGGCCGTTTTGTAATGTGGAGATGAGGGAGGACAAATGGAAAAGGAGACAAGCTCTCGAGATGTAGGGAAATGGGAGCTGGATAGTGTGGAATAATCGAAATTACCTCCCTTGGACTGTTAACCCTCTTTCCTCTTATTGAACTCTTTTGGAACGAGAGACAAAAACGATGTAATGTAATCGAGCCCCACTCGTGCTGTAAGAGTGAGTCAATAAATCCTGTCGTATTTCATATTTCTCTTTTTGTTCTGTTCTTATACTAAACACTTCAAAACATTACATGGAGTCAGAAGTGAGATCGAGAAAAAAAAAAGAAAGAATTTTATATATAAAAGAAAAAAAGAAAGACATCAAAACAGCAAACAAACCCGGACAACCGAAGTAAGTTACCAAAAAAAAAAAAAAAAAAAGAAGAGTTTCGTCAGAAAAATAGTAAGTTTGTTTTATTTTTACAAAAAAAAAAAAAAATAAATAAATAAAAAAATAAATAAAAAATAAAATAAAATTATGGCTCAAAGAAATTTCAACGCCAATATACCGCCCCGGCAAAAATGTCTCTGTCAGGAAATGTTGCGAACAATTGGAGGAAATTTAAACGATTTTTTTTTTATTATTTTGTGGCCAGTCGATTGTCAAACGAGGTTGATTCAGTATATCAGACTTCTGTTTTCCTTTCTATAATCGGTGAGGAATGTTTCGATATTTTTGAAGGGTTACATTTTAATTCAGAGGAGGATCGAAATAATCTTCAAAAAGTCTTGCAAAAATTTGAGGACATCTTTGTTGGAGAAACGCATGAAGCGTACGAGTCATACAAATTTCACTTTCGAAAGCAGGAACCGGAAGAAAATATAGAAACCTATATAGCGGTTCTACGCCAGCTTGCAAAAAGTTGCAATTTTAGACAATTAACGAATAGATTAATTAGGGATCAAGTTGTTGTTGGGGTGAAGGATGATATTTTAAGGGAAAAATTTTTAGCCGATAAAACCCTAACTCTAGATAAATGCCTGCAAATGGGTAGAGCACATGAAACCTCAAAGCAACAGTCACAAGCTATATCCTCAGCAGAACCAGATACACAAATAAACCGTGTATTTCGAAAAAAGAATTTTCAGTACAATAATAAAATGACTAAAAGAAAGTGCATACGATGTGGATATTTTACCTCACACGGCAGAGATGACTGCCCAGCGATGCATGCAACATGCAATAAATGTAAAAAAAACTAGGACATTATGCATCGGAATGTAGAACAAAATCGGTAAGGGGAGTTGCAAAAGAAGAAAATGACTTCCTGGGGTCGATCTCATTGGGAAACATTAAAAACGGTGAAGAGGAAGGATAAATTGACTGACAAGCCAAGATAAAGGTCACCACCATGAAGAAGAGCAGAATAGTCAACTTCAGGTTGGACACAGGCGCTGATGTTACTGTAGTGCCGGACCGGTTCTTTAGGAAAAATTCTCCTATAATAAAGCAGATGGATAAAAGACTATATGGACCAGGTTAGAACAAGATAAAGGTGATTGGAAAAGTAGATGATACACTTTGCTATAGAAAAAAAAATTCACTGCAAGAGGTTTTTTTTTTGGTTTTTTTTACACAGGCATCACCAGATTATCAAGGCCAAGAGGCCACTCAAGGACAAGGATTAAAGAGTGTACAGTAGAAATTGGACAATAGAGTAATGATTAGTAATGAAAATTCGGCAAATTTGATAACTTATATAGAATGGCTCATCAAGAACTTATTTACGTTAGACTTGAACACAACCATATTGTAGTCAGCCGGAAAGCAGGAAAACGCAAGACAATTCCACAGGCGTGCAGTTCTAAGAAAGAAGCTTTGTTCATGGAATCTACGTTTAGGTTTAGGCACAGATAAAGAGTGGGGGAAATTATTGATAGTGTTTTCAGCTAGACGAGTGTTTCTTGTGAAAGTTTGGTGAGAGGGGACCATAGACTGAAGCTCAGTCGAACACTTTCCATAAAAATAACGATACATCAGAGACAAACTCGCAACATCTCTTCTGTGAGATAGAGGTTGCAGGGAAGAGAAAAGGACATCTCCTACGAGGCTACGAAATCTATTTTGAACTCTATCAAGGCAGGACAAGTCCTTTCTAGCAGCTCCTGCCCAGATGTGGCAACAGAATTCCATCCTTAGATGTACCTGGCTCTTATATAGATAGAGAATTGCATAAGCAGTGAGATATCTACCGGATCGATAGAAAGATCCCACCATTTTTCCAACGGCCTTGGCAACAGATTTGATGTACAAGTTCCATTTAAGATCAAGAGTAATGGTCAAGCCCAGAAGCTTGTAAAAACTTGAAGCCTCCTGAAGACGAGAGCCATTCATTTCAATTGATGCCAGATGTGGATCAGAATGTTGATGATGTAAAGAGAGAAGCTTGGTTTTAGATGCATTAAAAGTAACCAGCCACTCCTTTCCCCATTGTACTACATGCTCAAGATCAGAGGAGAAAGAATCGGAGAGAAGTTGGTCGTTTACTGTCTTAGATGTGCTACCATAAATGGTAATGTCGTCAGCATAAACGTCTACAAATGATGTAAGGATGTGATTTGGAAAATCATTAATGTAGATCAGGAAAAGATTTGGGCCCAGGATGGACCCCTGAGGGACACCAGCATTAATACTGTGAGCTTCTGATTTTTGCCCATCAACTACTACTCTTATGAACCTATCAGAAAGAAATGATTTAATAATTGAGAAGACATTTCCAGCTATACCATAGCTAGAGATCTTGTGAAGTAAACCTTTATACTATAGCCTATCAAAGGCCTTAGATATGTCAAGAGCAATTGCCTTAGAAAGGTTGCCTCCGTCGAGAGATTTGCTAATCCTATGGGATATAACTGTAAGCACATCTGCTGTAGATCTAGCAGAATGGAAACCATATTGAGTGTCACTAAGAAGGTTATTTTTGTTGAGATGTTTTATTACTTCTGTATTTAACACATATTCCAGCAACTTACTGATGACGCACAGAAGACTTATTGGCCTGTACTGAGACGGGGATGAGCGATCACCTGAATTTTTTAAATACAGGTCATACTGATGAGATTTTCCAAGGTTATTGGAAACTATTCTCCTTAAGATAACGTTTAAACAATTTTGTAAGTATGGGCGCTAGTTCAGGTTGAAGTTTTTTGAGTAGTATAATTGGAATACCGTCAGGGGCAGTTGCTTTACTGGAATCAAGGTTTTTGATTAGCTTGGCAACATCACGTACAGATATACGTATATCACAAAGCGTGTTTTCTGATACAGGAGGAAATATTGGCGGTTGGCGGACTTGGTCGCAAAGGGTAGAATTAGTTGCAAAGTTCTTGGCAAAGAGTTTGGCTTTGTCTGATGCTGACGAGATTACCTCAGGTCCATTGATGATAGTTGGGATAGAGCACACGCTTCTGTTCAGGATTCTGTTTGCTATTTGCCAAAACTGGTGGGAACCAAGCCCCTGCTCAGCTACTTTGGACTTAACGGATTGAGCATACAACTCTCTTGCGTTCTTTATTACTTTCTTACAATGGTTGCTGGCAGTCCTGAAAGCGGCTTTAGTTTCAATACATCTATTACGTTGGAAGCAGTGGAAAAAGTGATTTCTGTGTGCAATGGCAGCAGTACATTCTGAAGAGAACTACAGCTGGCTGTTAGGTTTTTGCTGGAACTTTTTCGAGTGTATGAAACGGTCTATACCTACAATTAACCATTCGGTCAGGTCTGATACTATAGAGAACACATCCTTTTTAAACATGGAACGCAGAGGTAGATCCGATATAAATGTACGGAAACTATCCCAGTCAGCCTTAGTGTATCGGTATACTGTACGATGGAGAGGTACGTCTGGAGACTTATTACATTTTATTTTTATCTTAATTGATACAACAGAGTGGTCGGACGATCCAAGAGGAGACAGAACAGAAACTGAACATAGTTAAGGGCAAGTTGTGAGAAAAAGGTCTAGTAGGCTTGCATACAGGCCGTCATTGTCGGGCACACGGGTTGGTTCATGAACATTCTGAGTGAGGTCATAGGCAATGGAGAAATCATGACAGAACCTCCCCTCATCATCGGTCTTGTTTGAGTGGGTCAACCATTCGACGTTGTGAACATTGAAGTCTCCACATACGTGAATGTTAGCTGAAGGATAAGCAGATAGGACTTGGTCAATTTTTTCAGATATGCTTTTAAAGATAGTAACTCCGTTGTTGTGGGGGCAATAGAGAGTAAATATAAATGCAGTAGTGTGAGCTAAAGCAACCCGGAAGCACATATAGGGTAAGTTAGGATCTTTCCTGAAGATGTCCCTACCACATGGAAAGCCATCTTTAATATAGGCACATATTCCATGCTCATGGCGATCTTGGGGGTCAGATTTAGAAGTTAAGTTAGAGTATCCTTTAATTGCGAACTCTTCTAGGGAAATAGCCTGTCCAATGCCAGTTTCACTGAAAAAGAAAAGGTCTGGTTTAGTCTCCTGTAATTGGGTTTCAACCTCTGGAAGGTTAGAATGTAGACCCCTGATGGTGGAGAAGGACACATGGTAGTGGGGTCTACGTTAGAAGTTGAATATCTAGGTTTAATCGTGTATTTTTTCTTGAAACTTGTCATGATGAAATTTTGGAATTTGTGGACTAGGTCGTCAGATTTACTTAGAGCAGGACAGAAAGGAGAAACTAAGAGAGAAAAAGAAACAAAGAATTTTTTTTTGTAACTCATGATAAGGTAAAGCCGTAACAATTACCCACTAGTATGGCATCGAGAGTCCCCATCAGAAGCTACTGCATGGTCTAGAATCCATTCACCAAATGGCAATACAGCACCCCCAGTACTTTGCCCCTGCTGATAGGACAGCCTCCTTAGTTGTTAATCCAAGGTTCGGATCCCTGACTATCAGGCGGATAATGTCAGCCCAGATAAAACGTTTACCTCCAGCACCCTTACTAGTGACATGGCTACAAGGATAGACATAGAAACAGAAAATTTCCGCCATCTCTGCCAACTGTTTGTACAAAATACTGCCAACCTAGAAAACAGCTTTTTCTTCTCCCTTTGTCAGAAAAATCACTCATTAAAAAACGAGGACTGAGGGATAAATAAGGAGAAGCGAGAGTAACAGGAGCTGCTGATAACGCATCCACAATGCGTTTTCTACTCGCCATTAAAAAAAATATATATTAAGTATTCTACTTAATAAAATCCAACGGACGTGTTTAAGGGAAAGTATGGTGATAGATTCCCCTCTCACGAGCTAAAAATGAGTACAATTTCGTAATCTGTTTTTGCAATCAACTTGGTAGATAAATAAACATTTATGGGCGAGGAAAAAGCTAGCATTTAATAAAACAGAAATACATAAATTAAATACTGAAATAAAATGTAGTTATTAATATTTGAATCTAAAAATAAAAGTACAATTAATATAAAAGTCACTTATCTCAACAAAAACACTTCCGACTCCAAAATGCAAACTGTAGAGAAGAATTTAAGTGTTAACAGCGTTCAAAAGACTTTTTTTTAAATTAACCGCTAAAAGAAAAGCGTGATTTTATTCTGGACTTTAGTTAGTCACGTTTTAAGAAACTTGCGATATAAAAGAAAAGCAGATGGGTGGGGGGGTGTTCTTCCGAAAGTTAGTTGGTGACGTTATAAGTACTTGCGAGATAAGATAGAAAGCAGGAATTAAGCTTCGAACTTGTTGATCAAAATGAACTCTATAGAAGGCAGAAATCACCAATACAAAAATAAACAAAAAAAAATTTTCAAAAGTATTTACGGAACTAGGAAAACTGAAGCATGTTTATAAAATACATTTGGATAAGAATGCTCAACCTTTTTCAATTACAACTCCCAGACGACTAGCACTTCCTATGAAACAAAAAGTCCAGGTTGAGCTTAAAAGATTAAAAAGTGAAGATATCATCCGCCCAATCGAAATGCCTACTGATTGGTGTGCTCCTACTGTAGCAGTTCCAAAGAAGGATGGTAAAATCAGACTTTGTGTTGACTTCACTAAACTTAATGAAAGTGTGAAGTGTAAACATTTCCCACTACCTTCTTCAGACCCGTTATTAGCTCAACTTGATGGAGCCAAGATATTTAGTAAACTGGATCATCAAATTATGTTGCATGAAGATTCTCAGAAGCTTACCACTTTTATTACGCCATTTGGAAGATATTGCTATAAGCGCCTACCATTTGGAATAAGTTCAGGCCCTGAAATTTTTCACTGCGAAATGACACACATTTTGTCAGAAATACCAGGAGTCATCTGTGACATAGATGATATTTATTCTTGTCAGTGGGAGAAGCCAACAGGAACATGACCAGCGTTTAAAAATAGTGCTAGAGAGAATGGAGGCAGCAGGAATAACATTAAATGATAAATGTGTATTCTCTGTTAGCAAAATTACATTTATTGGGCAACTCATTTTAGAAGAAGGTATCCAAATAGACCCAGAGAAGATTAACGCAATCATGAACATGACCAGACCACAAAACGTGTCTGAACTGCGACGACTGCTAGGGATGGCAAATCATGTGGGTAAATTTGCTGAAAATTTAGCAGAGACCACAAAACCACTCAGAGATCTCCTGAGAAAAGACAATGCATGGATTTGGGATGAGCCTCAGGAAACTGCATTTAAAACACTAAAGAAAAATCTGAGTTCTGCACCGGTACTGCTCCATTATAGTGCTGATAAGCCAACAAAAATTTCGGCTGATGCATCTTCCTATGGCTTGGGAGGAGTACTGCTCCAGAAACAAGGGAATGACTGGAGACCTGTATTTTATGCATCGAGATCACTTACTGAAACGGAACAGAGATATGCTCAGGTTGAGAAAGAAGCCCTTGCAGTCACTTGGTGTTGCGAAAAATTTGCCAACTTTTGATTGGGCTGCATAAGTTCATAATGGAAACGGATCACAAGCCATTATTGGTATTATTAAAAACAAAACGGCTTGATGAACTAACCCCAAGAATACGCTTAATGAGATTCACCTATGAAATCATGCATACCGCTGGGAAAAATCTCATTACAGCAGGCACTATCTAGAGCTCCAAACAGCCTACCAACCAAACATGAATTTGAGCAGGAGACAGAGACAGATATGTTCATCCGTTCAATTATACAAAACATATCTGTTACCGATGGGAGATTGGAAGAAAAAAGGGTGACACAACACTCTGACAAAATCTGCAGTCAAGTCATGAACTATTATAAAATGGACCATTGGCCTGAAACCGCCACACAAGACCCTCAGCTAAGACCCAACTGGTTTATTAGGCAGGACCTTACAGTCTGCCAAGGACTTTTACTGTATCAGAATCGACTAATCATCCATGCGGATCTTCAAAAAGACATCTTGGATCGTCTTCATGAGGGACACCAAGGTATAGTGAAATGTAAAGCATTGGCACGGAGTAATGTTTGGTGGCCAAGTCTTTCAAAGCAAATAGGGGAGAAAATAGAAAAATGTAGTATTTGTGAAAGAGAAAGAAGATATCCGCCAGAACCCCTACAACCAACCAAGTTGCCAGACTACCCTTGGCAAAAAGTTGCGATGGATTTATTTGAATTGAATGGCCACAAATACCTCATAGTTATAGACTATTATTCAAGATGGATAGAAATATTACATCTTGAAAATACCAATGCAAGTTGTATCGTAAACCACTGCAAATCAATATTTGCTAAGTACGGTATACCTGAAATGATAAGTGACAATGGCCCTCAATTTATATCTAAAGATTTCCTGGAGTTTGCAAAAATCTTTGGTTTTATTCACCTTATCAGCAGCCCACACCATCCTCAAGGCACTGGTGAAGCAGAACGTGCTGTTCAGACAGTCAAAAATCTTTTTTAAAAGTCAAATGATCCTTACATTGCTTTACTTAATTACCGTACTACTCCACTACAGCATGTTGATGAATAGGAAATTCACGACTCACATTCCAGCACTTCCTCACCAAAATGAAAATTATCAACAAAGTGTCGAAAAATTCAAAGAAGCAGATGCTCGGGTCAAAATGAAACAAAAGTTGTATTTTGATAAACGTCATAGAACTAGAGAACAAACCCCTGTTACCCAAGGACAGGCAGTTTGGGTGAAAACACCCAAAACGAGCCCAGCCAAAGTGGTAGATACTGTTACTCCAAGATCAGCCCTGGTTGAAACGGACTCAGGATTGTTTCGTAGAAACAGAAATAATCTTCGTAAAAGAAATGAGCACATCGATTTTCCTCAAATAACTGCACCGACAGAATTGTCTGCCTTACCAAATGCATCCAGAGACATTCCTGAGTGCAGCTACAATAATTTAATGGGACAAACTAACCAGATAGATGTGCAGTCACTGTACACGAGGATATCCAATTCTTTAACTCAGAAAGTCCCAAAGTAAAATATACAAAGAGTGGTAGAAAAATTCAACCACCAGAGAAACTTTCACTATGAATTTGGGACTTGAAAGGGGGATGTGAAATAATCGAAATTACCTCCCTTGGACTATTAACCCTCTTTCCTCTTATTGAACTCTTTTGGAACGAGAGATAAAAAAATGTAATGTAATCGAGCCCCACGTGGACTGTAAGAGTGAGTCAATAAATCCTGTTGTATTTCATATTTCTCTTTTTGTTCTGTTCTTAAACAAAACCCTTCAAAACCTTACAGATAGTGAGAGCCTCTTGGTATATAGCATTGCTCCTACAGATACTACACTTTGATCTCGGCCAAAAAGACCCTCCAAAAGAGAGGGGCGGGCTGTATTTATTTGCTTCCCCATGAGAGCAAAAAAAGGCATGAGGCCGTTTTTAATGTGCAAAGGAAGGAGGGGGAAGAGAAATGTTGACCCGCTCACAAGAGGTGATAGTGAGAGTCTCTTTGTATCTAAGGTTGCCACTTCATGGACCAGACAGAGAAAGGAGACCAACTCCCGAGAGGTGGGAAATAGGAGCTGGATAGTGAGAGCCTCTTGGTATAGGCATGCACCTACATTAACCAGAAGCCCATTAATCCAAGGACAATGGTCTTTGATTGCAGCATCTGGCAGATCAGGGTATTTATTTGCTTCCCCACTGAGCAAATTAGGCACAAGGCCGTTTTTTAATGTGGAGAATGAAGGGGAAATGGGGACCAGCTCCCCGCGGAGTAGGGGAGCTGGATAGTGACAATTGGTATGGAGGATTTTCCCTACATTGACCTATATGTGGGGTTGCCCCCACATATGGTCTTTGCTTGTAGTATCTGCCAGAACAGATACTTCAATTTGATCTTGGCCAAAAGGCCAAAAATCTCCCCTGCAAGAGGGTGGCTGGCTGTATTTATTTGCTTCCCCATGAGAGCAAATTAGGCATGAGACCGTTTTTTAATGTGGAGCTGAGGGAGGGGAAGGGAAAAGGGGACTAGCTCCCAAGAGGTGGGAAATGGGAGCTAGATAGTGAGAGCCTTTTGCCCCTTCATGGACCAGACATTCATTGCCACAAGGACAATGGTCTTTGCTTGTAGCATCTGCCGGAACAGAGACTACAATTTGATCTTGGCCAAAAGGCCAAAAATCCCCTCTGCAAGAGGGGGGGGGCGTGCTGTATTTACTTGCTTCCTCACAAGAGCAAATTAGGCATGAGGACGTTTTTTAATCTGGAGAGGAGATGGGGGAAGGGAAAAGGGGAACAGCTCCCGGGAGGTGGGAAATGGAAGCTGGATATTTAGAGCCTCTTTGTACGAAGGGCGTGCAATAAGTAATTCCCCTGACCCACTTCCAGTTGTCTGATCTAGCTGAAATTTTGCATGTGCAATGATCTATATCTCTACGGGTTAGGTGGCAAATTACAGCACTGAACTTAGTGTGGTTTCTGCTTTACAGGTGTTTGAATGTCGAGCAGTGATCCGGTTTTTGTATTTGAAAGGACGCACACCACAGGAGACTTTTGATGAAATGAAAGAAACTTATGGTGATAATGCCCCATCATATGACCCTGTAAAATGCTGGCATCGTGAATTCAAACATGGCTGGAAGTCTGTGGAAACAGCTTCCACACCTGGTCGCCCCCCCCCCCCTTCTGCCATTGAGGAGGCATCTGTCCATCAAGTTGCGGCCGCCATTTTGGAAGATCGGCGCATTACTATTCGCCAAATAGCCCAAGATATCAAGATTAGTACAGGGTCTGTGGAAACTATCATTCATGACCATTTGCATATGCATAAGGTGTCTGCCAGAAAGATTTCCCAGGTTGCTCACACCATTCCAGAAGCGAGAACGTGTTGAGTGCTCGAGGATGAATTTGGCGATGTGCCAAGAAGATAAGTCAAAGTTTTTCAAAAAACTGATTACACAGGATGAAACCTGGGTCCATCACTATGATCCAGAGACCAAAGCCCAGTCAATGCAGTGGAAGCACTTGGACTCACCACCTCCAAAGAAGGCAAGGGTGCAGCCCTCCGCTGGCAAGGTCATGCTCACAGTCTTCTGGGACCAGGATGGAGTAGTGATGACAGATTTCCTGACAAAGGGTACCACAATTCCAGGAGCCTATTATGCTTCACTTTTGAGGAAATTAAGGGGAGCTATCAAAATCAAGAGGCGGGACAAGATCAGCAAAGGTGCCCTTCTCCTGTAGGACAACATTCCGGTCACAACTCGCATGTCGCCAGATCAGAAGCACGGGCGTGTGGTTATGAAATCCTCTCCCATCTTTCCTACTCTTCTGACCTTGCACCCTCTAACTTTCACCTCTTTCCAGCCATGAAGTTGTTTTTGAAAGGAAAGCGTTTCCCAGATGATGCAGCCTTGATTTCTGAAGTCACGTCGTGGTTGGAGGACCAACCTGGGGTGTTCTACAAAAACGGTCTTCAGAGCTGCATCAAACGAGGGGAGAAATGCATAACTCTGGGTGGTTCCTATGTAGAGAAAGACTAATAACTGTGCCAAGTTTCGTTGCTCTACTGCTATGGGAAGTGGGTCAGGGGCATTACTTATTGCACGCCCCATCGTATATAGGGTTGTCCCTACATGGACAATGGTCTTTGATTGCAGCATCTGCTGGAACAGATACTACGTCTTGATCTTGGTGCGAAGGCCAAACCCTCTGTGGAAGAAGGGCAGGCTGTATTTATTTGCTTCCCCACGAAAGCAAGTTAGGCATGAGGCCGTTTTTTTTATGTGGAGAGAGGAGAGGGGGAAACGAAAAGGGAACCAGCTCCTGAGAGGTAGAAAATGGAAGCTGGATATTGAGAGTCTCTTGGTATATAGGGTTGCCCCTACATGGACCAGAAACTCATTGCCACAAGGACAATGGTCTTTGATTGCAGCACCTGAAGGCCAAATTCTCTGCAAAAGAGAGGGGCGGGCTCTTTCTACTGTTCTAGAAAGCTACTCACGCCTGAAAGTATCCTGTACCTCTATAAGGCCATCATTCGCCCATGTTTGGGGTACAGTTGTCACATTTGGGCTGGTGCATCTGCTATTAGTTTCTCACTCCTGGACAGGGTTCAAAAGCGAGTCACCAACCTGATATATCCTGAACTGTCATCTAAGCTTTGGTTTCTGTCCCATCGATGAAATATTCCATCCTCTGCCTGTTCTACAACTATTTTAATGGTGAATGCTCTGACGAAGTACAGGCACTTGTACCACCTCGACATAATTACCCTCGACAAACCCGCAAGCAGCCAAATCCCACCCCTACACAGTAGAGATCCCTAGGTGTAAGAAGGACTTCTAGTCCAATATTTACTTTCCAAGAACCGCTAGACTTTGGAGCTACCTGATGGGATTTTGCTTTCCCTACTGTATTGACATGCAGAAGTTCAATTTATAAGACCAAAAAATTCCACCTTGATCACCCTTCAGGGCCTATGGCGGAATGGATAATTGTTTTCAATAAATAAATTTAATAAATAATACTCATATCAATAATTACTATTCCAGTAAATAATATATAATCATAAAGTAATTCACTTTTTTTTCTCAAAATATTAACAATATATTAAAATCGCTGGTATATTTACAAGTAAATCGAAATGCATTATGATGGATTTTATCTGGCAATAGGCTTTTATTTTACTACATTTTTTTTTATTAATATAATGATCTATACTATTAATAAAATTTTTAACGTTTATTTATTCATATGTGTGTATATATACCAATAAAACTTTCGAACGGATGCATCGAATTGAAAAATTCTTTTTTTCCCTGAAAGGTGTGAGTTCCTAGATTGTCTTTATCTGTATATGGTTCGTAACGAACAACACCGAGTCACACAAAAAGCCTGAAATAAAGGTTTTGGGGCCATTTCGTGCAAATGTCGAAAAAGTTACCTGCCCATGTCAGATGAATAGGGCATTAATAGATTTAATGAATTCAAACTTTTCGCACCTATATGCAATAACACGTTTTGGCGTCATTTCTTTTTTAATTTCAGTTTATATGTCTGAACTGGTTGTAAAACAAAATTTCTGTATGTATAAAAGGTGGAGTCGGATGGAAACATAAGGCAATAAAATTCCAGATTTTTTAATCTTTTTTACAAAGGAGTCACCACTTATCAAGGCCAGGAGGCCCCTCAGGATAAGGGTTAATGAGTGTACAGTGGTCAAGGGGAACATGTCAGCTATCGTTAGAAGTGGAAATTTGGTAAATTGGATTACTTAAGGGGATAGTTCATCAAGAATTTGTTCACAGTGGACTTGAAGACAATCATATTATAGTCAGTTGGAAAGCAGGAAAACGGAAGGCAGTTCCACGGGCGTGCAGTTCTAAGAAAGAAGCTTTGTTCATGGAATCTACGTTCAGGTTTAGGCACAGATAAAGAGTGGGGGGAATTATTGATAAGGGTTTCATATAGAAGAGTGCTTTTCGTGAAAGTTTGGCGAGGGGGGCATAGATTGAAGCTCAGAAGAGCACTTGCCATGGAAATAACAGTAAAGCAGAGAAAGACTCGCAACATCTCTTCCGTGGGAAAGAGGTTGCAGGAAAGAGAAAAGGGCATCCCCCACTAAGCTACGAAGTCTATTTTGAACTTTGACAAGGCAGGATAAGCTGCTTCTAGCAGCTCCTACCCAGATATGGCAACAGTTATCCATCGATGGACGTACTTGGCCTTTATATAGATAGAGAATTGCATCAGCAGTGAGATATCTACTACTACAGCAGAACGATTCCACCATTTTCCCAGCAGTCCTGGCAACGGATTTGATGTATGTGTTCCACCTCAGGTAAGGAGTAAAAATCAAGCCCAGAAGTTTATCAAAACATGGCGACTTCTCAAGATGGGAGTCATTGATTTAAATTGATGCCAGACGGGAATCAGAGCATTAATGATGGAAAGATAGAAGTTTGATTTTAGATGCATTAAAAGTATCCAGCCACCTCTTTCCCCATTGCACCGTGTGCTCAAAATAAGAGGAGAGAGAATCAAAGAGAATTTGGTCATTTACGGCCTTTGAAGTGCTGCCATAGATGGTAGTGTCATCAGCATAAATGTCTACGAATGATCTTAGAATGTGATTTGGGAGATCATTGATGTAGATCAGAAAGAGAGTTGGGCCTAAGATGGATCCCTGAAGGACTCCAGCATTAATTCTCTGAGCTTCAGATTTTTGCCCATCAACCACTACTCGTATGAACCTATCAGAGAGAAATGATTTAATAATGGAAAAGACATTTCTAGCTATACTGTAGCTGGAGAGCTTGTGAAGTAGGTCTTTATACCACAAACTATCAAAAGCCTTTGATATGTCAAGGGCAATTGCCTTAGAAAGGAAGCTTTTGTCGAGAGATATAATTGTTAATACATCAGCTGTAGATCTAGCAGAACGGAAACCATATTGCATGTCACTGAGGAGGTTATTTTTGCTGAGGTGGTTAACTACTTCTCTATTTAACACAGCTTCTAACAACTTACTCATGATGCACAGGAGACTTATTGGTCTGTATTGAGACGGAAATGAGCGATCACCTAAATTCTTAAATATGGGCATACTGATGAGGTTTTCTAGGATGTTAGGAAGCAATTCTCCTAAAGACAATGCTTAAATAGCTTTGTAAATATGGGAACTAGTTCTGGTTGAAGCTTTTTGAGCACTATAATAGGAATGCCGTCAAGGCCAGTTGCTTTACTGGAATCGAAGTTTTTGATTAGCTTGGCAACATCAGGTACAGATATTTGTATGTCGCATAACATGTTTTCGGACACAGGAAGAAATACGAGGGGGGAGGGTAACGGCCCTGATTGCATAGAGTAGAATTAGTTGCAAAGATTTTGGTAAAGAGTTTGGCTTTATCCGATGCTGACGCCATTACTTCAGGTCGATTGATGATGGTTAGGATAGAGCACACACTTCTTTTCAGGACCCTGTTTGCTTTTTGCCCAAACTGATAGGAACCAAACCCTGCTCAGCTACTTTGGACTTGACGGACTTTACATACAACTCTCTTGCGTTCTGTATTTACAGTGGTTGCTGACATTCCTGAAAATGGCCTTAGTCTCAGTACATCTATTACGTTGGAAGCAATGGCAATAGTGATTTCTGTGTGCAATAGCAGCAGCACATTCTGGAGAAAACTACCGGCTGTTAGGTTTTTTCTGGAATTTTTTCGAGGGTATGAATCGGCCTATACCTACAATTAAACATTCAGTCAGGCTGATCCTGTGGTCGGGGCAGCGGAAGAAAGAGTTCCAAGATGGCCCCTGCCTGCTTTTATTAGAGACGGAATCTCGCAGGATCGCAAATTAGCTAGGCCATCTTGAGGAATAAAAATCGGTCCATTGGAGGTGCGAGGCAGTCGGGTTCTGACGTTCGTGGCGATCAGTACAGTGACCGTTGGGTTCCGTTACTGACCGTTGGGTTCCGTTTCTATTCGTGCAGTCAGCTGAGCTTTGTTAATTACCTTCGTGCCGTTGCTGTCATTGTTTGTTGGTTCGCTGTGTGTTGCCGTGGTTCTTCAGTGAAACGCTTCGTCGCCCACGACGAGACTCCCCGTCTCCTACACGTCGGAAACTACACAAGATACTCTTACAATAATCGCTCAAAAATAGAAAATTAAAAAGAATACTGAGGTAGATATAGTTTTAAAACGAGCCCCCCCCCTCCTCCAAAAGAAAATACATTTGTATATTTTTAGGTAATGTCCAAGATCACTGCTCGGAAAAAAAATCAAGCTACCGGAAGTTGATTATGCAACGAAACCGAACGGAAGACACGAAAAACGAAACCATATATTTATAAAAAATACTTTAGTTTTTAACATTTCTTGTGTTATTACGAAACAAACAAACAAAAAGAAAACACTTTTTGTATTATCAAATAATAAAACAAATATTTTATTTAGAAACTTGCATAAATGGTGTTTTTATTTAATGATTTCGCAAAAGGTTTTCTTTGGTTTATTTAATTACGAAAACTGCCAAAAAGGGCAGGGGCAAAAGTATTGTTTGAATATGTATGAAAAAAAAATTAACAAAAAAAAATATTTAGTGAAGAAAATAAAAAAAAATAAAATAATATTGAAACAAGGACGAAATAAAAGTATAAATCAAATTCACCCGAAGAAAAAAAAAAAATTCAAAAAACATAAAATACACGTGCGATTAAAAATAAAGTCTGAGATATATACGAAGAAAGTAAAAGAAAACGCTTTGAGGGATCAATTATTAAATAAAAAATAAGAACTACCGAAAAATTAATTTAGTTTTAACGCTTTTTTTGTTCACGAAACAACAAAAGGCACATCTGCAGTATGCGCTCGGCGGCTCTCTTTTCTTGGTGTGTTTCACTAAACTGTCGCCATATGGCGCGTCTCTGTCAAAAAACATTTAAATTGTAATTTTTGTTGTTGTTGTTGATCCTTCAATGTTGCTTTAATTCAAAAAGATGTTTCATTTAAATTATGTATTTGTTCGGAAAAAAAGAAAAGCTATGTTATTTTATAAAAATCCAATGTTTTTTTTTTATTAGCATGGGTTCCCGGCGTTGACCGGGTGTTTGGAGGTGTGTGTTGAGCAAAAAAAAAAAAAAAAGTGGTAGTAGGAAGGCAGGCTCGAACCCGTACCGTGAAGGAGGAAGAGAATGGGGGAAAAAACATGACGTCTTTGCTATTACGACCACCGTCAAACCGGAAGTGACGTAGGTTTAAATTAAAGCTAGACAATCGAAAAGAGGGGATGACTTTCGATAATATCAGCGAAAAAAGCGATCCCTCCCCGTAGAAAAGTGCCCAGTTGAAGATGAAGAAATTAATGTTTTTAGCCAATTTTTCGATATTGTCGTCTGAAGGGTCGAGCTTCAAAACGATACTGACCTGGTGAAAATCTGTCGCCTCTGTCGAAAGTTTTAGGCAGACATGCAAACATACATACATATCTTTATATATTGGTAGCTCAAATTTTCGACCCAAACCGATTAAAAAGCTTGCCCTATTTCTGAATACCCTTTATGTAAAATTGCAAATGTTTAGACCAGAAATTGTTTGAGTAATTTGGTAGAGACCGCAGCGGTCTTCTTTTTTTTTTAACTTGTACCCCTATTATGACCCCTTAACATTTATTGTTTTTGGCTCAAATCAAGTTATAAAGTTAGATCCATGTCCAAGGAACCTATATCTAAAATTTCAAGTGTTTAGACCCAAAATTTGCGGAGGAGTTTGGTAGAGTTCTCAAAGGTCAAATCGTTGAACTTTGACCCCTTAACAGCCTAATTTTTGGCCGAAACCGATTACAAAAATTTTCCCAAATCTCAGTACCCTGTATATCAAATTTCGAGTCTGTAGACACTTTCACTTTTATAGATATATAGATAAATAGATTACAAAATTGTTTCATTAAAATTATATTTTCTTACGTAGACTTTTAAATAAATGTTTTTACAATTATGTATTGATTCATTTTTATACAATAAATGTTTTGCCTTTCAAATATTTTTCTGTTCGGAAAAAAAATCTTGCTTGTTACTTATTTGCTGCGTTATTTGACGAAATTGGAGTTATCGCCCTTAACAATAGCCGCCGTCTGCATACTGCACAAGTGCCCCCAAAATGACTTTTAAACGATACCCTTCCCTCCCTTTAATAAGAATTGCTTTCAAAATAATATTATTTCAGAGCGGTACCAAAATTACATAAGTACCGTGTTTTCTTTTTGCTGTTTCGTAATAACCAGGATTGCAGAGTCGGATGGTGAAAGTCCGACTCCTAGAATTCCTAGAACACCGACTCCGACTCCTTTGATATCTTAGACTCTGACTCTGACGCCCGACTCCTGACTCCTTGACCCTTATGTGGAAATCTATTCTGCAGATCCATATACTAGCCTCCCACACCTATTCAGCATGCATTTTATAATTACTTTTCATGTATATAATATTTTATGTTTAACATTCACTTGTATGATAAATATACTCACATATACACTCAACCATCTTTCTTTCTTTCTTTATTTTAATCATGTTAACTCCTAACAAGGCATATCACCACTTGGACGAAAAAGGCTACTATTTGAGACCGAGTCTAGGAAAGATTAACAAGATGTTGGTTTATGTTACATTTAAACTTCTACATATCAGTACGACCAGGAAAGCAGGTAGCAGGAAGGGAATTCCAAAGTCTAACTGTTCAAGTGAAGAGACTATTAGAATAGAGAGCTTTTTGGCATCTACAGACCTCAACAGTGAAGGAGTGAGATCTTATTGCTAAGCGGGTTTGTCGGGCATATGTACATATTACAAGTGCAACGAGTTCATCAGAACACATTCCATTAAAATATTTGCAAAATGGGCGAATGGTGGCCTTGTAGAGGTACAGAATACTCTCAAGTGTGAGTAGTCTTCTAGCTCGATAGAGGGAACTCACCATCTTTGCAGCAGTCTTTACAATGTCCTCTATCTATTTGTTCCAGTTCATATTGCCTGCAAATATTAGGTCGAGGAGTTTGAAGGTAGAATTCTTAGGTAGGGTGTTATTTTTCATTGATATAGGCGGTTCAAGAGGTGTCTTGTAATCTCTATATAAATAAAATGGACTCATTTTTTCACGTCGGATTTTGACCTTAATAGGATTAAAAATCAAGATATTTCATGCAAATATAATATGCACAAACGGCAGAACAATATCTGAGGTGTGTTATAGGCTTATTAATTCTCAAATTCCTCGATAATCTTAGATTTCTATACTTTTTCTGCTGAGAAGTCACGGCCAAAATCGGTTAAGATCAATGGAAGTGGTAAAATATTTTCTCTTTAATAAATTCCTCCTCCCCCTGCCACCACTTAACACCGTTTGGGGATCGTTCACAAGGAACAGTTGAGAAGAGAACGCCGGTTTGGCTTCGTAGTTCTTTCATGTGAAGTTATTTAAAATCACTAAACTAAGCTGCAGTGCTCTGTGGCGTAGTGGTTAGCGTGCTGGACAATTCACATTATATTTTCACGTTCGTGCCGACCTACCGTAGTCGTTTTTTTTTTTTTTCCTAAACAACTGGAATGGACTTTTCTTTGTGGCCGAACTGTTAACATTACAGATGTTTTTGTTTTTTTTTCACACTTTATTTTCCTACTTTTACTCATGACTCCGGGTTTGATCCTTCCTACTTACCTACTATAACATTTTTTAAAACTCCCCCCCGTCCCGGAAACAAACACTCGGGTAACGCCGGGTACCCCCGCTAGTTGTTAATGTAGAGCAGCTTAGTTTTACTAGCATTAAATGTTACCATCCATTTGCGTCCCTATTCAATTATTGTCTGGAGGTCATTTTCTAGTGATTCTGCCATTGTCTTAGATTTATGTACATCCGTTCTTCCCTAATGTATGTTATAGAGCATTGTATCATCAGCAAATATACCCATCGTGGACACAATATTATCAGGGAGGTCGTTTATGAATATCAGGAATAATAATGGCCCAAGGATCGACCCCTGAGGCATTCCCACATTAATGTTATGCTGCTTGGATGTATGTCCGTCAATGACAACCTGTATGCTTCTATTGTCTAAGATAGATCTAATTATATTTAGTATACATCCAGTAATAATGTATGATTTAATTTTCATTAGCAGCCTTTTGTGGCAGACTTTGTTATAGGCCTTGGCTGTATTAAGGGCTTCACTCACTTTATCCAGTACATGGTAAATGCATTCACAGATAAAAGTTAAAATATATGCAGTAGAATGAATCCATACTGTTTGTCAGAGAGAAGATTTGCTTTTGCGAGGTGGTGAACTCGTGCCTGATTAATTAAGGTCTCGAAGATTTTAGTGAAGAGGGGGAAGAGATTGATGCGGCGATAATTGAGAGGATCTTTTCTTACGCCAGAATTCCTGTACACTGGTACCATAGAGGACATCTAGCTATTAGGGAAGCAAGATTCAGCAAGGCATTTATTGTAGAGTATGGAGAGTATGGGGGTTACCTCAGTAAAACATTTCTGAATTAGTATAGCAGAGATGAGATCAGGCCCACACGCTTTTGAGGTGTCTATGTTTTTTATGATATCGCAGACATGAGAAGGGGTGATTTTTACGTAATCTAATGTGGCTTTAGTCTGCATAGGGAAATTTGGGAGGGAGTTGTTTGTTAGCTCTAAGATGGAGTTAGAGGCAATCCCCACTACAGCAGTTCCGCCTTCTCCGTTACCATGCATGCAACCTTCTGGTTGTTGCTCAATGGAGGAATTATTGATTATCCTTTATTCACTAGACTATTATAGATTTTTCAGAAATCACGAGTTCCTGTCTTTGGCAATGCTATGCATTCCCTGATTATTTTAGCATGTTTTCTTTTGGATGTCGCTATTTCTATCTTCCAATGATTTCTAGCATCTACGAATTTTTGCCTATTTGTATTTGACTTATGGTGTACAAATTGACGGAATACATGCTGTCTTTATGCAATGGCAGCTGCACAATCTGTAGTGAACCATGGGAGTGAGTGGGACTTGCTATAATACTTCCGTGTGGGAACATGTGCCTCAATTTCCGCTTTGTACCATTCAGTTGTCTCATTGGCACACTGTTCAGCAGAAAGAGAGAAGATATCGGTTCATGGAGCATCTCGGATGTGTTCTCTAATGGTTTCCCAGAAAGCCCTATTGTAGTACCTTGTGGTTTTAAGCAATGATTCCTCACCTTGAGGTTGGGATTTAAATGTGACGTCAACTGTACTACTAGGTGGTCTGTGTTTCCATGTAGACAGTGGGCATTCGTCATACAATCCTCAAGTACTGTGGTGAGGAGTATGTCTAGAAGTGAAGCCTGCTGAGGTTCACGATCTGGTAGGTAAGTTGGAAACATTACTGTCTATGTGAAGGAATGGGCTATAGCAAAG
The DNA here is from genome assembly GCF_053919585.1 of Euprymna scolopes. Lineage (NCBI taxonomy): Eukaryota > Metazoa > Mollusca > Cephalopoda > Sepiida > Sepiolidae > Euprymna > Euprymna scolopes. Next base: position 123,866,845 of record NC_136484.1, read on the forward strand.
CTATAAGTAGAGCGTCCAGATGCATCTGTGTAACCTGAGAAACCAAACCAATTTTTATGGTGAACATTAAAGTCACCAAACTCATGTATTTGTGCGTTACTATACAAGGACAGTGCTGCATCTATACTATCAGAGACATGATCGATTAGGGTACAATCCTGACTTGAAGAAAAATGGCAGAGAAAACATAAGTAACTAATGCAGTGATGAAAGGGATGGTGCTACAAATATAGACTCTAAGACCGTGCATACATCTATCCAAGTCTTTACGGCAAAGAAGGAGGTATCCTGTCATGTTAAAGTAGTTAGAGGGGATTGAAGGTTGTAAATTTGTTTCACTTAATGCTAAGATATCCGGGGAGTTTACTAAAAGGTAAGACTCTACATCATCTATATTATCTCTAAGCCCAGGGATATTTGTGAAAGCGAGTCTCAAGGACAGGGGCGAATTGGATTTGTTTGGATGGTTTTCTGGTTTTATCGTAATATTTGTCAGTTAATTACGTTTTTGTTTAATGTTAGGTTAGGGGAAGAGTGTTGAGCAAAGTGAATCTGTTTTGATGCCACGTATATATATATATACAGTGGTCTGTTAGCCGAGTCAGTCTAGAATGTGTGGTCTCGTGAAAGCCAACCAGATATAGCAGCAGGGTTCCTTTCCATGCACGACATGACACTACAACTATCCTGATATTATACATCTGATGATAGAGCAGCCAGTCTAAGCATGACCAAAGAGTTCGGGCACCTGTACTGTCAGTCGGAAACAGTAGTAAGAGAAACTGTTGATCAGTTACCCTCAACCTCTCAGACAAGACCAGCCCAAACAAGTCTAGTGAGCACAAGTCGCATGCAAGAAAATTTTCTCAGTTTCTGAGAGAAAGAGAGAGGTTTAAAATAGGGAATAGGGGAATGGCATTCAATATCCTAGTCAGGAAACAAGGCAAGGCCCAGGGTGGCTCTGGTGAGTCCCCGGTATTGCACCTCTGGCCTGGCTAATAGAGAAAGAGGTGTGAAAGCCGGGGATAGGAAGAGCCTATAACAGACAACACGCTATGCAACATACAAATATCTGTGCATGAGGTCGCCAAGCTAATCAAGAACCTTGATTCCAGTAAAGCAACTGGCCCTGATGGCATTCCAGTTATAGTGCTGAAAAAGCTTCAACCAGAACTTGCCCCCATACGTACAAAACTGTTTAAGGGTTGCCTTAAGGAGAAGTGCTTTCCAACACCCTGGAAAACCTCATCACTATGCCCCGTATTTAAGAATTCAGGTGAAAAGTCATCTCCCTCTCAGTACAGACCAATAAGTCTCCTATGTGTCATGAGTAAGTTGTTGGAATCCATATTAAATAAAGAAGTAGTCAACCACCTCAACAGAAACAACCTTCTTATTGATACAGAATATGGTTTCCACTCTGCAAGATCTACAGCAGATGTGCTAACGGTTATATCACATAGAATTAGTGAATCTCTTGACAGAGGTTTCCTTTCCAGGGCAATTGCTCTTGACATATCGAAGGCCTTCGATAAGTTATGGCATAAGGGCATACTTCACAAAATTTCAAGCTACGGTATTACTGGAAATGTTTTCTCAATCATTAAATCATTTCTCTCCGATAGCTTCATAAGAGTAGTGGTTGATGGGCAGAAATCAGCGGCCCACAGTATTAATGCTGAGTCCCCCAGGGGTCCATCCTGGGCCCAACTCTCTTCCTGATCTACATCAATGATCTCCCAAAACACATACTTAAATCATTCGTTGACATCTATGCTGATGACACGACCATCTATGGCAACACATCAAAGGCCGTAAATGACAAAGTTCTCTCTGATTCTCTCTCCTCTGATCTTGAGCGCGTGTACAATGGGGAAGAGGTGGCTGGTCACTTTTAATGCATCCAAAACCAAGCTTCTATCTTTACATCATCAACGCTCTGATCCTCATCTGGCATCAATTGAAATAAATGGCTCTCGTCTTGGCGAGGCTCCATGTTTTGACAAGCTTCTGGGTTTGACCTTTACTCCTGATCTTAAATGGAACGCGTACATCAAATCTGTTGCCAGGGATGCTGGGAAAATGGTGGGATCCTTCTACCGCTCCAGAAGATATCTCACTGCTAATGCAATTCTCTATCTGTATAAAAGCCAAGTACGTCCAAGGATGGAGTACTGCTGTCACATTTGTGTGGGTGCGTAAGAGAGACGGACGAAAAGGAAAGACTTACCTTGGGGCCGGCTCGGCGTTGCCGACCGAAAATAGAGAAAGAAAGATGAAGATGGCGGCTGCCGTCTTTTGTAAAGGATGATATCTTGCAAAGTCACATGAATTCTCGCAATATGCAAATTTAGCCGGCCTGCAACGGCCATAAAAGCGGGTGATTGAAAGACGTTGGGAGAGCGATGATTGACTTGGTCGGGAATCGTGTTGCTGTTGCTTCTCGTGCCGTGTGGGTGTGAGCATATCTTACCGTTGTTGGGACCGTTATGAGTAACCGATTGTTGGGTCCGTTCTGAGTAACCGTTCGCGTCCGTCTAGGTACCTTCCTAGTTGGATTCCATGCAGAACCGGTGTTTACTGGTTATTGAATTGCTTTACGTTGCTTCAACATTATACATCTACAGAGGGCGCAGTACTTTTAAAGGACTTTCCTTACACATTTTCTACATCTTACTTTAAAGATTTTCTCTATTCTTCATAAATAAGCGCAGGATTGAAGATAGATTCCCCCTCTCACATTTACAAGAAATTATATTTTTCAAGTACTGTGAGAAAACCAATTTGCTCTAGTAACTGATTTATTTAAATTTCTTGAATATGTAAGAGAATATAAAGCAAAGAAAACAAAAGAAATGGTGGGACTAGATCTACATAAAGAGGTTCCACACAACACCGATATATAGATGCACTTAGCTTGGTGTTTTTCCAGCGACGTATGTTGGTCTAGTGTCTCCACGTGGAATGAATTGGGGTGCAAAGATTAGCGTTTATTTAAGAGAAGTAAGAGGGAGAGAGGGAGGGGGATCTGCTTTAAGAGTCAAATATGTGCTTTGATTTTAATACTTCCTTCTTTTATTTAATTGAAACTGTATAATTTTCGATTTCTATATTAATAATTTAACACATACAAACTCATTTACCAAAAGGGCATTAATACTAGAAAAGACATGCATATTTCCACTTTTTCTATTGTGCATATACATATATTGCTAACTTTTACTAATATATTACAAACAAATGACATGCGAGAAAAATCTGGGAAAGTAGAGTTTCAATGAGTAGATATCACGGAATATAGAAATGGAATAAAAACTACAATAAAATTAATTAATTTTTTAGTTATATCTATTTTAAAGGCAGATTAAGGGATGGTTAAAATTTTTAAAAGATTTAAAGCTTTTTTTAAATGCAAGTCCCCATAACAAAATTTCATTATCGTATTTTATTGTATAACAAGAGGAGTAGACTCGCCAGTTAAAATCAATTCAGATAAGAATGGGAGTTTGGAAATGTGGTTAAAAATACATTATAAATACATTTAAAAACATGAACTAATTTTATAGAATAAGTTATAATGACAAAGGGATAAAAAAATCACAATTAAATTTTATTATATTTTCAGTTCAAAAGGGACTACAATATATCGGGGAAGGGAAACCTCTTTAGGCCATGGTATTTCCAAGCCAAACGCTTCTCATCAGGAGAGGGGGAGTAAAGACACATATTATACAGAGAAGAATTTTTTTAAAAGATAATATTGCCTTTATGGAAAGAGGATCAAGGGAAAAACATGAAGCTGTACTGAGACTAAAGTCGATTCTAGGACTGCCAGCGATCACTGTAAAAGAGTCATAAAGAATGCGAGAGAGTTGTATGCTCAGTCCGTTAAGTCCAAAATAGCTGAGCAGCGGCTTCGTTGGCACATAGCAAACAGGATCCTGAACAGAATCATGTGCTCTATCCCAATCATCATCAATGGACCTGAGGTCATCTTGTCAGCATCAGACAAAGCCAAACTATTTGCCAATAACTTTGCAACTAATTATACCCTATGCGACTAAGGCTGTCAACTCTTCGTATTTCCTCTTTTATCAGAAAACATGCTATGTGACATACAAATATATGTGCGTGATGCTGCCAAGCTTATCTAAAACGTTGATTCCAGTAAAGCAACTGACTCCTGATGGCATTCCAATTATAGTGCTGAAAAAGCTTCAACCAGAATTATTTCCCATACTTACAATGCTGTTTAAGCATTGTCTTAAAGAGAATTGCTTCCTAACACCCTGGAAACCCTCATCAGTGTGCCCTGTATTTAAGAATTCAGGTGATCGGTCATCTTCCTCTCAGTACAGACTAATAAGTCTCCTGTGCATCATGAGTAAGTTGCTGGAATCCATGTTAAATGGAGAAGTAGTTAAACATCTCAGCAAAAATAACCTCCTTAGTGACATGTAATATGGTTTCTGTTCTAATAGATTTACAGCAGATGTGGTAACGGTTATATCTCATAGGATTAGCGAATCTCTCAATGGAGGCTTCCTTTCTAGGGCAATTGCTCTTGACATATTAAAGACCTTTGATAGGGTATGGCATAAAGGCCTACTTCACAACATCTCCAGCTACAGTATAGCTGGAAATGTTTTATCAATTAATAACCATTTCTCTCTGATAGGTTTGTAAGAGTAGTGGTTAATGAGCAGAAATCAGAAGCTCACAATATTAATGCCGGAGTCCCTCAGGGACCCATCTTGGGCCAAACTTTCTTTCTTTCTGATCTACATCAATGATCTTCTAAATCACATCCTAAGATCATTCAGAGACATTTATGCTGATGACATTACCATCTATGTCAACACATCAAAGGCTGTAAATGACAAAGTTCTCTCTGATTCTCTCTCCCCTGATCTGGAGCATGTGGTGCAATGGAGAAAGAAGTGGCTGATAATTTTAATGCATCTAAAACCAAGCTTCTATCTTTATATCATCAACGCTCTGATCTCCTATCTGGCATCAATTGAAACAAATGGCTCTTGTCTTGGGAAGGCTCCATGTTTTGACAAGCTTCTGGGCTGGAAAAATGGTGGGATCCTTCTAGCGCTCCAGTAGATATCTCACTGCTGATGAAGTTCTCTACCTAAGTAAGAGTCAGGTACATCCAAAGATGGAGTACTGTTGCCACATCTGGGCAAGAGGGCAAGAGCTGCTGGAAAATTCTTATCCTGCTTCAGCAAAGTTCAAAATATACTTTGTAACCTAGTGGTGGTGTCCTTTTCTCTTCCTAGCGACCTCTTTCCCACAGAAGAGACGTAATGAGCATGTCTCTGCTCCATCACTATTTTCATGGAAGGTGCCTGTCTGAGCTCCAATCTATGCCCCCCCACAAACTTTCATGCAAAAACACTCGTCTAGCTGAAACCACTATCAATAATCTCCCCCACTCTTTATCTTTGCCTTAACCTAAATGTAGATTCCATGTACAAAGATTCTTTCTTAGAACTGCACGTCTGTGGAACTCTCTTCCATTTGCCTGCTTTCCAGCTGACTACAATTTGATCATATTCAAGTCCAACATAAACAAATTCTAGATAAGATATCACCTTAAGTAATCCAATTTATCAAATTTCCACTACTAACAATTACTACAATATTGTCCCATTGACTTTTGTACACTCATTAATCATTATCCTCGAGTGACCTTTGGACCTTGATAAGTGATGACTCCTATGTAAAAAAAAAGGAAAAAGCTATAAAAGGTTATAGTGCCAGGGTTGCTTCTTATTGATTTAAGCCCGTTATTTTTTTTTGGGGGGGGGGGAGGATAAGATTGTAATTCCGGATCGATCTCGAACTAATCCAATTGTCAAATTCCATTTGATTCAGTAACTGGATATCTTTCAGATTACAATCCAATTGTTATCCAATGTAATCCACAGTGATCCCACTCAAAGACAGAATTTTTATTGATCTTATGTGATGTCGCAACTAAAACAAAAACAGCTGTCCAGACAAGATTTGCAGTGATCCGACAGACCGAAATATCTTGATGAAGTGGAAGCATTACAGTACAGTACAAAATATGAGATATCTCCAAAAATAAAAGCAAAACCATACAAAAACTGCTAAATTATGCAAACCACTGCTTAGGAAGCAATTAAGTTATTGCTTATTCACCAAACCTGTTTTTCTGCTCTTATTTACTTGTACTGCTTCCCTCTTTTTGGAAATTATAATTTATCATTCTATGACTAAGTGTAATGTTTAAATATAAGGCTTATACTGGCCACATGTATATTATTACTGGTGTAGGTTAATAAAATAACTGGCACAAATGATTTTTCTAAATGCCTGCGTTAAAGGAATAATGCTTTGCCTCCAAGACGCCTTCCTGTCTGTTTTGCATAATAAACATTAAAAATCCTTATACTTAAATCCTCCCCAAATTTCTGTATGTCTATATTGTATATTAATGCTGTATTCTTGTAAGTTCTATCATCTCTCCTCTTTCAACTGGACAAAAAACAATTACTCTTCTCTCCAAGCTGATATAAAATCACATACTTTGCACGTACCTTGGGAGGAGGGTTTAATTTCCGGTTCTAAACTTTAGTAGGCTGACGTTTTCAAAATCGATAAATACCAAACATCTATAGATTTCTATTGCTAAGACATGCATTAGCTTAACCTATGTTTATACTCTATAGAATATCTATAAAATGGATACCTATTAGCCACAGTTTGTGTCCAGATTATAAGTGATATATATTAACTAGCAACTATATCTTTCTTTCACTTAGATGGGATAAAATACTGTTGATTATCTTTACTAGAAAACTAGCACCTAAAACACATTTCGAAACGTACCCTAACACTTATAATACAAACAATATTTGATCTTTTCTTAACCCTAGTAGATATTAACCTTTAATCTACACCCCATACTCATACATACCTCCTTTAAAAACGTAACCACATCTTCCAATCTTAATCTTATTCTGAGAAGTGTAACTTCAAAACAGATACTAATTCTTTGATACTTGATAGGTTTAATCCTAACTATCTATGCGGGAACATAGAAATATCTGGCTTTCAAACCAGGTGCAGGAAAACTCTCAGTGCTGATTGACCAGTAGATCTGGTTAGGTCATCCATCTAGGATAAGGAAAACTCCGATTTGTAAACCTGTACCACTGACTTCATACGTCTTGGCACTAAACGGGGGAGAGAGGCCTCTCATTCCTGGACGACAACCTCCCTAGAGCTGGTGACTTGATCAAATCACCAGTTTGCAAACCTAAACTGCTGAACGAGCAGATAGGCTCTGCCTAACTATACTCCATACTCCTTCTTTGCCTATTAGCCAGGAGCAGATGTGCAGCCACAAGGACTCATTAGAGACGCCGAGTGCTTAGCCTTGTTTCCTGACTAAGGCAATGAATGCCGTCCCCAACATTTTCCTTATTCCCTGCCCCTATACCTGGGCATCTAGGGGGTGCTTATTTACCATATATGCTAACATGATTAGACTGGGCCACTCCTGTCAGACAAGTTTGAGAGTACCGGTTGGACAGTTGATGGTTGCTGTTTACACCTGACAGTACAGAAGCCCTAACTCTTTGGTAGCGTTTAGAGCAGCTGTTTTATCATCAGTTGTGTAATATCGGGATATTTGTAGTACCATGTAACGCATGGAAAGGGACCCTGCACTCATCTCTGGTGGACATTCTAGAGGCCACATTTCTGTGGATGCAGAGCCGGCTGATGGTCTTTTTCATATGCTTTAAACTAAATTTACAACATAGCATTAGCTACCTGTATTTTTTTATCGCTCTCCATCAACCAAGGACTGTACTATAATCAATCATGTCTCTGACAGCATAGATGTAGCACGCCCACCACAGAAGTTTGCTTGGCTTCTCTAACTACACTGACACAGCTAGTAGCATCATCCATAACTTTGCTATATCCTATTCCTTGACACAGACAGTAACATTCCCGACCCGACTGCCAGCTCGCCAAGACCAGCAAGCCTCACTTCTGGATTTATTTCTGACAAGAGATCCTGAGGATTGTGTAACAAATGCTGATTGCCCACTTAAGAATGCTGATCATGCTGTGATAATGATAGAATCACTCTAAACTCTCGACTCTAAGTTGAAGAGCCATTGCTCAAAATGACAACGTACGTAAGGCTGACCGGGATGCCATTAGAGATCTCATCAGAGATGTCTCATGGAGAAATATCTTTTCTCTTCCTGCAGAATAGTGCGCAAATGAGATTACTCAATGGTTCAAAGCTGCAATTGAAGCACATGTTCCTACACGGAAGTTCTATAGCAAACCCCACTCTCCCCAATGGTTTACTTCTACTTGTGCAGCTGCCATTGCTCAGAGGTAACATGCATACCGTAGATTTATCCAGCATAAGTCCTGTACAAACAAACAAAGTTTATAGAAGCTAGAAGTAATTATAAGAAAGAAGTAGCGACAGCTAAGAGTGACTATATGGAAACCACCAGGAAACGCATTGAAGCGCAGAAATTAGGAACTCATGATTTCTGGAAAATCTACAAAAGTGTAGTAAATAAATGGCAATCAATAATTCCCCCACTATCCAACAATCACGAGGTTGTTTGCACAGCAACTTAGAAAGCTAACATGTTTGCCCGTTATTTTCCCTTAAACTCTACTTTGGATCCAGCAAACCATTCCCTCCCTGATTTTCCTATTAGATGATCTGAAAATCACCCCTTCTCATGTACATGATATCATAATAAACCTAGACACCTCATCTCGGCTGTGCTATTAAAAAAATGCTCCATTGAGGTTGCCCCAGTTCTCTCTAAACTCTTTAACAAATGTCTTAACGAATCTTGTTTTCCTGGCAGCTGGAATAGTGCCTCTGTGGTACCAGTTTACAAAACCTCTGGCGAACGAACTGACCCATTAAATTATTGCCCAATTAGCCTCTTAGCGCTTTTTGACAAAATATTTGAATCTTTAATTAATCAAGCTCTAGTCCACTACCTTACAGCTGCTAAACTTCTGTTTGACCATCAATATGGATTTAGGCAAGCCCGTTCTACTACAGATTTAACCTAAATCTCTGAACGTATATACCAAGCATCGGATAAGGCAGAGGAGCAAAGGGCAGTAGTCCTATATATATCTAAGACTTTTGACAGGGTATGGCATGATGGTCTTCTCATGAAAATAAAATCTATGGTATTACTGAACGAATGCTTAACATAATTAAATCCTTCTTAAATGAGAGAAGAATCCAGGTTGTCCTCGATGGGTTTAGATCCAAACGATATGATATAAATACAGGTGTACCTTAGGAATTTCCTTGGTCCTTTATTATTTCTGACTTACCTGATAAAATTATCTCTGACATGGGTATATTTGCCGATGACACCACGCTCTATAGTAGGCACATAGGGAAACTACTGAGCACATATCTAAGCAAATGGCAGAAACCTCAGCGGAAGACCTTCAGTCTGTAGTGGAATGGCGTCAAAAATCGTTGTAACGTTCAAAGACAAACTCACTTCCTTTAATAATTGCATGAAACCTTACCAACCACCAATAGCTATGGCTAAAGATACATTACCTGAAAGTACTTCATTCAAGCTCCTCGGCTTAACGTTCACAGGGAACATGAGTTGGAACAGATACATTGAGATCATTGCCAAGGCTGCTACGAAGAAGATGGGCTCTCTCTACCGTGCTAGAAAGTTACTTACGTCTGAAAGTATCCTGTACTTCTACAAAGCCACTATTCGCCCATGTGTCGAGTCGTGCTGTCGCATTTTGGGCTGGTGCATCTTCTACTAGTCTCTCGTTCCTGGATAGAGTTAAAAAGAGAGTCGCCAACCTGATAGGTCCTGAACTCTTATCTGAGCTTCAGCCCCTGTCCCATTGACGAAATGTTGCCTCTCTGCTTGTTTTACAAGTATTTTAATAGTGGATGCTCTGACGAACTACAAGCACTTGTACCCCCCTTGATGAAAATACCTCCGACAAACCCAACAAGCAGCAAAGTCCCATCCTTACACAGTCGAGATCCCTATATGTAAGAAAGCCTTCTACTCTAATAGCTTCTTTCCCAGAACTGCTAGACTTTGGAATTCTCTTCCAGGTTCCTGCTTCCCCAACTGTACTGACATGCAGAAGTTCAAGTGCAATGTAAACAGATATCTTGCTGCTAAACTCCCTACATAGTACTCATGAATCTTTGGTCCCTGAGAGTAGTCCCCTACATCAAAGTGGCAATGTGCCTTGTTTGGTGTGAAAATGTAATAAAAAGAAACTGATAAAACCAAACAGGAAAACCATGTAAAAAAATAAAATCATTGGACTTAAGGAGTCGAAGTCGGATTTGGATAAAAAAATTCCGACTCCAACTCCTTGTATTCTTAGAAATCCAACTCCAACTCCGACTCCGACTCCAGCTAAAACCTCCAACTCCGTCCGATACCGACTCCGACTCTGCAACTCTGGTTAAAAATAAAAAAACTATACAAAATACTGTCAGGAACTCACTCAATATATGTTATCGTGGCATAGGCTGACACATATTCGGTGGTTTTTAAATAGTATTTTGTATAGATTTGTTGTTTTAACTCATTTTCTCAAACTTAACGTGTTTAAAACAGAGTCTACCGCTATTTGTAATTTTCAAATATAGTGGTAATCACTGTGTTTTTCGAACTGAATAAACATTTTACATTAAATAAAAATAGTAAAAACTTATCCAGTTTGGTAGAAAAGTAACTTATCTTGCCTTTGATAATATTTGTTATACATTTGTTTTTTGACAACTTTTTCGAATCTATGTGTACAGTAATACAAACCCAATAAAAACACTAAAAATTATCCAGTGGATGGATGGATGGATGGATGGATGGGTTATTTAATTAGCATATCAACCTTTGTGGGTCATTTAATGCTGGGGTTTTTGTTTTTGTTTTTTTTTCTATCAACCCTGCCTCCTCTCTCCAAGTGTGGGTTTTATATTGTATAATTTGTTATTTGTATTTTTATTCCATTGACTTTGCCATTTCCCAAGTATATGGCTGTTGATCAGGGGTCTAATATCCGTGTATGGGATCCTGTACCCATCAAGGTTCAACTTCATTGCCTCCTTAGCCATAGCATCGGCTCTTTCATTGCCCCTGATTCCCATGTGGCTAGGGATCCAGGTGAATATTATTTTCTTTTGGTCGGTAATGAGATTTATTTTGTTTAGGGGTTTGATAATTGTGGGGTTCTCTTGTTTTCTATTTTTTATTGCTGTTAAAATAGATAAGGAGTCAGAGAATATAATGAATTTTTCTAAATTTTCTTCAGCAATGATATCCAGTGCTAAATCTATGGCTCTGGTTTCAGCACTGAATATAGAGGCTTCATTCGGAAGTCGTTTGCTAATTTTTGTATTGTTGTAGGTAGCTGCACATCCAACTCTATCGTTATCCTTTGAGCCATCTGTGTATATGTATTCCCCAGCGATTTTAATCTCAGTTGGAGGGTTTGTGGAGTCAAAGGAGAGTATATATGTATTTGTCAATATAGTTTCTGCATTTCGTTTTATTTTTATCCTTTTTACATCTGTAACACTTTGGGATGCTAGATTAGATAAAATTTCCTCAGTCGAGCGATTTGATAGTTCGCTGCATCTAATGACTCCTTTTGAGGAGTTTAGGTATGGGTGGGGATAAGTTTTAATTTTGATATTGTTAAAGGTTTGCCATTTGAGAATTTCTTTAATTTGTGTTTTTTGTTTCAATTCGATAAGTATGGTGTTATTTTGCAGTTGTTTTATCATTTTGGGTTTTATTTTTTGAGAGAAAAGTTTTTCCATTGTAACAGGTGAAATTTTATTTATTTCATTTTTTTTCAAGCGTTTCCATTACTAAAAATATTGTGTTTTCATTGATTAAGGAATTCTGTTCGTCCTCTGAACTTGAGATGTCGGAAACATCAGAGAAGTTTCTTGTTTGGGGGAGTTTGAGGGTAAAAAAAGCCATAATCAAAAAGGTTGGCTTTTTCATCATCTTTGCTCCCCACCCACCTCGGAGCCCTATATGGGAAGTGCCTGGGGGGAAACCCATTCGCCCAGGCTCAACAAGGATACAAAGGTGATATACTCGATTTATGTGATATCATTTATAAGCACCTGTTTTCCTTTGATGTTACTTTGGGATACAAAGTAATTTAAAGGGTTTGCAGCCATGTCATAGATATTTCACTCCGTCGATTGACCCTCGGCCACCGCTTTCCACCATATGTTAGGTAGTAGATGTTATTTGTGGGGAAGAGATAGGCATATTGTGTTGATGATAGGTTTATGGGGTGGGCGATATATGGTGGGGCTGGACATGACCAGCCGATTGATTGGATCGGGCCCCTCTGACCGCCCGTCTAGCCCAGTAAAGGCCAAAGTGGTGTGTTGGGAAGTGGGGGTACTAAATCCTGACCTCCAAATCTCTCAACCACCAGGATCCCGTCCTAAGGGTATTACGGGTCGCTACCTACGGCCAACTTCAATGTCCATAATGTGGAATGGCTGACCCACTCAAATAAGACTGATGAGGAGGGGAGGTTCTGTCATGATTTTGCCATTGCCTATGACCTCACTCAGATTGTCCGCGAGCCCACCCGTGTGCCCGATAGTACCGGTCAGTTCGCAAGCCTCCTGGACCTTTTTCTATCCACTTCCCCTGAGCTATGCTCATGCTCCGTTCTATCTCCTCTGGGATCCTCCGACCACTGCGTCGTATCAGTTAAGATAAAAATGAAATATAATAAATCTACAGACGTACCTCTCCACCGTACTGTATACCGATACCCTATGGCGGACTGAGATAGCTTCCGTACATTCATATCTGATCTCCCTCTCCATTCCATGTTTAAAAAGGATGAGTCCTCTATAGAATCAGATCTGACCGAATGGTTACTTGTAGGCATAGGCCAATTCATACCATCCAAAAACTCCAACAAAAACCTAACAACCAGCCATGGTTCTCCCCCGAATGTGCTGCTACCATCGCACACAGAAATCACTTTTTCCATAGCTACCAACGTAATAGATGCACTGAAACTAAAGCTGCTTTCAGAACCGCCAGCAACCACTGTAAAAGAGTAATAAAAAATGCAAGAGAACTATATGCGCAATCCGTTAAGTCCAAAGTAGCTGAGCAGCGGCTTGGTTCCCACCAGTTCTGGCGAATAGGATCTTGAACAGAAACGTGCGCTCTATCCCAACCATTATCAATGGATCAGAGGTCATCTCGACAGCATCCGACAAGGCCAAACTATTTGCCAAAAACTTTGCGGCAAATTCTACCCTGTGTGACGAAGGCCATCAACTCTCCATATTCCCTCCTATAACAGACAACACTCTATGCAACATACAAATATCTGTGCGTGAGGTCGCCAAGCTAATCAAGAACCTTGACTCGCGAAAAGCAACTGGTCCCAACGGTATTCCAATTATAGTGTTAAAAAAATTACAACCAGAACTTGCCCCCATACTTTCCAAACTGTTTAAGCGCTGCCTTAAGGAGAAGTGCTTTCCAACACCCTGGAAAACTTCATCAGTATGCCCTGTATTTAAGAATTCAGGTGATAAGTCATTCCCCTCTCAGTACAGACCAATAAGTATCCTGTGTGTCATGAGTAAGTTGCTGGAATCCACAATAAATAGAGAAATATTCAACCACCTCAGCAGAAATAATCTTCTTAGCGACACACAATATGGTTTCCGCTCTGCAAGATCTACAGCAGATATGCTAACGGTTATATCTCATAGGATTAGCAAATCTCTCGACAAAGGCTTCATTTCTAGGGCAATTGCTCTCGACATATCAAAGGCCTTCGATAAGGTTTGGCATAAAGGTCTACTACACAAGATTTCCAGCTACGGTATAACTGGAAATGTTTTCTCTATCATTAAATCATTTCTCCCAGATAGGCTCATAAGAGTAGTTGTTGATGGGCAGAAATCAGAGGCCCACAGTATTAATGTTGGAGTCCCTCAGGGGTCCATACTGGGCCCAACTCTCTTCCTGATCTACCTCAATGATCTCCCAAAACACATACTAAAATCTTTTGTTGGCATCTATGCTGATGACACGACCATCTATGGCAACACATCAAAGGCCGTAAATGATGATGTTCTGTCTGATTCTCTCTCCTCTGATCTTGAGCGCGTGGTACAGTGGGGAAAGAGGTGGTTGGTTACCTTTAATGCATCTAAGACTAAGCTCCTATCTTTACATCATAAAAGCTCTGATCCTCATCTGGCATCAATTGAAATGGATGGCTCTCGTCTAAGGGAAGCCCCAGGATTTGATAAGCTCCTGGGTTTGACCTTTACACCTGATCTTAAATGGAACACATACATCAAGTCTGTGGCCAAGGTCGCTGGGAAAATGGTGGGATGCTTCTACCACTCCAGAAGATATCTCACTAATGATGCAATTCTCTATCTATATAAGAGCCAAGTACGTCCAAAGATGGAGTACTGCTGCCACATCTGGGCGGGAGCTGCAAAAAACAGCCTATCCTGCCTTGACGGAGTACAAAATAGACTCCGTGGCTTGGTGGGGGACGCCCTTTTCTCTACCCTGCAACCTCTATCCCACAGAAGAGACGTAGCAAGCCTGTCATTGTTCTATCGTTATTTCCATGGCAGGTGCTCGTCTGAGCTCCATTCTCTGATCCCCCCTCGCCAATTTTTCTCAAAAAATACCCGACTAGCTGAAACCACCGTCAATAATTTTCCCCACTCCCTATCTGTGCCTAAATCAAAACGTAGATACCATGAACAAAGCTTCTTTCTTAGAACTGCACGCCTGTGGAACTCTGTTCTGCTTGCCTGTTCCCCTCCCGACTTCAACCTGGACGTCTTCAAGTCCAACACAAACAAATTCCTGAAGAACCGCCCCCCCCCAAGTAATGCCACCTTACCAATTCTCCAATACTATGGCTTTTTTTTTTTTTACACATTGGTCACCATTTATCAAGGCTCGGAAGTCACTCAGGGATAAGGGTTATTGCAAGTACATTATGTTAGTGTGAAGATTTGATGAAGTGTTTACTTAAGGGGGCTGTTCATTAGAAATTTGTTAATGTTGGACTTGAACACATCCAAGTTGTTGTCAGACGGGAAACAGGCAGACGGAACAGAGTTCCACAGGCACGCAGTTCTAAGAAAGAAGCTTTGTTCATGGAATCCACATTTTGATTTAGGCACAGATAAAGAGTGGGGGAAATTTTTCACAGTGGATTCGGCTAGACGGGTGTTTTTCGTGAAAGATTGGCGAGGGGGGGACCAGAGATTGGAGTTCAGACGAGCACCTGCCATGGAAATAACGATAAAACAAGGATAGGCTCGCATCATCTCTTCTGTGGGAGAGAGGTTGCAGGGTAGAGAAAAGGGCATCCCCACTAAGCCATGAAGTCTATTTTGTACTCTGTCAAGGCAGGATAGACTGTTTTTAGCAGCTCCTGTCCAGATATGGCAGCAGTACTCCATCCTTGGACGTACTTGGCTTTTATATAGATAGAGAATTGCATCAGTAGTGAGATATCTTCTGGAGCGGTAGAAGGATCCCACCATCTTTCCAGCGACCTTGGCAACAGACTTGATGTACGTGTTCCATTTCAGATCAGGAGTAAAGGTCAAACTCAGAAGCTTGTCAAAACACAGGGCCTCTGCCAGACGAGAGCCATCCATCCCAATTGATGCCAGATGGGGATATGAGTGTTGATGAAGTAAGAATAGGAGTTTGGTTTTAGATGCATTAAAGCTAACCAGCCACGTCTTCCCCACTGAACCACACGCTTGAGATCAGAGGAGAGAGACTCAGAGAGAACTTTGTCATTTCCAGCCTTTGATGTGTTGTTGTAGATGGTCGTGTCATCAGCATAGATGTAAACGAATGATTTAAGTATGTGTTTAGGTGTAACGAAGCCGGGCGACACCGGATAACCTTGCTTCCTAGGTTGAGGGTGAGTGGGATGGAGCTGGGCGAGAGGTCTCAGTCCCATCTCGTGAGAAACCAACGAATTGTCATCGGGTGACAAGTAAATTATTTGGAGTTCAAAAGGGCCAGATTAAAGATAAGCCAGATGTCGGGTTGGCGAGGAAAACGCAAGGAGGTCTGGGAAGCGTCAACGAGTAAAGTCGACGATCCGAGTGTAAATGATAACATGATTTACTTAAACCAACAAGTTGGAGGTGATGAGAGAGAAAGAACAAACCCCGAAAACAATTGAATTAGTCATTCTAATTTTAAGGGAACAAATTGGTTAAAAGCCTAGACAGATAACTAATTCTCGGAATTGAATCGAGAGGGGGTCGGTTGGGAAGGAGAGAGAGAGAGAGAGAGAGAGAAAGAATTATGATTACCCGTCGAATAGAGCGATTGGGTCGACTACAGAAGGAAGGGGAGGATGACGTTTAATAAAACTACTGCGGAAATAGACGACAACAGAGAATCGGGCAGTCGGTCGAACAGAGAAGTTGGGAAGCCACACGTGCCGCCAGCCTCTTCTAATTAAGACGAAGAGAACTAACAAGACCACCACTTAGAGTTTTGTAAAATACACTGTGGGGGTTGCATTCCAAGCCTGACGAAAGTATAAGTGACGAGCCAAGCCTTATTGTATACCGAATCACTAAATGAACAGCCTAAAACTATCCTCATCGTTGTTGATTGTTTCCATTTATACTTGTGAAGACTGCCCTTCGATTTCAGCATAACCAAACTTGACTTTCCAGCCGTCGCAAACAGAGAGAGAGATGGCCACCGACGAGAAGACGATCACGACAGAAATTACCAAGAATTCCCGATTGGGCGTTACAACACTAGACGGCCAGATACCAACGTCCAATTCAGAGAGACTCAGTAGCAGAGGGAGAGAGACGGATGCTTGTGCGGGGTCCGAGGCTCGAAGGAGCGAAAATATAGCCAACCATCCTTAGGGATAGTGCCCGTCGTTTTTCACCGTGCGCGCGCGACCCCTGCGAGGGAGAAAGGGTTATATAGGGAGGTCATTGATGTAGATCAGGAAGAGAGTTGGGCCCAGGATTGACCCCTGAGGGACTCCAGCATTAATACTGCATGTCTCTGATTTTTGTCCATCGACCACTACTCTTATGAGCCTATCAAAGAGAAATGATTTAATGATTGAAAAAACATTTCCAGTTATACCGTAGCTGGAAATCTTGTGAAGTAGACCCTTATGCCATACCTTGTCGAAGGCTTTTGATATGTCAAGAGCAATTGCCCTAGAAAGGAAGCCTTTGTCAAGAGATTCACTAATCCTGTGAGGTATAACCGTCAGCACATCTGTGGTAGATCTTGCAGAGCGGAAACCATATTGTGTGTCACTAAGAAGGTTGTTTCTGCTGAGGTGGTTGACTATTTCTCTATTTATTGTGGATTCCAGCAACTTACTCATAACACACAGGATACTTATTGGTCTGTACTGAGAGGGAGATGACATCACCTGAATTCTTAAATACAGGGCAAACTGATGAGGTCTTCCAGGGAGTCGGAAAGCACTTCTCCTTAAGGCAGCGCTTAAACAGTTTTGTAAGTATGGGAGCAAGTTCTGGTTGAAGCTTTTTTAACACTATAATTGGGATGCCGTCAAGGCCAGTTGCTTTACTGGAATCAAGGTTCTTGATTAGCTTGGCGACCTCATGCACGGATATTTGTATGTTCCCTAGCGTGTTCTGTGTTATAGGAGGAAATATGGGGAGCTGATGGCCATCGTCGCATAGGGTAAAATTAGCTGCAAAGTTCTTTGAAATAGTTCGGCCTTGTCTGATAGTATATATTAAGTATATTACTTAAATAAAGTCCTAACTAGATATAACTAAGGCTTTCGACAGTGTATGGTATGAGGGTCTTCTCAGGAAAATTAAATCATACGGTATCACTGGTAGAATACTTAGCATAATTGAATCCTTCTTAGATAAGAAAAAAATCCAGGTTGTCCTCGACGGTCGTACATCTAAACAATATGATATAAATGCGGGGGTGCCCCAGGGGTCTATCCTTGGACCTCTATTGTTCCTGATATTCATAAATGACCTCCCCGACAAAATTGCCTCTGAGATGTGTATATATGCTGATGACACTACACTCTATGGCAGGCACGACAGGAAGACGAATGAATACATTTCTAAAGAAATGTCAGAAACACTAGAGGAAGACCTCCAATCTATGGTGGAATGGGGACAAAAGTGGTTGGTCGCATTCAATTCTGCCAAGACTAAACTAGTTTCATTCAATAATTATAAGAAACCCTCTCTACCACCTATAGCAATGGCCAACGACTCTTTATCTGAGAGTACATCTTTCAACCTCCTTGGCCTAACGTTCACAGGAAACAGGAGTTGGAACAATTACATTGAAGGCATTGCCAGGACCGCTGCAAGGAAGGTGGGCTCTCTCTACCGTGCTAGACAACTACTAACACCCGAAAGTATCCTGTACCTCTATAAGGCCACTATTCGCCCATGTATGGAGTATTGCTGTCACATCTGGGCTGGTGCATCTGCTACTAGTCTCTTGCTTCTTGACAAGGTTCAAAAGAGAGTCGCAACCCTGATAGGCCCTGAACTGACATCTAAGCTTCAGCCTCTGTCCCATCGACGAAATGTTGCATCCCTCTGCCTTTTCTACAAGTATTTTAGTGGTGAATGCTCTGACGAACTGCAATCACTTGTGCCCCCACGACGTGAGCACTCTCGACAAACCCGACAGGCTGCTAAATCCCACCCCCACACTGTAGATATCCCTAGGTGTAAAAGATCTTTTTACTCCAATACTTTCTTCCCCAGAACTGCTAGACTCTGGAATTCCATTCCAGGTCCCTGCTTCCCCAACAGTACTGACGTGCAGAAGTTCAAGTGTAACGTGAACCGACATCTTGCTGCCCAAATTCCTACATAGTACCCCAGTCGTTGTTGCCCCTGATAGTAGCCCCCTATCTCAAAGTGGCAATGCGCCTTGTTTGGGGTGAAAATGTAATAAACATTTTTTAAACAAATTAAAAAAAAAAAAAAAAAGGAAATGGATACAAGTAAATACAAATACGTAAGAAAAACAAGTTTAAACAAGGTAAACATGAAAAACATTTAGGATGATTTTAAAATACTTAACGTCCGTTTGCCATAGTACACTATCCCTTTGATTACTGTACACACAATAACCCTTATCCCTGAGTGGCCATTGGGCCTTGATAAGTGGTGAACTCCATGAAAAAAAAATTAATTCTTCTATTGGCCCTCATATTTCCATTTCTTTGGAGGGGACAACTTGTGACGTTCACCGCTAACACTGGGTTTTTTCCCTTTCCAAAAATTTAGGGTAACTTCAGTTTAGCTGTTACGGGCCACGTATCCTCGACGTCAGAGCTCAGCTCCGCTGTAAGTTTTTTAAATTTTTTTGTTTCCACATTGGGACTTTGATTAATTTCTTACTTTCTGTTTCGTTAGTATCTTAGACTTATTTAATGTCTGCAGTTCAAGACCATATCGTTGAAACACCTCGTTAATTCAACGACAAAGTGTCTTAACCAGTGGCGGCTCGTGCCTGAAATTAGTGGGGGTGCCGCTTCAAAAATTTTACGTATTTTTTAATATCGTGTTAAGGAATTCGAATATATAAATAAATATTTAATCAAATAATAAACAAACATTCAAATAAATATTCAAATATATAACAAAGACAAATAATCAATCAGAAATGGATAATACGCAAAAACTTTTTTATTAAAAAGATTTTTTAAAATTATGTACACTTTACAGAATAAAAATAATATATATTTATTCCTTTAAAACTTTTCAGATTAAATAAAAGTTTGCGTTTTTATTTTGTTTTTCTTTTTGCAAACAAACCAAAAACATTTTTAAAAATAACTTATTTTTTTATAAAAACAAAAAAGAAACTTTGAAATTTACCTGCTTCCCTACGAGGGTTAATTTAGGAGTTTACTATTTGAAAATAGCGTTTTATTTAATAACCGTTTTATTTACAAAATTTATTTTTAAAGATGTATTTATAACAAAACGTATTTGTAAATAAAATGCAAAATAAAAAAGTTTACATTTTTATGTAGTGAGAAAACAAACAAAAATATTTAAAGATACAAAATTTTATTTACAAATCTTTTAACAACTTGCTTTTCCACTTATTCATATAGGCAACCAGTTACTTCGAGTCGATTTGATTACTGTTTACATTTGTGCTTGATAACTATGGAAGACCAAAAAGCCAAAAAAAACTTATTTTTTCAGTGACGAAAATTTCAATGTATTATTAACGCTGAGGCTGGCCAGTACCAGATGAGTGACCATTTGTATGAGTTTGGTTTTTAATGTGTATGTGTGTGGGGGCCAGGCTCTCCAAAATGGGGAGGGGGGGGGCAATTTAAAGCAGAATAAAAAAAATTATGTCAGCGCGTTTTGTCCACCGTAGTCGAAAGGCGGCAAACGTTTCCAAACTTGATCGAAAAAATAATTATATTATATATATTATATTTTTAACACAAAGGGCACAATATTTATCGAATTTTTTTTTTGTGTGTATCGATTCTTCAAAGCATGCCCTGTTTAATAATGGTCATGCATAATTCGGCTCGCTTAAAAGAAATTGTTAATTTATTTATCAAAGATCTTAAAATAGCTTTTTTCGTATAAATATTAAAAAAATTTTTTTTTTGTTTTGCTTAACTTAAATTAATTATTTTACTTAACATATTCACCGAATTTCACACTTCAAAACTCAAAAGCGGGATAATTAAACACAATCGAAGTTTTGATATTCAGACATCAAAATAAGGTATGCAAACAAGTTTTTTTTTGTTGCTTTTTGTTTAATCTATAATCCCATCCCTTACAAAAACATAATGCTTTGTTCAGATTCAGATGATTATTTTAAGCATATTTGGAACCCCCTCAAAACAAGGGGGGGTTGTAAGCAAATATATACATATATATATAAATATTGTTTATGAAAAATAAGTGCACTGTTATAAAGTTCATTTTTCTCTTAATAATCGCTGAAAATTTCGTATTGATTGGATAATTACCTAATTTTTGGTAGATTTTTAAAAAGACGGTCCGTCAAAAAGTACTTACATGCCCCCCCTCCCCCAGTTTTGGCGGTGCCTAGTTTACGCTTTCCATCGTAAGACTTAAAACACTGTAGATAATAGAGCTATCCTTTGTAGAGGACTAGGACATATAAATGCTAATCCTAATGGGTGTGTGTATATGTGAGGCAAAACATGTTCGAACACCTTTAAAAAAAGAATTTTTTTAAAGATTTATAAGTGGTCTTAAATGTTTGATCAGCAGTGTATATATATAAAGATAATAATTGCAATAAAATAACATTTATGTAAAGTAGTAAAAAATTAACTAAAATTTAAACAATGTCTTTAAAAGGGTCAAATAAAATTTTTGAAGGTGAAATTGCTTTAAAAAAATAATGTTTAGGAAAATATTACCTTAGGCTACAACAGAACACCGACCATTTAATTTATTTTTTAGGGGTATCCGAAGTCGCTGACAACGAATCTAATAATCAAACCCGCCGCAAATTTACCGTTTGCATGGTATGAACACCTAGACCTTGGGACAATTTGTAGTGAAGTGTCTTATCACATTGCGTAGGAATCTTTCAAATAAGAAAGTTTTTAAAAATTGTCGTTCATATTTTTTTTTTTTCATTTTACTTAGTTTTTAATACTTTTTAATTGATCAAAAAATAAAGTTTTCACGAACGGTTTGCAAAAACATGAGCACTAAACACATTTTTATGTCTTTCATTCATTTTTGGGGAGTAATTGGCTAATTTTTTTTTTTACTTTTCGACATTTTCAAGTGCGTGTTCACGTACATGTCTATAGTAAAATTTAACCCTTATGTTTTCCCTTAATTCAACCCCCAATAAGAACAGGCAGTGAACGTAAATTGTATGATTTAAACGGATATACCATTTTATTTTAAAATATTGCGCTTCACAATTCGCTTGTCGTTTGCAATAACCATAAACACGGTTCAAGGACAATTTTTACGTTTGTGTGACTTACATCTACACTATGGTGTCTTCTTACATGGACAAGTATATGTTACGTATACTACAGTCGGAAAATCAGACAATCTCTACATCTGCACAGAAAAAGGGACACCTCAAAGTATTGTGTGTCCAAAAATATTGAGAACATAAACATAAGACATATATTTTGTCTTTTTCGTTTTTGTGTTCCATTTAAACAAACTGAGCCACAGCAACGCGTGGCCGGGTACAGCTAGTATATTTAAATATATATAGAAATTGGTTAAAGAAAAAATTATTCCCAACTCGCATTTAGATAAAAATGCACTTTCGTAAATAATTGAATTCATTCAAAACGTATCGCAAAAACAAAAATCAAATAACATCTAAATAAATCGCGATATATCCAAGCAGATGTGCGAGATGGGCGAGCGGATAAAGAGTTTAGGCTCATTACCGTGGGGTCCGGATTTCAAATCTCGCTAGATTCAGCCACTCTGGTGAGTCGTAGACGACGAAACACGTGTCAGTGGATAATTATATTTTAAAAATAATATATATGCTCCTCCCCAGGTGGGGGTACCAAATTGGTTAAAGGGAAAATTATTCCCAACTCGCATTTATGTAAAAATGAGCTTTTGCATATAATTGAATGCATTCAAAACGTATCACAAATAAAATAAAACAGTAACATTTCCTGTGTAATATCGATGTGCTTTATTCGAAGATGTTTCAAAATATCCTCTACCAAAGTTAATGACCACATAACAGCTCCATCCACCAAAACAAAAGAATATTTTTAAATAAGTAAATAAGTAACATCTGGAATAAAACAGAAAGTGGACGTCTTAGTGAAAACTGTATCTTGATTTTATTTACAAAAATTAGGAGAAAAACTATCGTCGTACAGAATAACTCATCACTCAATAAATCCCGGGCCCAACTAATGTAACATCATTTTGGGAAAATTCGACTTTATTCATCGGCAGTCTCTTTCAAGGGTTATACCCACACTCGAACGCCTTTCTTACAATTCAGTGCTTTTTTTAAACTTTGGCCTCAAATGCATCTCAGTTTCCGATATCATTCTTAAAAAAATTTTTTTAGAACCAAATGTCTTTTCCTGGGGCATTCATTTAAGGCATGCAAACAGCCAATAATCGCTGGGGCAGATCTAGAGAATGGGGTTCGGAAGCCATTCGAAGTGCAATTAATGAAGTTTTTCCATGGTTAGGATCGAATTATAACATGGTGCATTATCTTGGTGAAAGATCCTTTTTTTTTTCTTCTCCATTTGCGACCATTTTTTGACGATCTCTTCCGTCAATTGTATTACTGATGGTTCTTCCTTTATCACGGTAATCGATGACATTCCAAAATACGGAGGTTAAACCTTGCCTGCTGACGTTTGCATTATTAATAGCTTTGCCGGCCTCCAGTTCACCTTGTCGTTACCACCGAGATACAAGGCCTGTTAACTGAAAAATGACATCACGCATAGTAGGCAAAGCAAGCAACACAGGCAGGGCATAAGTGCTGGAAGTTCGTCAGAACACTTGCGATTCAACTACTTGTAAAACAGGCACAAGGATGCCATGTTTCGGCGATGGGACAAAGGTTGAAGTTTAGTTGATAGTTCAGTTTCATCCAATTGAAATCTTTTCTAGCTCTATAAAGTAACACTTATACTGAAAATAATAAGTCGATACGAAATTGGAAATTATTATAAAACGAGGAGATATATAGCCAAAACCAGAGAGACGTCACCAGCCGACCCAACAAAAAAGAAACCCAAAAACCCATTCTCTACAAACCATCCTGTGCCCCTCTGTGGCCGGGAATGGCAAAAGGAAAATGATTCCATAACTCACAGCCCAGCTTCATCTACACACGCAGTAGGATAACAAAGGTAACGCACACACATACACAATGTAACGTTGTCAAATATACAAATGCGTACATAATCACACAATGAAAATATTGACTTGTAACTTCTGTTTACTCAAGCTCGCAAATGGTTTTAATTGCTTACAATCTTTCCTTGTCCGCTTTGTTAGAATTCGCTTTCCTTTTCACTACTCACAGCAAGTAACTTTTAACATGAACGTGTGAA
>NC_136484.1:123903003-124010503 GCF_053919585.1 Euprymna scolopes
TATTAACTAATATTTCATCCTTTTTTCGTAATTCTTGGATATGTTACTAATTTCGACAATCATTTTTCATAATTTAAGCCCTCCTTATCTTCTTCCCCTTTACTTATATAATAACTTTGATGTATTGTCTAGGCTTATTATTTTATTATAAACACACCAATCAATTAAGTCACATTTCGTCATTTTTCGTAATTATTGGATATCTTACTAATTGCGACAATAATGTTTTATAATTTAAACCATCCTTGTCGCCCTCTCTTACTAAAGAAATACATTGATATATTTACTGGGCTGATTATTTAAAAAAAACCATAACTATCAATTAACTCACACTTCATCATTTTTCTTAATTCTTTGATTTGTTACACATTCGACAATTATTTTTAATATTTTAACCCACATTATCAACCACCAACTACAAACATAACTATGATATATTATCTGGGATGATTATTTCATTTCAAACACACCAATCAAGTAACTCACATTTCGTCATTTTTCATAATTCTTGGATATGTTACTTATGTCGACAATCAACTTTCATAAGTTGAACCCACATCATCGCCCCACTTACTAAAATAATAACTTTGATATATTGTCTGGTCTGATTATTTCATTGCAAACACACTAATGCATTAAATAACGTATCATTTTTCATAATTCTTGGATATGTTACTAATTTCGACAATTATTTTTCATAATTTAAACCATCCTTATCGCCTTCTCTTTCTTACATAATTACTTTGATATATTTCCTGGTCTGATTATTTTATTATAAACACACTCGATTAACTCACATTTAATCTTTGTTCATAATTCTGGATATGTTACTAGTTTCGACAATAATTTTTATAATTAAAAACCCACATTATGCCTCTCCCTCCTACTTATATAATATATTTGATATATTGTCTGGGCTTATTATATGATTACAAACACACCAATCAAGTAACTCACATTTCATCATTTTTCATAATTCTTGGATATGTTACTAATTTCGACAATAATTTTCATAACTTTAACCCACTATGTTGCTCCCCCTTACTTAAATAATAACTTCGATATATTGCATGGGCTGATTATTTCATTACAAACAAATCAATAAATTCTGGGTATGCTCATAGTATATATGTTTCACCTATGTTATCCAATCCCGGGTGACGCCGCATATTCTGCTAATATATATCGTTCACTTATCTCATTCGATCCTAGGCGACACTGGGTATTTTGCTACTATATGTTTTCCACCTATCTCATTCAATACTGGGCGATGCTTTCAGATAGTATATATTTTCACATCTCATTCAATCCCTGGACTGACTTCATGTCCGCCATCCCATTGTTGAAAATATACATTAAATACAGTAATCTTTTAATCGTAAACTGTTTCAGCCATTTCCGGGACCGACTTTATATCCCAAACCCATTGCTAAAAATATACATGAAGTAATGTAATGTCTAAATAGTAAACTGTTTCAGTCATTTCCGGGACCGACTTTATATCCCCAACCCACTGCTAAAAATATACATGAAATAATGTAATGTCTAAATAGTAAACTGTTTCAGCCATTTCCAGCACCGACTTAATATCCCAAACCCACTACTAAAAATATACATGAAATAATGTAATGTCCAAGACGTAAATGGTTGCCGCCATTTCCGGAACCGACTTCATATTTCCCACCCCAATGTTAAAAATATACATTAAATAAAGCAATGTTTAATGCGTAAAGGGGTTCACCCATTTTCGGGACTGATTTAATATCCCCCACCCCACTGTTAAAAATATACATGAAATAAAGTAATGTTTAAATCGTAAACGGTTTGAGTAATTTCTTGGACGGACTTCATATCCCGTAACACACTGCTTAAAATATACTTGAAATAAATTAATGTTTAAATAATAAACTGTTTCAGCAGCTTTTCGAAAGTAATACATAAAATCATTAACACGGTTAAGGATTAGGTAACTATTGCTTCAACATGAATGTCTGAGTGTACTATTAGTTTCAGCATTCCAGTGACTTAAAATCCCCCCATTTTTGGTCTTGGTTAATTGAGGGGAAATCCTTTATTACTGATACAATTCTTATTTTTGTAATTGACCAGAGAGCCCCTTTTGGGGAGCTGGTTTCCCCCTAAATTTTTAACCGACCTCATGTCCAATTCCGCCCTTGTGGGGAGGCAAGTAAACAAAGAAAAAATAATCAGAACGGACATTTTCCAGGGCATTTTATAATTAATCAGGAGTAACACTTCTAGGGCATTTTGTAATTAAATCAGAAATAACTTTTTCCAGTTACTTTTTTAATATTAAAACCTTGTTACATTAAACATAGTACCTATTCACAATGCCTCCCCACGGAACAGATGTAGACACCAGGGTCGTTTTTTTAACGTGGAGAAAAAATTGTCTTAGTCGTAAAGGATTTCTCTTCCGCTGAGAGAAGAAATTGAAATGTAGCACCTGAAGAACAGATACTACACTTTGATCTTAGCCAAAAGGCCAAATCATTTTTATTAGCTTTGCCTCAACAGCGACACCAATTTTTTTTTTTGTGGGGGGCAATTTTTATTTGGAATATTCCACTTTCCCTTTTAAGGGATGCACAGCATGATAACGGACGGAGCGATAAGCGTAATAAATAATATAAGGATAACAAAAACAACAACAACAATGGCGAATTTGTACTGATACTGCGTGATAAGCTTGAAAATTTGTGGAAAGAAAAAAAATTATTTTAGAATTTAAAGTGGGGAGTAAACTTCGTATATAAATTTTACGTAAAATAATTATCATTTGCGGTTATTCTTACTCTTAAAAATGTTCACGAAATTTTTGTACCTCTAAACCTCAGTCTAACTGGTAAGGTCGTCAAAAAGAATTAACGATTTTGTTGGCTTATTTGCTTGTTTCTTTTCTCTAGTTCACGAAATAAGGACGAAAAGAGGAGATGCCCAGAAAGGAAAAAATACAGAGAAAGAAAATTCAACACCCTGAAAATCGTGGGAAATCCGGCAGACAATACATTCTACCGAGTACGCGTAAGTAAATTTTGTGTTTTCCTCATTTTCTTCTGATTATCCGAGATGTGTTGAAAGTTTTTAAATGATAAATAATAATTATGATTATGATAAATTCATTATTCTTAATTATTTAAACTACTTTTCTAATGATGGATAGTAATTTCTCAACGTTTCGGCCGATGTAATCTTCGACTTTGAGTAATGCAACAAAAACAGCTCATTTCTGATTTAGTCTGAAATTCAGTATGGATTCCCGAGTTCAACATAAAAGTTCGATGGTTCCACAAGACGCACCTGACGATGGTCGAACTCTCGTTAGAAAACCACCAAATATAAGAATAGTAGTCTGAATAATTCAAATAGTCGAAGTAATTTTAAATTGTTAGTATTTTAAAGGTACATACTGCAGTGAGTGGTAGTCAATTATTTTTATTCAAAGGAAAAGAAAATTAGACACTTCAGATTTTCAAGATGAAAGATCATTTCTCTCCCAAAATATATTTGCATTAAAAATAAATTAACAAAAGGTAATTAGACTTATTGCTTTTCTAGTTCAAAATGTAAGCAAGGGTGGGATTCTAGAATAATGGAATCAGCCAACAGAAATGGGCGGACGATGTCTCGGGAGGCACACGTAATTATTTATACGGAGATGGAAAAGTTAGTAATTGTCTGTATTTTTGAGATGAGGAGTTTTCATGGATTGATGTACCGTCTCCCCAAGATACACAAAGACGGTATTCCACTCAGACCCATAGTGAGCTGCCGAGGCTCAGTATGCCACCCACTGAGCAGGTATCTTGTGGATATAATAAACCCATTAGCAGGCAAGTCAGCAACACATGTAAAGAATTCTGCCCAGTTCACGGAACTGATCAAGGGAGCACCCATCAGTACAAACCAAATGATAAGCCTAGATGTGGTTAGCCTGTTCAGTAAAGTCCCAACTAGTGAGGCACTAGCAGTAATTCAAGACAAACTAGCTGCAGACCTCTCCATAGATGAGCGCACAAGTATACCATTGCCAAACTTAATGTAAATGCTGACATTCTGCATAGAAACAACCTACTTCAGAATGGGTACTAACCTATATCGACAAGAGGACGGGCTAGCTATGGGCTCGCCATTATCACCAGTGATAGCGAACATATACATGGAATACTTTGAAGACATGGCCTTAGGTTCAGCTCCCTTAAAGCCAACCATGTGGCTAACATAGGTTGATGACACCTTCATACTCTGGCCCCATCAGGAAGACATCCAGGCTCTCCTAGACCATGTGAACTCAATAAGACCATCGATACAGTTCACAATGGAGAAAGAAAAAGATAACCAACTGGCCTTCCTTGATATACTCATATCACGCATAGAGCATGGGTTTAAGATATCCGTATATCGCAAGCCTACCTTCACCGGACAATACCTTAACTTCAATTCCCATCACCCATACAGTATCAAATATAGAATCGCACGCTGCTTACAACATCGAGCAGAGACAATAAGTAGCGATGCTATTACATACCACCAAGAAATGGTCAGGTTGAAGAATACCCTCCGTCGTAACAACTACCCCGATAACATACTATCCACCAGACGTGTTAATAGTATAAGAGAGGAGAATGAAACCCAAAAACCTCCAACGGTCTGCCTACCATACATACGAGGCATCTCCGAAAAGATTCAGAGAATATGTGTCCCCTACAACATCAGGACGGTATTCAAGAGCGAGTCAACACTCAGACGACACCTGGTACGAGTGAAGCCCCGCATGGAGGAGAACATGACCAAAAACTGCATATACTCCATCCCATGCAGTTGCAGAAAGGTTTACAAGGATGAAACATGCCGCCCCCTTAAAGTAAAGGTGGAAGAACACCGAAAAGCGATAACTAAAGGGGAGACGGAAAAATCGGGTATAGCCAACCATGTCTGGATGGAGAAGGGGGACCATCGCCCGCTATGGGATGAAGTAAAAATAATAAACAGAGAGACCCACTGGAAAGTGAGAAAACTTAAAGAAACAGCTCACATGCTCGGACATAACAAACTACTGAGCAAACCAAGCATAGAGCTGAATGCAATTTGAACACCTCTGATAGAAAGAGAAAACCTTGAATAACAACATAGGTTTAACATTAACAAAAACCAACTAAGAATATGCAAATTTTATGTTCTTTTGATTTCATGTGATTATGCGAAATATTCTCTAAATTCTAAGTTATAAGAAGAAATTATGTTTCGGATTCTTTTCAGATTAAGATTGCCAATTTGTATTATTTGGAATATTTCGACTACTATTCTTATCTTGGTTTGCACTCTCACAAAGTGTTGGTCGATATAACATTTGACATTGACTAACACAAAGAGTACAACCAACCTAACCTTCAGTAAAAACAAAAAATCCGTCTAGATTCCTGAGTGTAACAAAAGATACACAGTTTCGGCAGGATAAAGCTGAAGATGGTCTGAAGATATATCGGCCGAAACGTTGCGACAATATCATTCCGGATGAGAACAATGGTCCAATTATTCCAAATAGTTCAAGTATTTTTAAAAATATCTTCGTTTTTATAAGTGTACTGCAAAAATAGGGTTTTTATTGCATTTCTTACAAAAAAAAGTCCAAATGAAGCATTTCAGTTATTCAAATTGTAAGTTTGGTTCTTTCTTACAGTCATTATATTAGGTTGGTACAAAAATAATGTCATTTCTTTACGTAAACTACAACGGTTAAAACCGATATTATTTTTGCACCAACATAATAGATTAAGAATTCGAAAAAATAACTGAATCCTAAAAAAATTGGACTCATCACTTTTCTTTTGTGAAATTGATGTATATCTTAGATTTTCTCAACAACTATTAATTCTGTTTCAAGTAGCAAAATATAAAATCAAAATAACAATTTACCAGAATTTTTGTTTGCTTAGCAAAGAAAAAAAATAGGGATATGCCATATTTTTTTTAGATGTATCTTGTAAATAACGTTTGTGGGAAAATGAAGATTAGTACATTGTGTATAGTGGTAGTGATGGTAGGACTCAATAATCAGAGAGAAAAATAGGAACTTCCTCTTATATAGATGCGGCGATAGTGATGATGCTTCTACTAGGATAAAAAATAGGGTTGTTATAAAGAATGAATGTGTGTAAAGCAAGGTTGCAAAGTTACCTAAGACAGAGGTTTAAGGTTTACACATAATAAGTTTGTATGTGGCATTTGTTGAAAAATTTGGTGCAAAAGGGAATTTTTGCAATCAAAATATTAGATACAGGATTTGATATATGATGTCTTATATTCGTTTTAGTATCTATTAATGAACCTTTGAAATAGATGTTGTTTCTTTCTATTGAAGACTATGGAACATGAAAGTTCAGCAAAAATATGTAAAAGAAATGATAATACATCGGAAGTGGATCAAAAGCGTACATGTTCGCCAACGAAATTGGAGATAGATCAAAAGCGCAAAGGTCCAAAATTAATAACTTACATGAAAAAGCACAGCTATCCATTTAACGCGCCAAAGCAAGAAGACGAAAAGTTGCATAGAGCATATGTAAGTAAATTTTATGTTCTTTTGATTTCATGTGATTATGCGAAATGTTCTCCAAATTCTAAGTTATAAGTAAAAACAAAAAATTCGTCTAGATTCCTGAGTGTAACAAAAAATTCCCAGTTTCGGCAGGATAAAGCTGAAGATAGTCTGAAGATACATCGGCCGAAACGTTGCGACAATATCATCCCGGATGAGAACAATGGTCCAATTATTCCAAATAGTACAAGTATTTTAAAAAAATATCTTCGTTTTTATAAGTTTATACACGAAATCTAGACAAATTAAAATATAATATTTAAGCGTATTTTACGAGCGGATAAAGACGCGCGCCCATCCCCACTAAGTATTACATGTTTAATATAATAAATCTTTCGGTAAATTAGGCAAGAATGGGATTCTGGAATAATGGAAACTTCCGAGCTCAGGCAATAGCAATTGGCGGAAGATGTCTCGGGAGGCATTAGTAATTATTTCTATGGAGATGAGAAGATCATGTTTAGTCTATATATGTAATAAACAGTTAAGAGCGGTGCAATACAAAGATCGTAGGAAAATGAAAAATAGTAAACGGTGTATAGTGGTAGCGGTGCTAGGACTCGATAAATAGAGAGAAACATAGGAACTTCCTCCTCTTCCTCTGTATATGTGGGGATGATGCTTCTCCTAGGAGGAAATATAGGATTTAATTATAACGAATAAATGTGTATAAAACGACGGAGAGAAACATAGGTCTTATATTCTTAGTATATGTTAATGAACCTATAAATGTTGTTTTTTCTATTGCAGAAAATGAAACATAAGAGTTCAGAAAATATACAGTGATGATCATATTTATTGGCACGGTAAAATAAAAGTTAAATTTTGTCTAATAAATTCTAAAAAAGGGATTAAATTAAAGAAAATAACAAAGTATATTATGTATTTTTAACTGGCCTTTCCGATGCAGCAATCGGATTTTAGAAAAAATAAATAACAAAGGAACAACAAACATAATTGCAAAAAACCCTTGTTCAAAATTATTGGCACGATTTATTTAATAATCAATTGTATAGCCTTTGGCCTTGATTACCTTCCTCAGTCGCTTTTCATAGTTTACAACCAAGTTGTTGCACTCTTCAGTAGTAATTTTAGCCCACTCTTCCTGACAATAATCCTCCAATTGAATAAGATTCTTAGGCTTCCTTTGCATTACCCTCAATTTTAATGTTCTCCATAAATTTTCAATTGGATTAAGGTCTGGGCTTTGTGATGGCCACTCCAAAACATTAATATGATTGTCCTCAAGCCATTTCTTAGTCAGTTTAGCCGAATGCTTTGGGTCATTATCTTGCATGAACCACCAACGACGACCAAGTGAGAGCTCTTTAGCAGAGTCTTTCAGGTTTTCATCCAATATTTTAACATAATCTTCCTTTTTATGCTACCTGTGACCTTAACAAGTCGCCCTGGTCCAGAGGCAGCAAAGGATCCCCAAAACATCAAACTGCCTCCACCGTGCTTCACTGTGGGTATGGTGTTCTTAGGCAGGAAAGCTTCGCCAGATTTTCTGTAAATATAAGACACTTTATTATGGCCAAATAACTCTATTTTCGTTTCGTCAGTCCATAGAACACGTTTCCAGAATGCAACATCTTTATCAATATGACGTTTTGCAAAGGCTAGCCTTGCTTTCAGGTGCATAGGCTTCAATAAGGGAGTCTTTCTCGGACGACATGCTTTTAAACCAGCTCTCTTCAAAACTCTACCAACTGTATGTCGAGATACATTCACTCCAGAGGTGCTCTGTTCATCAACAATCTCCCCAACAGAGATCCTTGGGTTTTGTTTTACTTGTCGAACAATTTTCCGTTCATCTCTTGGGGAAAGAATCCTTTTTCTCCCTCTACCCTCTAAACTCATAACGTGGCCTTGCGATTTGAACTTGTTTATTATGGCTCTAACAGTGGATTTGGGAAGGTTTAGCTTCTTCGAAATCTTATCATAGCCCTCCCCATTGGTATGGCATGCTACAACAAGCTTCCTGACGTCTTCGCTGTGTTCCTTAGTTTTAACCATGGCGATTGAAAATTATAATTTAGTCACATAATAGTTTAAATAAATCGCTATCTAAAAATTATCTGAAAAAAATTATTCACTGAATTAGCGTTAAACAAGCATAATATGGCTATAAAAAACTTCAGAAAGCACGTAAACCGGAAATTGATTGATATTATACTGATACTAAAAGAAAAACAAAGCCGTGCCAATAATTTTGAACAAGGGTTTTTTGCAATTATGTTTGTTGTTCCTTTGTTATTTATTTTTTCTAAAATCCGATTGCTGCATCGGAAAGGCCAGTTAAAAATACATAATATACTTTGTTATTTTCTTTAATTTAATCCCTTTTTTAGAATTTATTGGACAAAATTTAACTTTTATTTTACCGTGCCAATAAATATGATCATCACTATATATAAAAAGAATTGGGCTGACAATACATCGGAAGTGGACCAAAACGGTACATGTCCGCAAACGAAATTGGAGGTGAATAACCAGAACAATGCATTAATTGCACCAAAGCAAGAGGACGAAAATTTGCATAGAACCGATGTAAGTAAATTTTATGTTCTTTTGATTTCATGTGATTATACGAAATGTTCTCCAAATTCTAACTCATGAGAAAAAATTATTGGGTCGCTTTCAGAGAGTAGCCATTATTTTTTGTTTCTTTTGAGACATAAGGGAATAATCATAAAGTCCCTTGTTAAATGTTGGTACATAGATTGGTGGATGCATTTTTCATCTTATAATTCTCATTTAATTAAAAAAACACACTGATCAGTGGTGTATTGTATTCAATTTATTTATTGGATCTGTCAAAACATTTATATAAGAGGCTCTGTCTGTTGGACTTGAACAATTCATGATTTTGTAATAAAAGAAATGGTATATTGGAATACGAATAGTAATAAAAAATAAACCCTACAAATATTTATTTACCGAAATCAGACTTTTTATTAGTTATGGAAGGCTCCTATTAATTTATAATGTTTTCACCACTGGAAATGCCGATGGGAATATACAGGCGTCTTTTGCAGAGTCAGAGAGCTCCTTCTCTTGAGCACTGACTTTTTCAATCCCACTTTTCGACCTCGGTGTCACAGTTCTTGCAGTGGGAGAGAATTATATACTCCCTTCTTTGCAGAGCTAATGTGAAAGAAGAGGTTACCTGATACTGTAATTACCACACATGATGTCAAATAGAGTATGAGGTTGCCACGCAACGTCTTATGATCTAAAGAGTACATGTTGAGTTTCTAGTCATTATTCGTAGGACTGTGTGGATTATATGCATATGTGTTTATGTATACATGTGATATATATATTTTGTTTGTTGAGTTTGTTTTTACACATAGATTAGTGGAAATTATATTTTTATGTATGTAGTGTGAAACAAACAATCAAAGTTATTTTTTATTTGACCTTTTTCTTCTATCTTCACTTTCAGGAACATAGTGGCACCATAGATTATAACTGGTTTCGAGTTAACCAGTTACATATTAATAAAACAGTGTTGGAAGAAGAACTCACACCAGGGAAAGAGAGCATATACAAAATAATTTACAACATGATGGAGAAAAGGTGCCCCAATATGGTAAGCAAATATTTAATTCTTGGAGAAAATTGCGAAATTCAAAATTATTTTCAGTCAACGAGCCAAATCTTAAAATAATGTCTTAATTATTGTTGATCATAAAGGTTTCTATTTTAACATAATTTTACTAATTTTAGCGACTAAGCAAAGTAGCAGTTAGTTCACTCTTCACTGCTCCATTTTGTCTTTTTATATGAAGAACATGTCCATTCTTCCGTCATATGGGAACAATGTATTCTGTATTTATAATCCTATATCTTACATTTTCGATTTGCCCTTTTTATAATTTGTCGTAGACAGACTATTAATAAATGAAATATCTTTCGAGTCACTCTTTAGAGAAAAGTAAAAAAAAAAACAAAAGTAGTTTTTGTTATCATTTAACGAATAAAT
This sequence comes from Euprymna scolopes, assembly GCF_053919585.1. NCBI lineage: Eukaryota > Metazoa > Mollusca > Cephalopoda > Sepiida > Sepiolidae > Euprymna > Euprymna scolopes. Next base: position 123,913,614 of record NC_136484.1, read on the forward strand.
TGTTGCACACAATAATCTATAAAGATTATAAATGCAACCCTTATTGCTATAATAGATTATAGGTAATACTTTGTAGTTTGCTCATATTTATTTTCCAATTAGCCATATATAATTTGCTGTTTTGTGTTTCTTTTATCTCTTGAAGGACGATGACAATAAAGTTGATTTAGTATGGTCTAAACTGCGTGAACTGAAGGAGTTTGTGGCGCAAAGGTAAGTTTCATTATTTTACATATTCATGACTTCAATATGCATATTTATATATACATTGTATGCATATATTCAACAAGGAGATATGATGTATCATGTATGAATTGTTAGTATTTACTTCAGCAGTGCTCAATATGGGAGTAAAGCAAGATAGTAAGGTATGAAAATATATATGTGGCCATCAAGCTACACAAATTCTATTGCGTTTGATCCCGATAAGGAATCGTAAGGCTAAGCGCATGAAATCTGTGTTGCTGATTGATTTATACATTAACTACGGTTTAGTATAGCGTGCTAAACAATCAGCGGTGTTGTTATTCACTCACACAGTTTAATATTTTCATTAAGGTGTTAATCTTGCAATTTGGAGACGGAAATGTTTTTGAGATAAGTGATTTCAATATTAATTCGCACTTTTTATTTTTAGATTCAAATATTAATAACTACATTTTATTTCAGTATTTAATTTATGTATTTCTGTTGTATTAAATGCTAGCTTTTTTTCTCGTCCAGAAATGTTTATTTATCTACCGAGTTGATTGCAAAAATAGATTACGTAATTGTACTCATTTTTAGTTCGTGAGAGGGGCATCTATCACCATACTTTCCCTTAAACACGCCTGTCGGACTTTTATTAAGTAAAATACTTAATAATTTTATTTTATTTATTTTTTTTTTAATGGAGAGTAGAAAACGCATTGTGGATGCGTTATCGGCAGCTCCTGTTACTCTCGCTTCTTCTTATTTGTCCCTCAGTCCTCATTTTTTAATGAGTGATTTTTCTGACAAAGGGAGAAGAAAAAGCTGTTTTCTAGTTTGGCAGTATTTTGCGCGAACAGTTGGCAGAGTTGGTCGAAATTTTCTGTTTCTATGTCTATCCTTCTAGCCATGTCACTAGTAAGGGTGCTGGAGGTAAACGTTTTGTCTGGGCTGACGTTATCCGCCTGATAGTCAGGGACCCGAACCTTGGATTAACCACTAAGGAGGCTGTCCTATCAGCAGGTGCAAAGTACTGGGGCTGCTGTATTGCCATTTGGTGAATGGATTCTGGACCATGCAGTAGCTTCTGGTGGGGCCTCTCGATGCCATACTAGTGGGTAATTGTTACGGCTTTACCTTATCATTAGCTACAAAAAAAAAAAAAAATTCTTCGTTTCTTTTTCTCTCTTAGTTTCCCCTCTCTGTCCTGCTCTAAGTAAATCTGACGACCTAGTCCACAAATTCCAAAATTTCATCATGACAAGTTTCAAGAAAAAATACACGATTAAACCCGGTTCTCCAACTTCCAATGTAGACCCCTACTACCATGTCTCTTTCTCCAACATCAGGGGTCTACGTTCTAACCTTCCAGAGGTTGAAACCCAATTACAGGAGACTAAACCAGACCTTTTATTTTTAAGTGAAACTGGCATTGGACAGGCTATTTCCCTAAAAGAGTTCGCAATTACAGGATACTCTTACTTAACTTCTAAATCTGACCCCAAGATCGCCATGGGCATGGAATATGTGCCTATATTAAAGATAGCTTTCCATGTGGTAGGGACATCTCCATGGAAGATCCTAACTTACCCTATATGTGCTTCTGGGTTGCTTTAGCTCACACTACTGCATTTATATTTACTCTCTATCGCCCCCACAACAGCGGAGTTACTATCTTTCAAAGCATATCTGAGAAAATTGACCAAGTCCTATCTGCTTATCCTTCAGCTAACATTCACGTATGTGGAGACTTCAATGTTCACAACGTCGAATGGTTGACCCACTCAAACAAGACCGATGATGAGGGGAGGTTCTGTCATGATTTCTCCATTGCCTATGACCTCACTCAGATTGTTCAGGAACCCACCCGTGTGCCCGACAATGACGGCCAGTATGCGAGCCTACTAGACCTTTTTCTCACAACTTGCCCTGAACTATGTTCAGTTTCTGTTCTGTCGCCTCTTGGATCTTCCGACCACTCTGTTGTATCAATTAAGATAAAAATGAAATGTAATAAGTCCCCAGACGTACCTCTCCATCGTACAGTATATCGATACACTAAGGCTGACTGAGATAGCTTCCGTACATTTATATCTGATCTACCTCTTCATTCCATCTTTAAAAAGGATGTGTCTTCTATAGTATTAGACCTGACAGAATGGTTAGTTGTAGGTATTGACCATTTGATACCCTCGAAAAAGTTTCAGCAAAAACCTAACAGCCAGCCATGGTTCTCTCCAGAATGTGCTGCTGCCATTGCGCACAGAAATCACTTTTTCCACTGCTTCAAACGTAATAGATGTATGGAAACTAAAGCCGTTTTCAGGTCTGCCAGCAACCATTGTAAGAAAGTAATAAGGAACGCAAGAGAGCTGTATGCTCAATCTGTTAAGTCCAAAGTAGCTGAGCAGCGGCTTGGTTCCCACCAGTTTTGGCAAATAGCAAACAGAATCTTGAACAGAAGCGTGTGCTCCATCCCAACTATTATCAATGGACCTGAGGTAATCTCGTCAGCATCAGACAAAGCCAAACTCTTTGTCAAGAACTTTGCAGCTAATTCTACCCTTTGCGACCAAGGCCGCCAACCCCCAATATTTCCTCCTGTATCAGAAAACACGCTATGTGATATACGTATATCTGTACGTGATGTTGCCAAGCTAATCAAAAACCTTGATTCCAGTAAAGCAACTGGCCCTGACGGTATTCCAATTATAGTACTTAAACTTCAACCTGAACTAGCGCCCATACTTACAAAACTGTTTAAACGTTGTCTTAAGGAGAATAGTTTCCCATCTCCCTGGAAAATTTCATCAGTATGGCCTGTATTTAAGAATTCAGGTGATCGCTCATCCCCCTCCCAGTACAGACCAATAAGTCTCCTGTGCGTCATGAGTAAGTTGCTAGAATCTGTGTTAAATACAGAAGTAATCAACCATCTCAACAAAAATAATAACCTTAGTGACACTCAATATGGTTTCCGTTCTGCTAGATCTACAGCAGATGTGCTTACAGTTATATCTCATAGGATTAGCAAATCTCTTGATGGTGGCAATCTTTCTAGGGCAATTGCTCTTGACATATCTAAAGCCTTTGATAGGGTATGGCATAAAGGTTTACTTCATAAGATCGCTAGCTATGGTATAGCTGGAAAAGTCTTCCCAATTATTAAATCATTTCTTTCTGATAGGTTCATAAGAGTAGTAGTTGAGGGGCAAAAATCAGAAGCTCACAGTATTAATGCTGGTGTCCCTCAGGGGTCCATCCTGGGCCCAACTCTATTCCTGATCTACATTAATGATCTTCCAAATCACATCCTTACATCATTTGTAGACATTTATGCTGACGACACTACCATTTATGGTAGCACATCTAAGACAGTAAACGACCAAGTTCTCTCCAATTCTCTCTCCTCTGATCTTGAGCATGTAGTACAATGGGGAAAGGAGTGGCTGGTTACTTTTAATGCATCTAAAACCAAGCTTCTCTCTTTACATCATCAACATTCTGATCCACATCTGGCATCAATTGAAATGAATGGCTCTCGTCTTCAGGAGGCCTCAAGTTTTGACAAGCTTCTGGGCTTGACCATTACTCCTGATCTTAAATGGAACACGTACATCAAATCTGTTGCCAAGGCTGCTGGAAAAATGGTGGGATCTTTCTATCGATCCGGTAAATATCTCACTGCTGATGCTATTCTCTATCTATATAAGAGCCAGGTACGTCCAAGGATGGAGTACTGTTGCCAGGAGCTGCTAGAAAGGACTTGGCCTGCCTTGATAGAGTTCAAAATAGACTTCGTAGCCTCGTAGGAGATGTCCTTTTCTCCTCCTTGCAACCTCTATCTCATAGAAGAGATGTTGCGAGTTTGTCTCTGATGTATCGTTATTTTCATGGAAAGTGTTCGACTGAGCTTCAATCTATGGTCTCCTCTCGCCAAACTTTCACAAGAAACACTCATCTAGCTGTAAACACTATCAATAATTCCCCCCACTCTTTATCTGTGCCTAAACCTAAACGTAGATTCCATGAACAAAACTTCTTTCTTAGAACTGCACGCCTGTGGAATTGTCTTCCGTTTTCCTGCTTTCCGGCTGACTACAATATGGTTTGTTCAAGTCTAACGTAAATAAGTTCTTGATGAGCCGTTCCATATAAGTTATCAAATTTACCAAATTTTCATTACTAATGATTACTATATTGTCCAATTTCTACTGTACACTCTTTACCCTTATCCTTCAGTGGCCTCTTGGCCTTGATAATGTGGTGATGCCTATGTAAAAAAAAAAAAAATCTGAATGTGTTATTCCTTCACACAGTTTAATATTTTCATTAAGGTGTTAATCTAAATGTGTTATTTCATTGATAATGTAAAATGTTTTTGTTTTCTAATGGGGGTATGAGACGAATGGATTCGCCAATCATTTTTATAACCAACGGCTCTGCTAAACAACCAATAAAAACGTTTCAAAATTATTATAAAAATTGTCGAATTTTGCATTCAATCAGTTCGCCATTAACTACACCACGGGCCGCCATCTTGGTTACTGATCTGAACTATGTCGCCATCTTTGTTCAACACACTATCTCAGAAATTAACAGGTTAACTATGCCACGGACCGCATTTGATTCTTGGCCGCCATCTTGGTTACTGATCTGGACTACGCCGCCATCTTTGTTCAACACAATGTCTCAAAACCTAACAGGTTATTTTCCCAGCCACCGTCTTTTCTTTGATGGATCGGAGTCTAAATTCGAATTGTGGCAGGTAAAATTTCTGGGATATCTAAGGATTCGAAAACTACACAAAGTCATACAATCTCCAACAGAGAATCCAAACGACCCCGAATTTCTCAAACTGATTCAATGTTTAGATGATAGAAGTCTGTCTCTGATTATAAGAGACGCATTGGATGATGGAAGGAAAGCATTGAACATATTAAGAGGACATTATTTATCAAAAGGGAAACCGAAAATAATATCACTATATACAGAACTAACGTCTCGGAAACGTAATGAGGATGAAACGATTACCGACTAACTTATAAGGGCAGAAACAACCGCCAATGCCTTAAAACTCTCAGGTGAAATAATAAACGATAGCTTGTTGATATCAATGACCCTCAAGGGACTTCCAGCCGATTTTAAACCATTTACAACTGTTGTAACTCAGAAAGACAAACCCTTAATTGATTGATTGGTTTTACGGCATATCAACCTATGTAGCCATTTAATGCCAGAGTCCTTTTTCTTTTAACTATTTTTTGTTGAGGGGGACTTTTTCAGCCTTTCCTCCCTTTTTTATAAAATCGAACTAAGAAATTGAATGTTGTATTTATACATGGATGTGTATATTTGGGTGACTTTAAATTTCCTTAAAGTTTCTTATATAAATTTACTTTTCTTAGGTATGCTAGAATATTTGTTGAGTTGACCTTTTCAAAAAGGTCCTCCATATTGCTTTCTGTATAGTATAGTTTTCTAGTTGGGGCGAGGTCATCACACCCAACTAGGATATGTTTTATTGTGAGTGTCTCCTGGCATGGGATGCACTCTGGCACCGATTCTCCATTTAGTATATAAGAATGAGTAAAGTTGATGTGTCCTATGCGCAGCCGAAGCAGTATCATCTTCTCGGCGTGATCTCTTGATGTCCGGACATCATTCCTTAAGTCTAGGTTTGATTGAGTATAATTTGCTGCCCTCTTGCTGACTCCACCGTAGTTGCCATTTTTCCTGTATGTATGCTTTTATCTGGGGTCTAAGATCAGTATGTGGAATCTTAAAATTGTCAGTTGGAAGGTAGAAGATTTTTTTGCAGCTGTATCTGCCCTGTCATTGCCTTTGATCCCCACATGGCTGGGGATCCAGACAAGAATAATGTTTTTATTGGTTGAAAGGATATTGATTTTTTCTATTAATTTTGTTGTTAGTGGATTATTTTCTTTTTGATTTTGTATAGATAATAGGACTGAAAGAGAATCTGTGAGAATGATGAAGTTTTTGGTGGTTTCCTCTGAAATTATGTTGAGTGCTAGATCGATAGCTATAGTCACTGCAGTGAATATAGATGCTTCATTTTGAAGATTTCTCTTCATTGTGGTTTTATGGTACGTTGCTGCACATCCAGTGTGATTGTTGCTTTTAGACTTGTCTGTGTAGATAAAGGTGTAGTCTGAATATCGTAATTTTAAATGTTGAAGTTCGTCGTGGTATTCAATAGGGTTTGTGGTAGATTTGGACTTTTTGTTTAGGTTCAGTTTTATTTCTACTTGTTTCATGGTCCATGTTAGGTGTTTTAGGTAATATGAAGTTGTGAATGCTGGAGATTGGAATTTTCGATTCTTCAATGCTTTCCTTCATTCGGAGCCCGAAAGTTTTGATAGTTTTTCCTCTCATGTTGAAGAGTTCTTCATATTTAGGATAGAAGGTACATTGGTATGCAGGGTTGTTTGGGCAAGACTTCAGTTTGAGTAAATATTGAAGGGCTAACTTTTCTTGCCTTAGATCTAGTGGGGGTTCATGTGCTTCCGTGTATAGACTGTTCACAGGGGAGGTTCTGTATGCTCCTAGGGCCAATCTTAGGCCAGTATGGTCAATAGGGTCTAGGCTTTTTATATATGATGTTCGGGTTGATCCATATATGAAACAACCGTAGTCTAGCTTTGAGCGGACTAGTGCTCTGTAAAGTTTAAGGAGTGTTTCCTTGTCTGCACCCCAATCGGTATATGCTACAACTCTCAAAAGATTTACCGCTTTGTTACATTTTTTTTCAGATAGTTTATGTGTGGGATGAATGTTAACTTTTTGTCAAATAAAACCCCTAAGAATTTGTACTGGTCAGTAACGGGTATGGGTGTTCCTTCCATGGTTAGGACAGGATCATTATGCATGTTCTTTAGTTTGCAGAAATGCATGCATTTCGTTTTTCTTTTGGAGAATCTAAATCCATTCTCTTCCGTCCATCTCATTACTTTGTTTAAGCACAAGTGAAGCTTCCTTTCTATTATAGATATCTAGATCTACAGCATATTAGGAAGTCATCCACATATAGGGAGCAATCTACCCCAGGGTTAATGTTTTTTTACAATGTTGTTAATTCGGATACTGAACAGGATCACTGACAGTATACTCCCTTGAGGTACTCCATTTTCTTGTTCCTTCAAGTCAGAGAGAGCTGTGCCAATCTTTATTCTGAACCGTCTATTTTTTTTTTAAATTTTCAATAAAAATTGGCATTCTACCTTTTAGTCCAAGCGCCTTCAGATCCCTTGTAACACCGTACTTCCACACAGTATCGTAGACTTTTTCCATGTCAAAAAACACTGCTGTTAAATGTTCCTTCCTTACAAAGGCTTCTCTGATGAATGTTTCAAGTCTGACTATGTGGTTTATTGAACTTCGGTTTTTCCTGAATCCTGTTTGAAATTCTGTAATAAGATTCTGTTTCCAGGAACCAGATTAGTCTTTTGTTTATAATCCTTTCCATGGTTTTACAAATGCAGCTTGTTAGAGCTATTAGCCTGAAATTCAATGGATCTGAGATGTTACTTGATTGGGATTGGATGTTTGAGTTTTCAGATTTGGGGATTGGTATTATTGTGGCCTCTTACCAGGTCTCGGGTACATTTCCACTGGACCATATAATATTGAAAATTTCAAGTAGGTACTTCATTGAGGTTTCTGGAAGTTTTTTTTTTAGGATTTCATATGGAATTTCATCAGGCCCTGTAGCTGTGTCATGGGATTTGGTTAGCGATTCTTTTAATTCAGGCAAGGTAAGACATTGGTTGTATTTTTCGGTATTTTGTGATTTAAATAGAATTTTCTTCTCTTTCTTTTCTCTAATCTTTTTTAATTTCTCTGTCTGTCACATGATGAAATTTTTGATAAATTATCTGCCAGGTTATTGGAAATGTCTTTTTGATCGGTGTATATTTTGTTGCCTTTAGAGATGTGGGATATTGGTGTACTACTACACTTTCCTTCTATTTTCCTCATGTTCCAAACTGTTTTCGCCTTGGTATTCACATTAATTTTGGATATATAATTTCTCCATGTTGTTCTTTTGGATTCCTTTATGATTCGTCTGGCTTTTGCTCTGTTTTTGAAGAAATCCAGATTTTCGCTTGTGGGTACTTTTCGAATTTTCTCAAGGCAGCTGGTCGAGCTCTGATGGCTTTTCTGCATTCTTTTGTGAACCAAGGTTTGTTGTGATTGTTGGTTTTGGTTGTTTTCGGTATGGTATTATTTGCTATGTTTGTGAGTGTTTTAATGAAGTAGTTCAAATGGTCATCATTTTTTTTTTCGATAATTAATTGATTTTTGCACTGTTCCTGGAAGTCTTCCCAATCCGCTTCATGTAGGTTCCATTTGGGCAGTGGCGGCTCGTGCCTGAGATTAGTGGGGGTGCTGCTTCAAAAATTTTACGTATTTTTTTAATATCGTGTAAAAGAAATTCGAATATATAAATAAATATTTAATCAAATAATAAACAAACATTCAAATAAATATTCAAATATATAACAAAGACAAATAATCAATCAGAATTGGATAATACGCAAAAACGTTTTTTATTAAAAATATTTTTTAAATTATGTACACTTTACAGAATAATAAAAAAATAATATATACATTTATTCCTTTTAAACTTTTCAGATTAAATAAAAGTTTGCAAAAAAACAAAAACAAAAAAAAACGCAAACAAACGAAAAACATTTTTAAAAATAAATTTTATTTACAATGTTTTAATAACTTATTTTTTTATAAAAACAGAACAACTTTGAAATTTACTTGCCTCCCTACGTGGGTTAATTTAGGAGTTTACTATTTGAAAATAGCGTTTTATTTAACAACAGGTTTATTTACAAAAATTATTTTTAAAAATGTATTTATGACAAAAAGTATTTGTAAATAAAATACAAAATAAAAAAGTTTACATTTTTATATAGTGAGCAAACAAGCAAAAATATTTAAAGATACAAAATTTTATTTACAAATCTTTTAACAGCTTGCATTTTATTATAAAAAGAGCAAATAAGCTTGGCTAATCCTATGCCGGTAAAGATCGACATAAAGTGGAGATTTATTATAAGAAAATAGGGTGGCATATATAAGCATTATAAAACATCGAATTTTAATGTAGCTTTCTACCCAAAGAAAACAAAAAATTAAAATTGTCTCAGTCCAGAAGGATTTATATTTACTTTTTTAATGCGTATTATCTGCCCCATCTACTAACAAATTCAATGTAAAGAATAAAAATGCATAATTATAAAAACTGTTGTTTTTTTTTACTTACAAACACATTTTAATTTAAAAACCTTGTGTAAAACCCCCATTTTTCAAAGTGTAAAACTTCTAACATTGTCCTCGTTGGAGGCAAATACATGCTAATTCTTTTATATATAAAACATACACGTTAAAAGATGTATTTTCAACAAACTGTTTCTTCGCTTGTTTGCTTCTAGGAAAAAATGTAAACAGCTTTTTTTTTAATTTTGTAAAGTTTAGTTGTTGCAAAATAAATAGCATTTAAAAGTACTTAAAACAAACAAACAAAAAGGCAGGTAGATGGAAAAGTAACTTTATTTTTATGGTAAGATTTATTTATTGTAAATTTGATTTTTACCGTTAGTCGTGTGTTAGCTTCACTGCTAAATCCCCGAATACTTTTAATAATAATAAAAAAAAACAGTTTCTGCATATTATATATTTTCGTCTGCTACCGAATTAAATCGCAACGCTAAAAGTGTGCGTATTTAAAAATAAAGAAAAGAAAAAGCACAATATTTTATGTACAAGAACACGTTATATGCAGATTTTAATAATAATTTTAAAAAAAAATTGTAAATAAACCTTTTTTTTTTTTTTTTTCAATAACAATGTTATCATATCTATACAGGCGCACACTCTAAGCAAACAATGAATTTCACGACGCGGAACTGCGACAAGCGACAGTTCTTCAAGCGGCTTTCATCGGCTGCCTAAAGCGTCTAAAGCGCACATGCGCACAAGAGAATTTCATTAAGTTTAACTGTGAATTTCACAGCTCCAAGCAAATTTTATTTTTGTTTTTATATGAATTTGGAGATACCGACATTAAACTTAATGATTTTATAATGTACACATAGAAAAAATAAAATAATAATAATAATAAAAAAACAAACATTTTTAATTTTGTCATTAACTAGCGGGGGTATCCGGCGTTGCCCGAGTGTTTGTTTCCGGGACGGGGGGGGGGTTAAAAAAATGTTATGGTAGGTAAGTAGGAAGGATCAAACCCGGAGTCATGAGTAAAAGTAGGAAAATAAAGTGTGAAAAAAAAACAAAAAAAAAACATCGGCAACGTTAACAGTTCGGACACAAAGAAAAGTCCATTCCAGTTGTTTAGGAAAAAAAAAAAAAAAAAAAAACGACTACGGTAGGTCGGCGCGAACGTGAAAATATGTGAATTGTCCAGCACGCTAACCACTACGCCACAGAGCACTGCAGCTTAGTTTAGTGATTTTAAATAACTTCACATGAAAGAACTACGAAGCCAAACCGGTGTCCTCTTCTCAACTGTTCCTTGTGAACGATCCCCAAACGGTGTTAAGTGGTGGCAGGGGGAGGAGGAATTTATTAGAGAGAAAATATTTTACCACTTCCCTTGATCTTAACCGATTTTGGCCGTGACTTCTCAGCAGAAAAAGTATAGAAATCTAAGATTATCGAGGAATTTGAAAAATAATAAGCCTATAACACACCTCAGATATTGTTCTGCCGTTTGTGCATATTATATTTGCATGAAATATCTTGATTTTTAATCCTATTAAGGTCAAAATCCGACGGGAAAAAATGAGTTCATTTTATTTATATAGAGAAGAGATATTGTGTAGAAATAACTTGGGGGTGCTGCAGTCCCACAGCTCCATGCACGAGCCGCCACTGCATTTTGGGTGTTTTTTGTTCAGTACTAGTACTTAGACTTTCCAGGATGATTGGGAAATGATCACTCCCACAGGTGTCATTGTGTACTTTCCAATCATAGTCCGTATATATATGGAAGGATCACATAAGGTAAGGTCAATGCCGGTGAAAGTACCTGTTGCTGGGTACATATAGGTGTAGTTTTGATTATTAAGGAGGCATAGATTATTTTTATTTATTATGTTTTCTATTTCTTTTCCTTTTTTATTTGTTTCTTTACTTCCCCATATTACATTGTTACTGTTGAGATCTCTTAGTAGAAAAAAGGGTTTAGGGAGTTGTTTTATTAATTGAGTTATCTCAGTTTCGTTGGTTGTATCTTTTGGAGGGATCTAGATTGAGCAAAGTGTTATAGTTCTATGTAGAGTCACTAGAACTGCAATTGCTTGCAAGTTTGTGTTTATATTTATTTGTCTTTGAGGGACTTCATTCTTCACGAGTATTGATGTGCCTCCAGAAGCTCTGTCCGTATCTTTATTTATGCAGTTGTAAGATGTGTAGTGTTTTATGTTGATGGTATTATTTTCTTTCAGAAAGGTCTCCTGTAGACATACAAGTGCTGGGCTCATATTTGTTAATAATGTGAGTTCATTTTGGTTTGCTTTTATCCCTCTGATATTCCATTGTAATATTTTGTTCATCATTTGGAATTGTGTTGAACTTCCATCGACTCCAATCCCTCAATTTTCTGTCGGAGTCCCTGTTCGGGATGTAGACTGGGATCTTTCTTTTCCTGTTTTTTTTTTTTTTTGTCTGGGGGGATTTTTTATTCTTTTCTGGCTTGTGATGTGTTTGATGGTTGTTCGGTTGTTTTTGTAGAAATGGTTTGTGCTTTTGTTTCTTTTTGTGGTTCAGTAGTGTCTTTACTCGATATTATCCTTGGATTGGTTGCAGACATTGTACTATTCATTTTCCTCATTTCTTCTAATAGTTCTTTCATTTCCTTTATTAGTTTGCTTAAGACATCAATTTTCTTGTCAGTTGTATCCGTTACATGTATATGACCATTTTGATTGTTGATTGGAGTAGTTTTTTTAGTTGCATCTGCATATGTTTTAGTTTCAATGATTTTCCTGGCCTCTGGGTAGGATATATTCTTTGTATGTTTTAGTTTGGTCACTTCTTTTTCTCTTTTCCATATTCACAGTATCTAGAGCCAGCGCCATGATTTCCAAGGCAGTTGGCACACTTGAAATCTTTTCTGCATTCAATGTGTGGGCCGCTTTCTCCACATCTTCCACACACTGGTAATCGTGTGCACCGATCTTGATGGTGTCCAAACTTCTGGCACTTGAAGCATTGGAGGGGATTTGGAATATAAGTTTCTACATTTATTTTCATATATCCAACTTTCACTTCTTTGGGTATGGTGAGAGAATCAAAAGTTAGTATATATGTGTTGGTATCGATTTTCTCACCGTTTTTTTTTTTTTTTTTTTTTTGATTAGGACTCTACGAACATCTAACACATTCTGTTTCTGTAAGTTTGTCTTGATTTCCTCCAAGGGACAAAGTGCAAGTTCGTGGTTTTTCACAACTCCTTTGCAGGTATTTAGGGTTGGATGTCTGTAGCATTTGAGTTTGATGTTTTCAAATAATTTTAGTTTCAATATTTCTTTAGTTTGTTCTTCGTTATGGGTTTCTATTAGTAGGCTGCCGTTAAATTGTTTTTTAATAGACTTTGGTTTTAAAGATTTTGAGATCTTTCAATTTTAAAAGGTGATAGTTTGCTCAAAGGAGTTTCCTCTATTGTTCCTATTACTACGAATGTTGAGTTCCTTGGTTTTATCGTCTCTTCCTCAGAGCTACTGATGTCAGAGAGACATTCGTAGTAATAGAATCAATAGAGACTTGGTTCTCTTTGGGTGGTTGGGTGGTTTTTGGGAGGAATAAGCCATATATTTTGTTTTCTTTTTTCGTCATCTTTGTTCCCCACCCACCTCGGAGTCCTATTTGGGAAGAGCCTGGGGGGAAACCCATTCGCCCATCCTCCACAGGGATAGAATGATGATATTGTTGAAAATGAGTGGAAGTCATTTAATAAAAATGTGTGGACACATACCTCATCACCGGAGCCTGCGACATCCAGAAAGGTTTTAAAAATTACTATGAACACATTTTGTTTGATGAAATGCTACAACATGGAGAACCGAAGACTTACAATAAAAGGGGAGAGAATCCCCACAGTAAAAGGGTTTTGGAAAGGGGCAGATAACCCTATAGCAATTGAATATATATCAACACTCCTCCTCAATTGCTGACAGTCTGCATTATAGTTTATGGAGTCCCAAAAGTTCCCTGAGCCTTACAAACTGTGTGCTTCCAAGTCCTTTAGTTAGCAGGTCGGCTACCATCTCTTTACTTGGACAGTATTCGAGCTTAACAGTTTCCCGCTCGACCAGTTCTCGAACATAGTGGAACTTTATGTCCACATGTTTGGCCCTTCCATGATAATGTGGACTCCTTGCCATACATATGGTTGACTGGTTGTCCTCATATATAAGGGTTGGTGTTACTGGAGATCCTAGCAAGGCACTAGAAGATTCTGCATCCAAACAGCCTCCTGTGCTGTACTTGCCAATGCCATGTACTCAGCTTCGGCTGTTGATAGAGCAACACAGGTTTGCCTTTTGCTTCTCCAGCTGACTGCCGCACCACTCAGCTTAAAAACATATCCAGATGTTGATCTGCGATCATCCAAATTACCAGCCCAGTCAGCATCGGAGTACCTCAGGAGGTTGGTGGCTTTCTTCTTGTCATAAAGTAAACCATATCCTTGTGTACCGTTTAAGTACCAAAGGCTATGTTTCACAGCCTTCCAGTGTTCCATTGTAGGTTGAGAGCAGAATCTCGAAACATTTCCAACGGCATGAGCAATATTCGGTCGTGTCCTTGTCGACAGGTACAATAGGCTCCCAACTGCAGACTGATACAACTCTTTGTTGACCAGTTTACTTGTTTCCGTTGCCTTCGTCAATTTTGTTCCGGGATCAATTGAAGTAGACACAGGTTTGGAATTCTCCATCTGGAACTTTCTCAAGACATCTGCTGTGTATGTAGGCTGTCCAATCCATATTTTTCCTGCTTCGGGATAAATAATCTTCACACCCAAAAAATGGTGTAGTTTTCCCAAATCTTTTATTTTGAAAATCTTTGATATCGCTTTCATGAAATCTTCAATAAGACTTGTGGATTTACATGCCACAATGATGTCATCAACATAAACAGCTGTTATGAAAATGTCTCCTCCTGAAAATTTTATGTAGATGCAAGGATCACTTTCCAACTGTTTGAAGTCCATCTTCTTCAGCTGACCATACAGTGCATCATTCCAACATCTTGGGGACTGCTTCAAGCCATAAATACTTCGCTTCAATTTACAGACAAGATGTTCCTTGCCTTTAACTTTGAAACCCTCTGGCTGCCTCATGTAGATTTCCTCCTTCAGCTATCCATTCAGGAAAGCAGTGGCTATGTCCAATTGATGCAGCTTCAGATCATGCTGTGCTGCTAGTGCAATAACTGTTCGCACCTATTCAAATCTCACAACTGGGCAGAAAGTCTCGTCATAATCGATTCCTTGCTTCTGAAGAAAACCTTGAGCTACAAGTCGAGCTTTATAGTGTTCCATATTACCATCAGCATCGTATTTTCGCTTGAACACCCACTTGCTACCAATAGTTTTTCGTCCACTGGGCAATTCCGTCAGGTCCCATACTGTATTAGAATGTAAGGAAGAAATTTCGTTATTCATTGCCTTCAACCATTCATTCTTTTCAGGACCAGAAAATGCTTCCTTTATGGTCAATGGGTCATTTAAGTTATGAGCCATGTAAACCCATTCGCCGTACGGATCTGGGGTTTTCTTTAGCCTTGATCTTCGGGGTCCTGTTAGCTCTTGTGGGTTGTCTTCATCATCGGAGCTATCTTGGTGTCCAATTTCTACCAGAGATGGATTTACAATTTCTTCTTTCTCCTGTTCAGCTATTGAACCTGATTCATTGAAGGTGACATCTCTGCTATGGAACACTCTAGATTTTCTGGTATGAAAGAGTCGATACCCTTTTATACCAATCCCGTAACTAAGGAATTTGCACTTCTTTGCTTTTGAGTCCATTTTGAATCTTTCATCCTTCGGTACATGGACAAAAGCATCACATCCAAAAATGCGTATGTGTTTCACATTAGGCTTACGTCCCTTCAGCACTTCATATGGTGTCATACCTTCTACTGCATTTGTTGGGCTCCGATTTCTAATATACAAAGCCGTTGATAATGCCTCAGCCCAAAATTTCTTAGCCAGCTTAGAATCCAATAGCATTGATCGAACCATCTCCACCAATGTTCGGTTCATCCTCTCTGCAACACCATTTTGTTCTGGCGTTTTTGGAACAGTATACTCGTGCTTAATCCCCTCCTTCTTCAGGTAGTTTTCAAATTCTTTTGAAGTATACTCTCCTCCATTGTCGGTTCGTAAAACTTATATTTTTACCAGTGAACTTTTCCACCATAATTTTCCATTCACTGAATTTTTGGGGGACATCCCGTTTGTTTTTGAGCACATATATCCACACAAATCTGGATTTGTCATCAATGAACGTGACAAAATATTCGGCACCACCAAGCGATTTTGCCTCTATCCTTCCACAAACATCGCTATGCACAATTTCAAGAAGCTGAGTTGCTCGCTTTCCTCCAGATTTTGGAAACGATGAACGATGATGTTTTCCACCCAAGCAAGGCTCACAAAACTTAATTTCCTTGTTTATATTATAGTCAAGGCCAGTAACTAGTTGGTCCTTTACTAGTTTTTGCAAGTTCTTTTCTCCAAGGTGGCCAAAGCGTCTATGCCAAATCTCCTCCTTTGTGTTACCATCTAAACAGGAGTTTGCTGCATGGGTTGATTCATTTATATCAGAACAGTTTAAATAATAAAGGTTCCCAATTTTGGAACCTGTAGCCACCACCTTTTGCTTGTTATCTAAAAATTTACAATTTGAGTCACTGAAGATACAGGTTTTTCCAGATTTAGTGGCTCTGGACACACTCAAAAGATTGTAGGACAATTTAGGAACATATAAGGTCTCATACAACCTGCATTTCTGGTGTTTCCCGTCCGGTACACCCACTTTTAGCTCTATTGTTCCTGTTCCTATTGCCTCAACTGAGAATCTATCACCAAGGGTTATTTCCTCAGCTACATCCAATTTTCGAAAGTTAGAAAATTTTTCAATATCACTACACATGACATATGGCTCCAGAGTCCACAATCCAGTCACTCCTTTTTCCATTAGACAATAATGCATGATGTGTAAAAAGTCCAATACACTCACCAGAGTCGCTGGAGTTGTCCTGTATTTTCTTAGTAAAGAAAACTTTCTTTCTTGGAGGGTTCGACTTAGCATTCTTTGTTTCAAGTAAACGGCAGTCACGTTTAATATGTCCATTTTTTCCACAGTGAAAACATTTAGGTCCCCGTTTGTTGACATGATGTTTTGATGTCATGGCTTTCAATTCCGTACTATTAATTTCCCTCTCTTTAATTTTGCTTTCTTCATGCAACAAGCGTTCAGTCACTAACACCCATTTAGGAACGTCCTGACTTGCTTCAAGTGCTGTTACCAACATATTATAATCGTCTGGGAGAGTAGCCAGAAGGTGAACAACTCTATCCTCCTCGTCAATGGAATCGCCAATGACAGCCAATTCGTCAAATAATTCCATCATAGTCTTTATGTGTTCATGGACAGAGTCGCCGTCTTTTAATCTAAGAGAGTATAATTTTCTTTTCAGCACTAGTTTATTTGCCCATGTTTTCTTTTGAAATTGGTCTGCCAATTTCTTCCACACAATTGCAGGGTCGTCAGGGTCTCCACTTAAATACAGTAGTGAGGTTTCTACTGAGAGCACAATAGTCGCTAAAGCCCGGTCTCTTCTCGATAAATATTTCACGTGGGATGCTGGCTCATTTCGTTTGTCCGGAACAATTTCTGTTTCATTAACTATATTCCATAGTCCATCCTTAATTAATGCCATTTTGCATTGGACCTTCCAGATATTATAGTTTGAACCATTTAGTGGAACAAAGTTGCTTAGTTTTGTTTCCATTGTTATTTAACTTCAAAGAAAAAAAACAATACGAAACTTCGACGACAAGAAAAAAAAATCCAAGATGGCGAAAAATTACCACAAGTGTTTGCTTCACTATTATTTTCAAGACGTTATCACGTAGACTGGGCCCATAACCAATGTTGAAAATGAGTGGAAGTCATTTAATAAAAATGTGTGGACACATACCTCATCACCGGAGCCTGCGACATCCAGAAAGGTTTTAAAAATTACTATGAACACATTTTGTTTGACGAAATACTAAGACGCACACAATGTATGTGTATTTTATTTACAACATGGAGAACCGAAGACTTACAATAAAAGGGGAGAGAATCCCCACAGTAAAAGGGTTTTGGAAAGGGGCAGATAACCCTATAGCAATTGAATATATATCAACAGATATAACCGACTTTGGTGGTATCATAATGATTATCTGCTCTCTCTTGATATTGCTATGGGATCTTTAGCAATCCTGAGGGGTTTACAGCCTCGTCATCGATATTCACACCTAATCGATTGACCCTCAGCCACCGCTTTCCATCATATATTAGGGAGTAGGGTTATTTGTGGGAGAGGGGGGTATGTGTTGTGTTAGTAGTGAGTTTATGGAATGGGCAATATATGGTGGGGCTTGGCGTGACTGGCCGATTGGTCGGATCGGGCCTCTCGGACCGCCCGTCTAGTCGAAGTAAGGGCCAAAGTAATGTGTTGCGGTGCCTAAACTTCTATGTATCCTGGTCTAGGGTTGCTCAATCACCAGGATCACGTCCTAAGACATTACGGCTAACTGGTTGCCCCATTGAGGGATTTTTACCCTCTGCAGGGGGCAGTCGGTTTGTTCTCATGGCCTACCGACAGGGCAAAAAAAAAAAAATAATAAAAAAAAATAAAAAATAATTTAATAGAATATATTTGTTTTCTTTTTCTTTTTTTTTGCTGTTGTTTCTTTTCCTTTTTAAAATCTGTTTCTATTTAACCCATAGTTGGGACCCTAACAGGTACTACCACTCCGGGTCAGGGTGGACCTGGGAGCAATGGCAATTAAGAGGTGGCTCCACACTCCCCAAAGCCCGTAAGCCGGGCCTCACCATCGGATATAGTTTAAGGTCATATCCAGGACCGGGAGTAGGGTAGGAAAAAATAAAATAAAAAGGGGAGGGAGAGGGGCTGTTGTTTTTGTTTTTGGTTTTGCAGAACATAATTAAGTTTTACAAAAAAGATAAGAAAACAAAAAAATGTCAATGTAGGTGCATTTCGTCTCAGGAAGCCACAGGGCAGCCTGATCTGGTGGCACCAGACAAATCCTTTAATTTCAGCAAATTTAAAGTGGCGTTATGCAGTTAGGAAGAGACTAATCGTATGCTCGTAGACAATAATAACTCCAGCAATATTATGAAGTTCAAAAATGCTTCTCGAAAGCAGACAACCAAATTACGCACCTCACGTCTCCAAAAATAATTTTCCCCAAGAAAAAGAATAAAATTATCTGCTATAATTGTGAACGACCGAACCACAAAGTTTCCAATGTCGATATAAATGCTCTAAAATGGACTCCGTAAAAAACGTTGAGAACTTTGAGGAAGAACATACCTTTCTATTCACATGTAACTTTGACAATACCACAAACGGTAAAAATCTCCTTTTAGACTGTGGTGCACAGCGCACGTTATCACTAAGGAATCTGATTTTATTAATTTGGATTCAAACTAATCCTCAAAGTCATTTTGTCGAACTTGCCAACGGTATTCAAATAAATGATATAGTCTTGAAAAGAGGTGATGCTAAAATATCCCTAAAAATAATAAAGGCGAAATCTGTAACTGTATTCTAAAAATGCTTTGTTCAAACCTACATTTAAGCAAGACATTTTTTTCCATACAGGCAGCAATTAAACAATATACAATTTGGCTAAAATACATCAAAACTGATATACGCCAATTGGACTGTATTTGCCATTAAAGAAAATGGCCGACTATATTATTTAAAAAGTATGGTTCCCTCAAAAACTGCCTGTCACGACATGGAAACCTGGCATAAAATTCTAGGACACTGCAATACAGCTGATATTAAAAAATTAGCAAATGTAGTTGAAGGCATGAAAATAATACCTTCAGACGATCTCCCAAATTTTGATGTGTGTGCACAGGGGAAAATAACAAAAGATATAAGCCGAACACCAGACAAAAAAGCTACGAAAATTCTCTCACTTGTGCATTGTGACTTAGCAGGTCCGATCAGTCCGATGGGGAGAGATAATCTAAGGTACGTTTTGAACTTTATTGATGATTTTTCCGGTTTAATTATGGTTTATTTTCTAAAAAACAAATCCGACACTATCCTGGCCATTAAGAAATATTTAGCTGATGTTGCCCCGTATGGTTCAGTAGAATGTATTCGCTCAGACAATGGGACTGAATTTACTAGTAAAGACTTTGAACTTCTATTAATTAACCACCGTATTAAACACGAGAAATCAGCGCCGTGTTCCCCCTTCCAAAATGGCAAGGCTGAAAGGGCATAGCGTACCTTTTTTGAGATGACAAGATGCCTACTTATCAAATCGAAATTAGCGCATAGTTTATGGATGTATGCTTTAATGGCAGCAGCATATATCAGAAATAGATCGTTCAATAAGAGGCTAGGAAAAACGCTGTATGAAGCGTTTTGCGGTGTAAAACCTAAAATGAACAGAATGCATCTATTTGGTTCTGATTGTTTTGCATTTATAGAAAACACCAGTAAACTAAATACTAAAAGCGAAAAAGGTACTTTCGTAGGTTACGATAAAAATAGCCCGGCATACTTAATCGACTTCCCAACTCAAAATGCCATAAAAAGGGTTAGATGTGTAAAATTCAATGATACATTAAATTTAAAATATAGCGACCCAGTGGATGAAAAACGTGAAATATTACCTATCATCTTAATCGATCACAATGAAAATATTAATAACGACGACTATTACAGTAGAACTTCTGACGAAAATATTAACCAGACACGTCGATACCCAATAAGGGAGCGAAAAAGGCCAGACTTCTTACAAATTGAAAAGATGTAAATTGTCCCGGACACAGCGTTAAGCTGCAACCATTTCTACCTTATTAACCAAATTAATCAGCTAATACCTAACATAATGTTTCCAGTTTTTGTTAGAAAAAAAAAAAAAAAAAGTCACTTGTTAAAACCTTTTTGTAAACTTCCTATTCGTCAAATAGTTTTTGTTTTTTTTTAATTTTTTTTTATTACATTTTCACCCCAAACAAGGGGCATTGCCACTTTGGTGTAGGGGGCTACTATCAGGGGCAGCAACTACTGGGGCACTATGTTGGGATTTGGGCAGCAAGATGTCGGTTCACGTTGCACTTGAACTTCTGCATGTCAGTACAGTTGGGGAAGCAGGAACTTGGAATGGAATTCCAGAGTCTAGCGGTTCTGGGGAAGAAACTACTGGAGTAGAAAGATCTTTTACATCTAGGGATCTATACTGTGTGGTGGTGGGATTTAGCTGCCTGTCGGGTTTGTCGAGGGTGTCTACGTCGTGGGGGCACAAGTGTCTGTAGTTCGTCAGAGCATTCACCATTAAAATACTTGTAGAACAGGCAGAGGGATGCAAGGTTTCTTCGATGGGACAGAGGCTGAAGTTTAGATGCCAGTTCAGAGCCTATCAAATTGGCGACTCTTTTTTTAACCTTGTTTAGGAGTGAGAGACTAGTAGCAGATGCACCGGCCCAAATGTGACAACAATACTCCATACATGAGCAAATGGTGGCCTTATAGAGGTACAGGATACTTTCAGGTGTCAGCAGTTTTCTCGCACAGTAGAGGGAGCCTACCTTTTTCGCAGCGGCCCTGGCAATGTTTTCAATATAATTGTTCCAACCCTGTGAACGTTAGGCCAAGCAGTTTGAAAGATGTACTCTCAGACAGGGAGTCACTGGCCATTGCTATTGGTGGCAGAGAAGGTTTCTTGTAATTATTGAAGGAAACCAGTTTAGTCTTGGCAGCATTGAATGTGACCATCCATTTATGTCCCCATTCCACTACAGATTGGAGGTCATCCTCTAGTGTTTTTGCCATTTCTTTAGATATGTGTTCGTTTGTTTTCCTGTCATGCCTGTTATAGAGTGTAGTGTCATCAGCATATATACCCATCTCAGAGGCAGTTTTGTCGGGGAGGTCATTAATAAATATTAGGAACAATAGAGGTCCAAGGATAGACCCCTGAGGCACTCCCGCATTTATATCACACTGTTTAGACGTACGACCGTCGAAAACAACCTCTTTTTGTATCTTTATTTTGGCAAACATTTGTTAAAACAAAACAAAAAAACGTATATTTGAATTTTCGTGCATATGTTTATATGTATTTGAAAAGTATTCTATTTGTATGTTTATATATATTTGAAAAGTGTTTATTTTTATATGTATCAAAAAGGCGACAAGCAATTAACTTGCCCCAACAGAAAGCCCAGTTGCAAGACCTGGGAGGGTGGACTTCCTAGGTAGTACCCAGACGGTGTACCTCAGTCCGACAGATGCTGGGCCGGTTCCCGGCCCCTCATCTGTCTGGGTGAGTGTCAAGAACGGATCCTTGACGAGTACGACTACCTATCTCCCTGCAGTCGAAGCCACTAGGTGACCATCCCCATCAGAATCTTAATGGGATTAGTTATTTATTTGCCACCCACCTCGGCAAAATGTGGCACAAGGCTGGAAAGCGGAGATCCAGCAGGCTACCCTAAAGCAGGGGCACTCCTGCAATTGTAAAAATTGCCTGAGTAACCCCGTCGGCATTCTCCAGTAGGGGCGCCTCAGGCAGTAAGCTATAAACTTACTCCACCGGAAAGCCCAGTGGCAAGGCCTGGGAGGGTGGACCTCCTAGGTATTACCCAGGCGCCGTACCTCAGTCCAACAGGTGCTGAGCCGGTTCCCAGCCCCTCACCTGTTGGGCTGAGTGTCAAGTGACGAATCCTTGACTTGTACTACCCTGTCTCCCTGTAGCCGAAGCCGCTAGGAGACCTTCCCCATCAGACGAAGTGGTGGGGGTATGAGACGAATGGATTCGCCAATCATTTTTATAACCAAGAAAGAAAGCAGGAAAGTCGGCAGCAACAAGAGCTGAAAAAACCAGAAAGTTCCCTTTCTGGCCTGGGGAGAGAATTTGTGAAGCCGACATAAGTAACACAGTCAGTGACCTCAACGGAAGGCAGAGGAGGTACCTTAAAGAACTGGAAAGCCTCTCAAAAGGTTGATAAAAAGGAGGTCACTGACCCAAGAAACTTTCCGGACGCTCCGTCACTAATTATGTTCGTCCGGGTGAATAGGGGAGGAAGAGCGAAAGCGTTCTAGAGAATGGTGGAGGAGGCAAATACAGCATTCAAAGGCCTCAAAATAGTGGACGGGGAGCACCCATCACTGAGCGAAATAAATACCCAATGCGAGGGGAGGGTCCCTCTTTATGTTCACCCCTCCCTCTATAGGGCACTGAAAATGACGTTCCCCTTGGACATGGGGGACATGGCTCGAGACGGACGGCTTACGTCCGACCTGCTTATGGGGCGTCTTGGTAAGGCCTTCAACGTCCTCACTCCCGAGGACTTTAGACCCTTAGTAGAGGAATATTACTAGTTAGGGAAACATGGCCTTGAACCTAACTAGTTTTAATGCAAGGGGTATGCGATCTCGAAGCAAGGCTGCTCGCGTGCTGAGGGATCTCGTGGCCCTTGAGGTAGACGTAGCTGCCCTACAAGAGACCCACTTTGTTGGGGATGGGGACTGCGATGTGCTGGTAGACGATTTTCATGTTTACTCAGCATATGGCAGCCTCCATAGCCGGGGGGTTTCTGTACTAGTGAGTCTCACTCTGGCTACGACGGTTACACTTGTTCACGCAGACGCTCATGGGAGGCTGGTCGTGGTCGATGTTGCCGTTAAAAGCGGCGCGTTCCGGATCATGGCAGTTTATGCGCCCAACATCCAAAGCAAGAGGGTTTCCTTTTTTCGGCGAGTGGAGGTGTTTCTTTCTTCGGGTCCGGAGCGGGTAGTGCTAATGGGGGACTGGAATGGCATCCTGGACCCCAAGATAGATAAGGTCGGGGGGAGTAGTGGGTTGGAAAGGTGTAAAAGCACCCTGTCTGGCTTGATGGCTTCGTGCGATCAGGTCGACAGGTTCCGTCTGGATCACCCAGGGAGGGAGATGTGGACGTGGCAATCTAGTTCGGCCGCCGGTCCGAGTACATACTTGGACTGGATGTTAATTAGCAGGGGCGACGTAGATTTCCTATCTTGTCCCACGTTCCACTGGCTAGGTCATTCGGACCACAAACTTGTGTTGGCCCGTTTGAAATTAGGTAATAGGCCTAGGTTGGCGGGCTACTGGAAGATGAACGTTTCCTTGTTGGAGTCTAACGACTTTCGAGAGCAGCTGACAACACTAATTCAGAGGGAGTTAGTGGGGGCGGTTACCGGGAGTAGCTGGTGGGTTAAACTTAAGGTCACCATTAGGCATTTTTGTGTCCAATACAGCCAACGCCTCGCGCTAAATAGGGCTCGGACCAAAAGGTACCTAGAGGATAGACTGACCCAGGCGGTGGCAGGGGGGGATTCCCTAGATCTAGCTCTAGTTAAGGGGGACCTCAATCGCTTGGCTAGCGAGCGATATGAAGGTCAAGTAGTTAGGGCTAGGTTAAACAGAGTCTCCAACGAAGCCGTGAATGTTGACGCTGTTGAGCGTAAGGCTGCTCTAAGACGTGGCTCGGATGGGTACATTCGGGAGGTAAAAAACCTGGAAGGGCGCTCTCTCGTGTCGGCACGGGAGATCTGCAATGGGTTTCGGCAACATTTGAAGGAACGCTTCACCCAACTACTCAGACTCCGCGGCCAGGAGTTTGGCAGCTATTTAGCTGGCTCGCCCCGCCTTACTGCAGCCTGAGTGGCTAGCTGTGAGGGGATGGTTACGGAGCATGGGGTCATTACTGCGTTGAAGCATGTTGGCCACAACAAATCTCCGGGGCTTGATGGTTTGCCCTACGAATTGTTCTTGAGGCTGTCGTCCATGTTTGTGCCCCTTCTGACGGGCGTGTTTAACCACTGGTTTGCCCAGGATTCGATCCCGGGGCAGGTAACCAAAGGAGTGGTCACGCTTCTGAGGTAGGGGGACCAACATGGAGGGGGGAATCTAGACGATTATAGGCTCATTACTCTGCTTAATGCAGATTTCAAGATTTTGGCCCGCATTCTTGTGAACCGACTGCAGATTGTAATCGGTTACTTAATCGAACCGGATCAGAACTACGCTGTGAAGGGTCGATCAATTCAGAACAATCTGCACTTGATTCGCACGATCATAGAGGGGTTAGAAGACGACGCTGAAGCCGCGCTGATCAATTTAGATCAATCCAAGGCATTCGACAGGGTGGACCATGGGTTCCTGAGGGCTGTTGTGGAAACCGCCGGCTTTGGTCCGGACTTCCGCAAGTGGGTCTCCGCCCTGTATCGTGATCCCGCGGTAGTGGTGCAGGTAAATGGTAGGTTGTCAAAGCCCTTTGGGGTGTCCCGGTCGGTGCGGCAGGGTTGCCCGCTTCGCCTCTGTTGTATGTCCTGCCGTTGGAACCCTTCCTTCGCAAATTAAGGGACGAGGCGGCGAGACCACTCCTGCGCGGCATAGCTCTGCCTGGCGGCAAATTTGCCAGGGTGTCCGCATACGCTGATTATGTCACCGTGTTCGCTGCGCGGCATAGCGATATTAAAGCGGTGATAGAGGCGATCGCTGAGTATGAAGTTGTTACAGGGGCCATGATCAATCGCAGCAAGTCCGTTGGCCTGCGGTTGGGCGCCTGGACCGGGGTACACTCGCTTCCAGGTGCGTTCGGCTGGACTGATGGCCCAGTAAAGATTCTCAGTGTGTGGTTCGGGCCGGACCTCCAGTTGGACAAGAATTGGTCGGAAGTACAGACTAAGGTCGAGTCGTCAGTTGGGACTTGGATTCGGAGGAAATTGTCCTTAAAGGGTCGCGTGGAGGCATGTGCTATGTACGTGTTTCCTTTGATTCTTTACCGTTTATCTGTTCTTCCCCTGCCTGCGGAACGCTGTAAGGCTTTAGAGCGCCTCCTTTTCAAACTTCTATGGAAGGGAGGAAAGCCGTTTGTCTGCAAAAAGGTCTGTACGCAGAAGCTTAGCGAGGGAGGCTTGGGGATGCCTGATCTGCAAAGCCATAAACATGCAGAAAGATTGGCGTTCCTGAGTCGGACACTGATGGAGGAAACGCACTGGGTACCAGTCGTGGAACAGGCTTTTCCACGGCTCATATCCGCCCCTGCCGCTGAAGGTCGCAGAAGACCGGCGGGGGAACAGTGTTTCCTGACCGAATGCCGAGCCGCCCTTAGGGCATTGCCGAGGTCCAGGGACCTTGCACGGCCTAGGTGGAGGCTATATGAGGAATTAGTGGTGGGGACTGCAAAAGACCTGCTGGTGGAGCGGCTACATCTGTCGAGGGGGGAAGTTCTCTCGCTTGGAATTGGGCGCCTGCCAGTAGCTACATCAATAATTCTGAATTTTCAATAACGTGGAGGCTAGTCCGGGACGCATTGCCACTCTTTGGCAGACTAGCCAGGGATTGTAGGGATAGTGAATTTTATTATCCCCATGCCCACGCTGCAATGATGAAGAGGAGGATGAAACGAGAGAACACGCATTCTTTCTTTGCAGCGGGGTGCGGAGTCTCTGAGAATATGTCGGAGGGGTAACGGCTCGCATCGACCCCGAGCAGTCGGTGCCACTTGATTTAGCGTACGTAGTCGACAATGTGGACCCGCCATTTGACAAGGAGAAACGGTCGGTGTTTCTAGCGATCCTAGTGGTAGCTCGGTTAGTGACGTGGTATACACGTGTGGGCATTGTCTATGAGGGGCGATCTTTTTCCGATCAGGATCTGGTTGTTTATTTTAAGCATCAACTTAAAATAAAAATCAGATGTGATTGGAAGAGATTGTCCCGCATAGACTTTGATAGGAGATGGGTGCACAACACTAGTTTGTGCATCCGACGAGGAGCTAGGTTCGAGTTCGTGTTTCCACCCTAGTGGTATTGTTCCTAAGGTGCTGGAGTCTATAATTTTTCTTGGAACCCAGCGCTTTGGTTAATACAAGGTTTACCTTGTAATATGGGTAGGAGTAGGGTTAGTTAGGCTGAGTAACCACCAAGAGTGGAAGATAAGTTCTTTATTAGGGAAGTAAGTGCGTCGATCCTGTCTCCGAGTCTTTATTTTTCATCGGCACTAGGAGAGCTTCCAAAGATGCCCAGTCCACTTGTTTGTTTTGCCCCCGGCCTATTTTCGCCCATTAGGTCCTTTATCTTGGAAGACACCGTCCATCCCTATTGACCCCAACCCCAAGTTAATTTTTGCAGAAGAGCAGTCCTTTAGATCCTCCACTCCCCACTAGGGAACGACCTGCTTGCTTTCACCTCTCCCCATGGGGATGGGGACCGGAAGACAGTGGGCGTTCTAATGGACAAATAGCAAGTAGGATGGGAGGGTCCCCTTACTAACCCGTCCCCATAGGCATTTTGTTTATTTGTTTTTCTTTTTCTTTCTTTTTGGGTGTTTCATAGTTTGCCCCCACCCCATCATCTCACCCCCATCTTTAAAAAAACAAAAAAACAAAAATACTTTTGTTTGTAAATATATATTTTATTTTTTGTTTTGTAAATACTATTATTCTTTTTCAAACAGAATGCATGAAGTCGCCTGCCATCCTGTAAGCTGGGGAGATGTTTTTAAAGTAGGTCCTGGTAAGAATGAAGGCGTATTTAGCGTGATAGATCTCTAGTGTAGAAAAACTAATAAAGTACTTGCCTTTCGTACAAGTCTAGCAGCTTTAGTAAAGACCTGGTTTTTTCCCCAATCCCCTTACTGGCCTTAGTGCCTAAGCTCTTTCAGACCCCAAATGAGGCCTTGGCAGTAGATAATGCCAAGGCCGGGGCCGAAAGGCTAAATACAAGTTCGCCGTTCCCTACTCGTTAGTGACGGCAATGCTCGGTCTCTGCCGGCCAAGACCAAAGTCTATACTGCGGTCCACGCTCTAAGAGTGAGTTGTTTTTTTTTTGTGCTTGACTTCGCAAGGAGCAGCCCCTTCTTGGGGATTTGGACCAGCAAAGTTTTGCTTGTTTTACTTTGATTGTTTTTGTTATTGCTCTCGGGCAAATTACTAATTGTTTTTGTTGTTTCTTTTTTTCAGGTAGTCCGGGGTCCAGCTAGTGCTTAAGCAGCCGGCAGGACCAAGGGAAACCGACGTGCCTTTTTAGGCGAAGGTCCTCTTGGCTACCAAATCGGCGGGCACTTAGTTGGGCCTTGGGCCATCAAAATAGATGGAGCAGGCCGCTGCTCCTGCCACCTTGGGGGACGCCCCAGGTGTAGAGAAGGGTTCGGAGGGTGCCGTCTCGCTAGGCACCCTCAGGTCGAGAAGGTTCTCGGGGGTCGCCACCCCCAGTTCGGAAGGGTCGAGTGCCGGTGCAGTTCCGGGGGTCGCAACCCCCAACTCAGAAGGGTCGTTCTTGATCGCGTCGTGGTCGATTTCAGGGGTTGCCACACCAATAGGCACCCCCAGAGCAGTAGGGTCCGGCAGGGTTGTGGGCACGGAAGATACTCCCAGGTCGAGTGTGTCGAGACCCTAGATAACGCCAGCCACGGTTATAGCCACAACCAGGGAGCAGGAGGTGGAGGCCTGGCGAAAGTTTGTTGAGGAGACTCCAGGCGGACCGTGGAAGGGTGAAAAGAAAAGGAGACCAGCCAAGCATTGGTCACAGTCCGAGAGAAGCAGCCCGAGGAATAGATCGGCGGAAGCTGTTTCAGACCAAATATAAAGAACTCGTGGATGGGAATAACATCGTAGTCCCGGAGACGCTGGAATGAATAAGGGAGTGCTCCGTCTCCCTACTAACGTTAGACGCAAAAGGAAAGGGACTTAAAGGCGTCCCGAAAGACAAAATGATGGAACTCCTGGGTGAAGTGAAGATTCCGGCTCAATATGCAGTCAGAAGGTTTAATGCCATGTGGGAGGTCCTCTTGCCGACAAAAGAGCCGCAGAAACTGGCAAGAGGGGATCTCACATAGCGGGACATCCGCATCAGACCAGAATACCTGTCGAAAAGAAGAACATTAGTGACGATATCAGGAGTACCCTGTTTCCTAGAAGACCAGCTGGGGGCCATCATGTCCCAGTACGGGGAAGTTGAGGAAGTGGAAGCAGTGAAAGAAGAGTTCCATGAAATTCCCGCCCAGTTGACATGCGAGGGTTGGTCCATGGTGGTCATCGTAGAGGGCAAAAAAACAGGGCACGTGGCCAGATTCTGCCCGCAAAAGAAAAGATCAGCGACCAGCAAACAAGGACCGGAAGAAGCTCGGAGCCAGACAAAAGAGCCCCCGATGGATGTAGATACCACAAACAAGTGGAGTACGGTGGTATCAAAGAAGGGAAGAAAAGTGGAACCGGCTCCACGGGCTGACTCAAGACCAACGGCTACAAAAAGAAAGATTAGTAGCAGATAATCCGGATCAGAGAGCGACGGAGGGGATAACAAGCAGCAGGAGAAAAGGGAAAAAAAAGACCAGCCCACTGAACCTCCAAACCCCCCCCCCAAGAGGATGTTCAGCCAAACCCTCCCCTATTCACCACACCAACAAGCGAAACGGAGCATTCGGAGGCTCCAGTGGAAACGTCCAAACCAGTGGAAAAGAGCATAGAAAGAGAAGCCCCGGGAAAGAAAGCAGAAAAGTCGGCAGCAACAAGAGCTGAAAAAACCAGAAAGTTCCCTTTCTGGCCCGGGGAGAGAATTTGTGAAGCCGACATAAGTAACACGGTCAGTGACCTCAACAAAAGGCAGAGGAGGTACCTTAAAGAACTGGAAAGCCTCTCAAAAGGTTGATAAAAAGGAGGTCACTGACCCAAGACAGTTTCCGGACGCTCGGTCACTAATTACGTTCGTCCGGGTGAATAGGGGAGGAAGAGCAAAAGCACTCTAGAGAATGGTGGAGGAGGCAAATACAGCATTCAAAGGCCTCAAAATAGTGGACGGGGAGCACCCATCACTGAGCAAAATAAATACGCAATGCGAGGGGAGGGTCCCTCTTTATGTTCACCCCTCCCTCTATAGGGCACTGAAAATGACGTTCCCTTGGATGTGGGGGACCTGGCTCGAGACGGACGGCTTACGTCCGACCTGCTTATGGGCAGTCTTGGTCAGGCCTTCAACGTCCTCACTCCCGAGGACTTTAGACCCTTAGTAGAGGAATATTACTAGTTAGGGAAACATGGCCTTGAACCTAACTAGTTTTAATGCAAGGGGTATGAGATCTCAAAGCAAGGCTGCTCGCTTGCCGAGGGATCTCGTGGCCCTTGAGGTAGACGTAGCTGCCCTACAAGAGACCCACTTTGTTGGGGATGGGGACTGCGATGTGCTGGTAGACGATTTTCATGTTTACTCAGCATATGGCAGTCTCCATAGCCGGGGGGTTTCTGTACTAGTGAGTCGCACTCTGGCTGCGATGGTTACACTTGTTCACGCGGACGCTCATGGGAGGCTGGTCTGTCTGGCTTGATGGCCTCGTGTGATCTGGTCAACAAGTTCCGTCTTGATCAGCCAGGGAGGGAGATGTGGACGTAGCAATCTAGTTCGGCCGCCGGTCCGAGTACATACTCGGACCGGATGTTAATTAGAAGGGGCGATGTAGATTTCCTATCTTGTCCCACGTTCCACTGGCTAGGTCATTCGGACCACAAACTTGTGTTGGCCCATTTGAAATTAGGTAATAGGCCTAGGTTGGCGGGCTACTGGAAGATGAACGTCTCCTTGTTGGAGTCAAACGACTTTCGGGAGCAGCTGACAACACTAATTCAGAGGGAGTTAGTGGGGGTGGTTACCGGGTGTAGCTGGTGGGTTAAGCTTAAGGTCACGATTAAGCACTTTTGTGTCCAATACAGCCAACGCCCTGCACTAAATAGGGCTCGGACCAAAAGGCACCTAGAGGATAGACTGACCCGGGCGGTGGCAGGGGGGATTCCCTAGATCTAGCTCTCATTAAGGGGGACCTCAATCGCTTGGCTAGCGAGCGATATGAAGGTCAAGTAGTTAGGGCTAGGTTAAGCAGAGTCTCCAACGAAGCCGTGAATGTTGTTACTGTTGAGCGTAAGGCTGCTCTAAGATGTGGCTCGGATGGGTACATTCGGGAGGTGAAAAAACTGGAAGGGTGCTCTCTCTTTTGTCGGCACGGGAGATCTGCAATGGGTTTCGGCAACATTTGGAGGAGCGCTTCACCCAACTACCCAGACTCCGCGGCCAGGAGTTTGGCAGCTATTTAGCTGGCTCGCTCCGCCTTACTGCGGCCCGAGCGGCTAGCTGCGAGGGGATGGTTACGGAGCGTGAGGTCATTATTGCGTTGAAGCATGTTGGCCACAACAAATCTCGGGGGCTTGGTTTGCCCTACGAATTGTTCTTGAGGCTGTCGCCCATGTTTGTGCCCCTTCTGACGGGCGTGTTTAACCACTGGTTTGCCCAGGATTCGATCCCGAGGCAGGTAACCAAGATTTTGGCCCGCGTTCTTGCAAACCGACTGCAGGGTGTTATCGGTGACTTGGTCGAACCGGATCAGAACTACGCTGTGAAGGGTCGATCAATTCAGAACAATCTGCACTTGATTCGCACGATTATAGAGGGGTTAGGAGACGACACTGAAGCCGCGCTGATCAATTTAGATCAGTCTAAGGCATTCGACAGGGTGGACCATGGGTTCCTGAGGGCTGTTGTAGAAACCGCCAGCTTTGGTCCGGACTTTCCTTTGCAAATAAAGGGACGAGGCTGCGAGACCAGTCCTGCACAGCATAGCTCCGCCTGGCGGCAAATTTGCCAGGGTGTTCGGTGCGTGGCGTAGTGATATTAAAGCGGTGATAGAGGCGATTGCCGAGTATGAAGTTGTTACAGGGGCCATGATCAATCGCAGCAAGTCCGTTGGCCTGCGGTTGGGCGCCTGGACCGGGGTAAACTCGCTTCCAGGTGCGTTCGGCTGGACTGATAGCCCAGTAAAGATTCTCGGTGTGTGGTTTGGGCCGGACCTCTAGTTGGACAAGAATTGGTCGGAAGTACAGACTAAGGTCGAGTCGTCAGTTGGGACTTGGATTCGGAGGAAATTGTCCTTAAAGGGTCGCGCGGAGGCATGTGCTACATACGTGTTTCCTTTGATCCTTTACCGTTTATCTGCTCTTCCCCTGCCTGCGGTGCCACTTGATTTAGCGTACGTAGTCGACAATGTGGACCCGCCGTTTGACAGGGAGAAACGGTCGGTGTTTCTAGCGATCCTAGCGGTAGCTCGGTTAGCGACGTGGTATACACGTCTGGGCATTGTCTATGAGGGGCGATCTTTTTCTGATCAGGATCTGTTTGTTTATTTTAAGCATCAACTTAAAATAAAAATCAGATGTGATTGGAAGAGATTGTCTCGCATAGACTTTGATAGATGGGTGCACAACACTAGTTTGTGCATCCGACGAGGAGCTAGGTTCGAGTTCGTGTTTCCACCCTAGTGGTATTGTTCCTAAGGTGCTGAGGTTTGTTTTTTCTCGGAACCCAGCCCCTTATGTTAAGTAATATAAGGTTTACCTTATACGATTGGTAGGAGTAGGCTAGGTAGGTGTGTAACCACCAAGAGTGGATAGCTTATGCTTTATTAGGGCCTAGACTAGGGTAGTATGCATATTGATCCTGTTCCTGTAGTCCTTTATTTTTTGTTAGATTGGCACTAGGAGAGCTTCCAAAGATGCCCAGTACACTTGTTTTATTTTGTCCCCGGTCTATTTTTGCCCATTACGCACTTTATCTTGGAAGACTCCATCCACCCCTATTTACCCCGACCCCAAATTATTTTTCACACAAACCCTTAGGTCCTCCACTCCCCACTAGGGAACGCCCTGCTTGCTTTCACCTCCTCCCCCCGGGGGAGAGGAGCGAAAGACAGTGGATGTTTCACACGACAGACCAGCTCTTAGGTAGGGATGGCCCCCTTACTAACCTGCCCCCATAGGCATTTTGTTTATTTGCTTTCTTTTTCTTTCTTTTTGGGTGTTTTCTAGTTTGCCCCCCTCCCAATCATCTCACCCCCATTACAAAAAAAGAAAGAAAAAAAAAATTTACTTTATTTTGTACATAAATAAGTTTTATTTTGTTCTAGTATATATTTGTTTTAAAAATTTTTCAGCATGAATGTCGACCGCCATCCGTGTAAGCTGGAGAGCTGTTATTTTAAGTAGGTCCTGGTAAGAATGTTAGGCGGTATTGCAAATAGTGCGTGATAGAAACTCTAGTGTAGGTTTTACTTAATAAAGTACTTGCTATCAAATGCAAGTCTAGCCTAGGACTAGCAAAGACCCCTATTTTTCCCCACTTCCCCCTACTGGCCCTGGTGCCTAAGTTGTTGTGGACCCCAAATTAGGCCTTGGCAGTAGATAATGCCAAGGTCGGGGCCGTAACGACTAAATACAAGTTTGCCGTTAACTACGCCACGGACCATCCGACATGTTGAACTTTTAATTCGCTTTCGTCCAGAAAAAAAAGGCTGCTAAGAGGTCAAATTTTGAAAGTTAGTACGTGGAAAGCCACCGGATTTTTTTCTGTTCAACGACTGTGCATGCATGAATGGTCTATATTACAGATTCTTATGTTAAGTATAAATCGATTTGGAAACACTTTTTCAAAGAGCATGTCACACTGGCCGAATGGTTGTAGTACGTGTTTCGCTCTCATGTTTCTGGGCGAGTATTTTTTTTTTTTTTTTTTTATTACACGAAGTGAAATGTTTAGAAAAATATAATACTCGCATGCACGTCTCAGTTTCTTTCCTTTCATTTTTTTTCTTTAACGAAATTTAATGTTACGGGCAACGCAGGATACATTTGCCGGTACATCTATAAAAGTGATAATGTGTGTGTGAGGACACTTCTCAACCTATATACTCAACGAATTATTTATCTACAGACAGAAATTTGGTATGTCGGATATTCAGATATGTGGAAAACTTTTTAATTGGTTTTCATCCGGAAATAAGCCCTGCTGAGGGGTCAAAATTGAAACATTGGTATGAGGGTCATAGGATTTATAACTGTTTGTCAATTGTTTCACGAGGTTTGAAAGCTCTTTTAAAAGAACATATCAAGCTGGCCTAATGGTTATCGTACTTGACTCCCTTTTTTTTTATTTTTATCTAGATCTCAGCTTGAGTATTTTTTTTTTTTGCACTTACAATAAATTAACTGTTTCGAAAAAAAAAATAATACTATCATGCACGTCTTAGTTTCCGTTTTTTAATTCATTTTTTTTTTTTTTTTTTTTTTTTTAAAGGAATTTAACGTTACGTTTAATATCGAGCAATGCCGGATACATCTGCTAGTATATCTATAAGAGTGAGTATATGTGTGTGAAGACACTTCTCAATCTATATACTCATCGAATTTTTATTCTACAAACTTGAAATTTGGTATATAAGGTAATCAGACACGTGGAAGACTAACTGATTTTCATCCTGAAAAAGAGCCGCTAACAGGACAAAATTTGGTCAAAATCGATTAATTGGTACTTGGGGAGTCATCGGATTTTTATCTGTTTGTCAACTGTTTCACGAGATCTGAAAACACTTTTTAAATATCTTGACAAGCTGGTCTAATGGTTATCGTACTTGACTCACTGTCTTTAGGTTTTGATCTCAGTTTGAGTATTATTATTTTTATTTAAAAGAAGTGCACTGTTTAGAAAAAAAGCAATAGTTGCATGCACATGTCCCAGTTTCTTTCCGTTTTTTTTTTTTACTACATGTTTGTAGGAATAATTACGTTTAATACCGGGCAACGCCGGGTACATCTAGTAATATATAAAACCGTACCCGTGACTTCAGTGTGACTAGACCGGCTTCAAAGTTAGATTCAAAATCTACCCCATGAACTGTAAGATTTCACGTGATTGATTGAAAATGTCTTGTTTAATTTGCATTGGAACATACGCCATATTAGATATGGATTGAGAATTAAGCATTTGTTGTCTGCTGTTGTATTATTGAACGCCATCTTATTTGTGAAATTTCGTGGAAAGAAAATACGCTACTTAGTATTTATACGAGAAACTAACTACAAAGAATGTTACTATGTTTCTTGTCCGTGTAATGCAGCAGTGCCAAAGAACATTTAGGCTTACATGACATTGAAATTTTGTTATCACTTAGATTTAAAATATTTATGTAATTTTCTCATGTAATTATATTACCTTACTTTCTTTAAAAGGCCAGTCCAATTTAAAAACAAGACACTTTAAATTTATATACTGGTCAGAACTTTGTTATTGATATCACAAAACCTATTGCTTTAGTATTATGAAATCTTCGTTTTGTATTATGTTTCTATTTGCGGACGAACAACTCCTAAAAACGCCAAAATGTTTTAATAATCTAAAACTTTTCTATTTGACAGAATGCCTCGAAACAACTATAACACAATTGATTTCCATGAGCTGAGAGCGGCAGAGGCTATGTTCATATTAAAAGAAGTTCTCCATGATTATTCCACTGTTAAGTCATTTATAAATACTTCCATTCTTATTTTTGATTTTACATCATTTTCAATTTTTTTTTTTTTTACATACTTACTTTTTATCCCCCCCCCCAAACACACGGGCAACGACGGGTACCCGTCGCTAGTCACTTAGAGTTAATAAAATATTTATGCAATTTTCTCATATAATTATAATTTCTTTAAAAGCCTATCCAATTGAAAACTAAGACACTTTAGATTTACATGAGGTTCGAACTTTGCTGTAGACATCATAAAACTTTTTGCTTAAGTATTATGAAATACTCTCAATCCATATTTGGTCAAAGAAACATGTTTCTATTTGCGTACGAACAAACCCTAAAAGTACCAAAACTTTTTAACAATCTAAAAATTTTATTCCTATTTGACAGAATAACTAAAAAAGACTATAAACACAATTGATTTGCATGAACTAAGAGCGGCAGAGGCTATGTTCATATTAAAAGAAGCTCTCACCGATTATTCCACTGGTAAGTCATTTATCAGAGAGGCCGTAGGTAGCCCTTTATATAGGGATGGTCCGTACACGCCTATATACGCCTACAAAACAAAACTATCCAAATCTCAACTAAAATCAACTTATAAGTTTCAAAAAGCACATATTCTTACAGAGAAGCGTCTTACGAATCCAGCGAGTGTCAGAACGTCGGTTAAAATGTCAAAAGAGAGCAAAAAAAAAAAAAGGGTACAAAAATGGCCAATTGTTCTTTCTTTTTTCTTCTTTGTTCTTTCTTTTGAGACCATGTATCTCGGTGTACGAATGGTCTCTGACAACAGTTCAAGCATCAATCGACTGCTCTTTACACGGAGAAGTGCAGTGACCCATCGCTTTTTAGCTAACTCCATAATTAAATAAGATTACGTGTAATAACAAGTTTTAAACACTATATACCCAATGTAGACAGACCACTTCGAACACGGAACTTCTCTCAAAAGGGACAGCTCCAAATAATACACCGGGTGCTCACAGACGTTCCAGTTTGCCAGTGGCCTATATTTCTTGGACGCTGAATATTTGAGGTGAACGTTAAGGTTTTTTCTTTAAACAGTAACCCACCAGCGTTAATGAAACCACGAAATCTTTATCTCAGTTGATCAAAATTGTTATAAGAGTAACCTATCAGCAAGTACGACGTCAAAAAACAATGTTATAAAAACAAATAATTCTTCAGATTTTGGACTCTAAAATATGTACAAAATGTCAATGCTGTGACCAGGATTCGAACCTAGGTTAGCACGGCCACAACATGGAGTCCTAACCTCTAGACGATCACGGCTAACACTGACGTCTGTCGCTCTTGGCAGAAAGACACATGACTACTGTCAAACTATTGAAAAATAAGGAGGAAATTTGAAATTCTCACGCATGCGCAAAAATACACTACAGCAACCATTGTTAAATGCAGCTGAATCTCTTCGCTCGCTAAGAAAAGTAGATCAGACCAGTTCTAAGAACTCACCAAACGCCAAAGGAAATAAGTTAAATTAACCGCAAAAGAAACTGCAAGAAAGTCATCTTCTAAGAACTCACTGGAAGCTGACCAAAAAGAATCAAAATCCAAGCCCTAGCCACAAAAATAACTATATATTGTGGCTACTATACACAATCTACTAATAAAAACAAGTTTTCTAAAATAAACTAAAATAAATTAACCAAGTAACCTCACGCTGTCACTGATTAGGACTTCATATAAAGGTAACAACTACACTATTGGTGTATATACCGTTCCACACTTTAACTATTGGTGACGGGGCAGTATCTCAATTCTACGAGAGTTGTCTTGCTATAAGATAAGTGATATTATAGTAAGATACACATAAGTGTTATATGTTTACATTTAATAAAAAATGCCAAAGTCAGCACGTAGTAAAAAAGCTCAGAGAAATATAGACTATGAAAAAAACAAAGTCAAGGTATTATCTGAGCAAAAAGAATACTATCAGAAAAATGCTGAAATAATAAAAATTCAGTATCATGCAAATCCTGAGGCAAAGACGACTGCCTCACGTGCTGACTCAAAAGCACGATATAACAGGGATCCCGAGGGGAAAAAACTGCCTCACATGCTCTTTATAACAAAAAAACAGAAAAAAAGAAGGCTGCCTCACGTGCTATTTATAACAAAGAACAAGAATAAAAGAAGGCTGCCTCACGTGCTGACTCAAAAGCACGGTATAACAGGATTCCGAGGGAAAAAAGCTGCCTCATGCACAAACTATTATAAATATAAATATAAAAAACTGCCAAATCTTTGTCAAAACGCCAAAGAATGAACCAAGAAAAATTTAATAGTGAAGGTATGAACATTTTAGAACTTTATAATACTCTGTTTTATCAGAGAGGCGGTAGCACTCTATGTAATATAGAACCGATTGAGGACCAAGAGGCAACTCCTAAGGCCCAAAACCCAAAGACCTAAAACCCAGCAGGAAGAGACCTGCTACTAATGGAGGCGGCAATGAGCCGCCTCCTAAAAAAGGACAATACTATCATGAATGTAAGTTTAAAAATAAGACTGTAAGTAAAAATACTAATTAACAAGAATAAAAAAAGCATTGGAAATGCAAAAGGATATAGGGATGGTATGCCAAAAAGTATACGTACAAGATAGTTATAAATGGCTAGGCACATGGAAATAGAATTGCATCCAAAGTATAGCCCTATAGCTTTTTACAACCGTAATAATGGCACGGAATGAAGATTGGAGAAAAGCTATAGGGCTATACTTTGGATGCAATTCTATTTCCATGTGCCAAGCCATTCATAGCTATCTTGTTTGTATACTTTTTGGCATACAATCCCTATATCTTTTTGCATTTCCAATGCTTTTTTTATTCTTGTAAATACTTCCATTCTTATTTTTGATTTAACATCATTTTCAAGTCATAATTTTTTTTTTTTTTTTTTTACATACTTTTTACCCCCCCCCCCCAAAAAAAAAACCCCGGGCAACGCCGGTTACCCGTCGCTAGTCACTTAGAGTAAATAAAATATTTATGCAATTTTCTCATGTAATTATATTATCTTAATTTCTTTAAAAGCCTATCCAATTGAAAACTAAGACCCTTTAGATTTACATGAGATTCAAACTTTGCTGTAGACATCATAAAACTTTTTGCTTAAGTATTATGAAATACTCTCAATCGATATTTGGTCAAAGAAACATGTTTCTATTTGCGTACGAACAAACCCTTAAAGTACCAAAACTTTATTCCTATTTGACAGAATAACTAAGCAAATCTATAACAATTGATTTGCACAAACTAAGAGCGGCAGGGGCTATGTTCATATTAAAAGAAGCTCTCACCGATTATTCCACTGGTAAGTCATTTATAAATACTTCCATTCTTGTTTTTGATTTTACATCATTTTCAAGTCATAATTTTTTTTTAGACCCTTTAGATTTACATGAGGTTCGAACTTTGCTTTAGACATCATAAAACTTTTTGCTTAAGTATTATGAAATACTCTCAATCCATATACTTTTCATGAACTAATAGATACGATGATTTCAACTTGGTATTGTACTTACTGATGGTATCCATTAAGTCAATCATGCAGTTCCTGAATGGATGTCTGAATTGAGTTGTTTATGTATATACGTGTAACGCAAACAAAGTTAATTTTCTTTTTTTTTAATTTTCAGAAACTTTCTGCCATCATAGAATATAATTGGTCTCGGATAAATCAGTTACAGATTAATAAAAGAACTTTGGAAAAAAAACTCAAACCAGGGAAAAAGAACATATATAAAAACATTTTCAAAAAGCTGAAGGGAAAATGCCCAGATATGGTAAGCCAATATT
Source organism: Euprymna scolopes (assembly GCF_053919585.1). NCBI lineage: Eukaryota > Metazoa > Mollusca > Cephalopoda > Sepiida > Sepiolidae > Euprymna > Euprymna scolopes. The sequence continues at coordinate 123,952,313 of NC_136484.1, forward strand.
TAATTTTTTGACAAAATTGCGAAATTCAAAATTATCGGTCAAACTGGCATTTTTTAACATAATTTTTATCAATTTAAGCAACTGATCCAAGTAACAATTATTCAAGCTTTTAGTTCACCCCTCACATATGTACTTCATTTTTCCTTTTTATACGAATAACCTGTACATTCTTCCGTTATAGGGAATAATGTAATCTGTATTCATAACCTTATATCTTACATTTCCCATTTATTTTCTTTATAGTTTGTCGTTGGCAAACTATTGAATGAAATGTATTTCGATTCAATCTTTGAAAATAAGGAGTAATTTTTCTTTGATCGTTTAACGAATGAAGTATTGCACACAATAATACATAACATTATATTTGAAACATTTATTACTATAATAGATGATGGGGAAGACGTTTCAATTTGTTCATATTTATTTTACAGTTTTGCAATTCTTATTTCATTTTATAATTTGCCTTCTTGTGTTTTGCTTTATTTATTAAAGGACGATGACAAAGTTCATTTAGTAAATGCCAGACTGTTTAAGCTGAAGGCAATCATTTCGCAAACGTAAGTTTTATTTTTTACCTGTTCATATCTTCATCATATATATTTGAGATATAGCTAGAAGTGCAAAGAAAATACGCTTCTTAGTATTTATATAAGTAAGAGAGAAAGTAAGTAATTACAATGAATATATTTAATGTTTTATCGATTAAAAAAAATTAGAAGTTATGTTAAGCAAAAAAGTTGCTTCCAACTAATGCTGAACACCAATTACTTTTTGAGGATTATCTATAAATATAAAAGCGAAAATGTATGTATGTGTGTTCGCTTTTTCTGTGTCTACAAAAGGCTTCTTTCAGAGAAGCGGTCAGTCGGTTTACAACATTTTAAAACATTTTATATCACATATAAATGGTAATATCACAGTTAACAACGAAGCTCGCCTGTCTATTTAATTTGGTCGATTTCGAGAAGAAAAATAGTCAATATTTGTCGCTCGCAGCATGTGGGTTAGTCTTTTTCCTATAACATCTTGGGGGTGGGGAAAAAGCGTTCAGCAGTAAATGAATACTATCCCGCAGTCAAACTCCTTAAAACGGGCACCTGCTAAATCCAACTAATTAACTAAATTCAAACGTGTTTCCATTAGCATCTCGCGGTGGGGCAATGGTTACCATCGCATTTTTTTTTTTTTTTTTTTTACACTTTAATCTTTAATTTACAACTTTGCCTCAAAGGTTCGGGTTCGATCCTCATACTTACTTTTTTTAACCCCCCCCCAACACCCGGGCAACGTCGGGTACCCGTCGCTAGTCACGTAGAGTTAATAAAATATTTATGCAATTTTCTCATGTAATTATATTATCTTAATTTCTTTAAAAGCTTTTTATATCATCCGGGCCTTTACGGAATACATCCGGACGACCACCAATTCTCGAATCCTCAATTGGTGTTCATTTGTACGAAAATAAAACTTGTGGCCAAGCATATTCTGATGAATGCTTCCGCATTTTACATAAAGCCCGGAACAAACAGCACCTCAACATCTTGGAGGCCGTCAGTGTGCTGATGCGCAAACCAGCTTTATGTAGATAAAAAGAAATTTCACATAAATTAGAGTTATTTAAAGAACTCTAAAAAAAAAAAAAAAAAAAAGTCTACACGTACGCTGGTTTTTCTGTTTTGTCTATACATATTTGTAGCCAACGGATTTTCTTAATTATATATATATTTTTTTTTCTCGACTTCATCTCCTCCCCTTTTTCCATTCTCATTCGTTAATTTAATGCAACTTACCGACGAGATCTATTGAAAAGTGTCGGTCGAAAGGTTAACCTCTAGATCCCTTAATTTTTTTATACGAATTTCCGTATGGATCCTTTTTTATTCGATGTTTTTTTTTTTATTTACCTATAATTCTTTTTTAGTCGATCTGTCTCTATACAATTTCCCCGTTTCTTTTTTTTTTTCACCCATAATGACTCCATTCATACTTTTCAAAGCAATATATATATTTATTTATCGTCAGCAAATCGTTTTCGAGCTGTGTACTCTTCGAATTTATTTTAAAGTGTCTATCAAACTTTGTAGTCAACTAAGAATTGCATAATGGAAATATCAATTTAATACCGATTCAATATATTGCTAAAGGTTTATAACTATACAACAGGCGAACTATAAAAGTGAAAAAAAGGAAATGTACACGGGTAACCATCCAAAGAACAACGGCCATGATTCTACCAGCACCATCTTAAACTGTTTGGATGTCTGCGGGTATGACCATGACTATTGTCAACTTGTTTAACAACCAAGCGACTCGAATAGAAAAAATACTTCCAACAATTAAGCCGAAACGTCTCGAATACATCTGCGCATTTCCTCGAAGCCCTCTCTGTAGAGCTAGTGTGAAGAGAGGTCACGTGATACATGATGTTATAGGCGAGATTGAGCTGCCACGCAACGAGTCGTACTCTACAAGATGAGTTCCTAGCCATTATTCGTAGGACTGTAGGGATTATGTACGTAGGTGTTTATGTATGTATGTATGTAATATGTATTGTGTTTCTTTACTTTGTTTTACCCATAGCTGAAGGAAAACAGGTTGATACTTTTCATGAACTAATAGATACGATGATTTCAACTTGGTATTGTACTTACTGATGGTATCCATCAAGTCAATCATGCAGTTCCTGAATGGATGTCTGAATTGAGTTGTTTATATACGTGTAACGCAAACAAAGTTAATTTTCTTTTTTTTTTTTAATTTTCAGAAACTTTCTGCCATCATAGAATATAATTGGTTTCGGATAAATCAGTTACAGATTAATAAAAGAACTTTGGAAAAAAAACTCAAACCAGGGAAAAAGAACATATATAAAAACATTTTCAAAAAGCTGAAGGGAAAATGCCCAGATATGGTAAGCCAATATTTAATTTTTTAACAAAATTGCGAAATTCAAAATTATTATCGGTCAAACTGGCATTTTTTTAACATAATTTTTTATCAATTTAAGCAACTGATCCAAGTAACAATTATTCAAGCTTTTAGTTCATTTAGTAAATGCCAGACTGTTTAAGCTGAAGGCAATCATTTCGCAAACGTAAGTTTTATTTTTTACCTGTTCATATCTTCATCATATATATTTGAGATATAGCTAGAAGTGCAAAGAAAATACGCTTCTTAGTATTTATATAAGTAAGAGAGAAAGTAATTACAATGAATATATTTAATGTTTTATCGATTAAAAAAAATTAGAAGTTATGTTAAGCAAAAAAGTTGCTTCCAACTAATGCTGAACACCAATTACTTTTTGAGGATTATCTATAAATATAAAAGCGAAAATGTATGTATGTGTGTTCTCTTTTTCTGTGTCTACAAAAGGCTTCTTTCAGAGAAGCGGTCGGTCGGTTTAAAACTTTTTAAAACTTTTTATATCACATATAAATGGTAATATCACAGTTAACAACGAAGCTCGCCTGTCTATTTAATTTGGTCGATTTCGAGAAGAAAAATAGTCAATATTTGTCGCTCGCAGCATGTGGGTTAGTCTTTTTCCTATAACATCTTGGGGGTGGGGAAAAAAGCGTTCAGCAGTAAATGAATACTATCCCGCAGTCAAGCTCATTAAAACGGGCACCTGCTAAATCCAACTAATTAACTAAATTCAAACGTGTTTCCATTAGCATCTCGCGGTGGGGCAATGGTTACCATCGCACTTTTTTTTTTTTTTACACTTTAATCTTTAATTTACAACTTTGCCTCAAAGGTTCGAGTTCGATCCTCATACTTACTTTTTTTAACCCCCCCCCCCCAACACCCGGGCAACGTCGGGTACCCGTCGCTAGTCACTAAGGGTTAATAAAATATTTATGCAATTTTCTCATGTAATTATATTATCTTAATTTCTTTAAAAGCCTATCCAATTGAAAACTAAGACCCTTTAGATTTACATGAGGTTCGAACTTTGCTTTAGACATCATAAAACTTTTTGCTTAAGTATTATGAAATCTTCTCAATCCATATTTGGTCAAAGAAACACATGTTTCTATTTGCGTACGAACAAACCCTTAAAGTACAAAAACTTTATTCCTATTTGAGAGAATAACAAAGCAAATCTATAACACAATTGATTTGCCTGATGCTACCAGATCAGGCTGCCCTGTGGCTTCCGGAGACGAAATGCACCTACATTGACGTTTTTTTGTTTTCTGATCTTTTTTGTAAAACTTAATTATGTTCTGCAAAACCAAAAACAAAAGCCTATTCCCGCCCCCTTTTTATTTTATTTTTTCCTACCTTACTCCAGGTCCTGGATATAACCTTAAACTACATCCGATGGTGAGGTCCAGTTTACGGGCTTGGGGAGTGTGGAACCACCTCTTAATTGCCATTGCTCCCAGGTCCACCCTGACCCGGAGTGGTAGTACCTGTTAGGGTCCCAACTATGGGTTAAATAGAAACAGATTTTAAAAAGGAAAAGAAACAACAAAAAAAGAAAGAAAAAGAAAACAAATATATTCTATTAAATTATCTATTTATTTATTTATTTTTTTGCCCTGTCGGTAGGGCATGAGAACAAACCGGCTGCCCCCCTGCAGAGGGTAAAAATCCCTCAATGGGGCAACCAGTTAGCCGTGGGTTGCTACCCGTAAAGGTTTAGGACGTGATCCTGGTGATTGAGCGAACCTAAACCAGGATACATAGAAGTTTAGGCACCGCAACACATTACTTTGGCCCTTACTTCGATTAGACGGGCGGTCGGAGAGGCCCGATCCGACCAATCGGCCAGTCACGCCAAGCCCCACCATATATTGCCCATTCCAAAAACCCACTACTAATACAACACATCCCCCCTCTCCCACAAATAACCCTACTCCCTAATATATGATGGAAAGCGGTGGCTGAGGGTCAATCGATTAGGTGTGAATATCGATGACGAGGCTGTAAACCCCTCAGGATTGCTACAGATCCCATAGCAATATCAAGAGAGAACAGATAATCATTATGATACCACCAAAGTCGGTTATATCATCATTGTATCCCTGTAGAGGCTGGGCGAATGGGTTTCCCCCCAGGCTCTTCCCAAATAGGACTCCGGGGTGGGTGGGGAACAAAGATGACGAAAAAAGAAAACAAAATATATGGCTTATTCCTCCCAAAAACCACCCAACCACCCAAAGAGAACCCACTCTGATGTCTCTGACATCAGTAGCTCTGACGAAGAGACGATAAAACCAAGGAACTCAACATTCGTAGTAATAGAATCAATGGAGGAAACTCCTTTGAGCAAACTATCACCTTTTAAAATTGAGAAAAATCTTAAAACTCTAAAACCAAAGTCTATTAAAAAACAATTTAACGGCAGCCTACTAATAGAAACCCATAACGAAGAACAAACTAAAGAAATATTGAAACTAAAATTATTTGAAAACATCAAACTCAAATGCTACAGACATCCAACCCTAAATACCTGCAAAGGAGTAGTGAAAAGCCACGAACTTGCACTTTGTCCCTTGGAGGAAATCCGGACAAACTTACAGAAACAGAATGTGTTAGATGTTCGCAGAGTTCAAATTAAAAAAAACGGTGAGAAAATCGATACCAATACATATATACTTACTTTCAATTCCCTTACCATACCCAAAGAAGTGAAAGTCGGATATATGAAAATAAATGTAGAAATTTATATTCCAAACCCCCTCCAATGCTTCAAGTGCCAGAAGTTTGGACACCATCAAGATCGGTGCACACGATTACCAGTGTGTGGAAGATGTGGAGAAAGTGGCCCACACATTGACTGCAGAAAAGATTTCAAGTGTGCCAACTGCCTGGGAAATCATGGCGCTGGCTCTAGATATTGCGAAATATGGAAAAGAGAAAAAGAAGTGACCAAACTAAAACATATAAAGAATATATCCTACCCAGAGGCCAGGAAAATCATCGAAACTAAAACATATGCAGATGCAACAAAAAAAAACTACTCCAATCAACAATCAAAATGGTCATATACATGTAACGGATACAACTGACAAGAAAATTGATGTCCTAAGCAAACTAATAAAGGAAATGAAAGAACTATTAGAAGAAATGAGGAAAATGAATAGTGCAATGTCTGCAACCAATCCAAGGATAATATTAAGTAAAGACACTACTGAACCACAAAAAGAAACAAAACCACAAACCATTTCTACAAAAACAACCGAACAACCATCAAACACATCACAAGCCAGAAAAGAATCAAAAATCCCTCCAGACAAAAAAAAAAAAAAAAAAAAAAAAAACAGGAAAAGAAAGATCCCGATCTATATCTCGAACAGGGACTCCGACAGAAAATAGATTTGAGGGATTGGAGACGATGGAAGTTGAACACAATTCCAAATGATGAACAAAATATTACAATGGAATATCAGAGGGATAAAAGCAAACCAAAATGAACTCACATTATTAATAACAAATATGAACCCAGCACTTGTCTGTCTACAGGAGACCTTTCTGAAAGAAAATAATACCATCAACATAAAACACTACACATCTTACAACTACATAAATAAAGATACGGACAGAGCTTCTGGAGGCACATCAATACTTGTGAAGAATGAAGTCCCTCAAAGACAAATAAATATAAACACAAACTTGCAAGCAATTGCAGTTCCAGTGACTCTACATAGAACTATAACACTTTGCTCAATATACATCCCTCCAAAAGATACAATCAACGAAACTGAGATAACTCAATAAAACAACTCCCTAAACCCTTTTTTCTACTAGGAGATCTCAACAGTCACAATGTAATATGGGGAAGTAAAGAAACAAATAAAAAAGGAAAAGAAATAGAAAACATAAATAAAAATCTATGCCTCCTTAATAATCAAAACTACACCTATATGTACCCAGCAACAGGTACTTTCACCGCCATTGACCTTACCTTATGTGATCCTTCCATATATATGGACTATGACTGGAAAGTACACAATGACACCTGTGGGAGTGATCATTTCCCAATCATCCTGGAAAGTCTAAGTACTAGCACTGAACAAAAAACACCCAAATGGAACCTACATAAAGCGGATTGGAAAGACTTCCAGGAACAGTGCAAAAACCAATTAATTATCGAAAAGAATGATGAAGATGACCATTTGAACTACTTCATTAAAACACTCACAAACATAGCAAATAATACCATACCGAAAACAACCAAAACCAACAATCACAACAAACCTTGGTTCACAAAAGAATGCAGAAAATCCATCAGAGCTCGACGAGCTGCCTTGAGAAAATTCGAAAAGTATCCAACAAGCGAAAATCTGGATTTCTTCAAAAACAACAGAGCAAAAGCCAGACGAATCATAAAGGAATCCAAAAGAACAACCTGGAGAAATTATATATCCAAAATTAATGTGAATACCAAGGCGAAAACAGTTTGGAACATGAGGAAAATAGAAGGAAAGTGTAGTAGTACACCAATATCCCACATCTCTAAAGGCAACAAAATATACACCGATCAAAAAGACATTTCCAATAACCTGGCAGATAATTTATCAAAAATTTCATCATGTGACAGACAGAGAAATTCAAACAGGTTAGAGAAAAGGAAGAGAAAAAGAAAATTCTATTTAAATCACAAAATACTGAAAAATACAACCAACCTCTTACCTTGCCTGAATTAAAAGAATCGCTAACCAAATCCCATGACACAGCTACAGGGCCCGATGAAATTCCATATGAAATCCTCAAAAAAACTTCCAGAAGCCTCAATGAAATACCTACTTGAAATTTTCAATATTATATGGTCCAGTGGAAACGTACCCGAGACCTGGAAAGAGGCCACAATAATACCAATCCCCAAATCTGAAAACTCAAACATCCAATCCCAATCAAGTAACGTCTCAGATCCATTGAATTTCAGGCCAATAGCTCTAACAAGCTGCATTTATAAGACCATGGAAAGGATTATAAACAAAAGACTAATCTGGTTCCTGGAAACAGAGAATCTTATTACAGAATTTCAAACAGGATTCAGGAAAAACCGAAGTTCAATAGACCACATAGTCAGACTTGAAACCTTCATCAGAGAAGCCTTTGTAAGGAAAGAACATTTAACAGCAGTGTTTTTTGACATGGAAAAAGCCTACGATACTGTGTGGAAGTACGGTGTTACAAGGGATCTGAAGGCGCTTCGACTAAAAGGCAGAATGCCAATTTTTATTGAAAATTTTTTTAAAAATAGACGGTTCAGAATAAAGGTTGGCACAGCTCTCTCGGACTTGAAAGAACAAGAGAATGGAGTACCTCGAGGGAGTATACTGTCAGTGACCCTGTTCAGTATCCGAATTAACATTGTAAAAAACCTTAACCCTGGGGTAGATTGCTCCCTATATGTGGATGACTTCCTAATATGCTGTAGATCTAGATATATATCTATAATAGAAAGGAAGCTTCAATTGTGCTTAAACAAAGTAATGAGATGGACGGAAGAGAATGGATTTAGATTCTCCAAAAGAAAAACGAAATGCATGCATTTCTGCAAACTAAAGAACATGCATAATGATCCTGTCCTAACCATGGAAGGAATGCCCATACCAGTTACTGACCAGTACAAATTCTTAGGGATTTTATTTGACAAAAAGTTAACATTCATCCCACACAAACTATCTGAAAAAAAAATGTAACAAAGCTGTAAATCTTTTGAGAGTGGTAGCACATACCGATTGGGGTGCAGACAGGGAAACACTCCTTAAACTTTACAGAGCACTAGTCCGCTCAAAGCTAGACTACGGTTGTTTCATATATGGATCAACCCGAACATCATATATAAAAAGCCTAGACCCTATTCACCATACTGGCCTAAGATTGGCCCTAGGAGCATACAGAACTTCCCCCGTGAACAGTCTATACACGGAAGCACACAAACCCCCACTAGATCTAAGGCGAGAAAAGTTAGCCCTTCAATATTTACTGAAACTGAAGTCTTGCCCAAACAACCATGCATACCAATGTACCTTCTATCCTAAATATGAAGAACTCTTTAACATAAGAAAAACTATCAAAACGTTCGGGCTCCGAATGAAGGAAAGCATTGAAGAATCGAAAATTCCAATCTCCAGCATTCACAACTTCATACTGCCTAAAACACCCCCATGGACCATGAAACAAGTTGAAATAAAACTCAACCTAAACAAAAAGTCCAAATCTACCACAAACCCTATTGAATACCACGACGAACTTCAACATTTAAAATTACAATATTCAGACTACACCTTTATCTACACAGACGGGTCTAAAAGCAACAATCACACTGGATGTGCAGCAACGTACCATAAAACCACAATGAAGAGAAATCTTCAAAATGAAGCATCTATATTCACTGCAGAGACTATAGCTATCGATCTAGCACTCAACATAATTTCAGAGGAAACCACCAAAAACTTCATCATTCTCACAGATTCTCTATCAGTCCTATTATTTATACAAAATCAAAAACAAGAAAATCCACTAACAACAAAATTAATAGAAAAAATCAATATCCTTTCAACTACTAAAAACATTATTCTTGTCTGGAGCCCCAGCCATGTGGGGATCAAAGGCAATGACAGGGCAGATACAGCTGCAAAAAGATCTTCTCACCTTCCAACTGACAATTTTAAGATTCCACATACTGATCTTAGACCCCAGATAAAAGCATACATACAGGAAAAATGGCAACTGCGGTGGAGTCAGCGAGAGGGCAACAAATTATACTCAATCAAACCTGAACTTAAGGAACGATGTCCGGACATCAAGAGATCACGCCGAGAAGATGTGATACTGACTCGGCTGCGCATAGGGCACACCAACTTTACTCATTCTTATATACTAAATGGAGAATCGGCGCCAGAGTGTATCCCATGCCAGGAGACACTCACAGTAAAACATATCCTAGTTGGGTGTGATGACCTTGCCCCAACTAGAAAATTATATTATACAGAAAGCAATATGGAAGACCTTTTTGAAAAGATCAACTCAGCAAATATTCTAGCATACCTAAGGAAAGTAAATTTATATAAGAAAATTTAAGGAAATTTAAAGTCATCCAAATATACACATCCATGTATAAATACAACATTTAATTTCTTAGTTCAATTTTATAAAAAAAGGGAGGAAAGGCTGAAAAAGTCATTCCCCCCTCCCAATAAAAAAAGTTAAAAAAAAAAAAAAAAGGACTCCGGCATTAAATGACCACATAGGTTGATATGCCGTAAAACCAATCAATCAAACAATTGATTTGCACAAACTAAGAGCGGCAGAGGCTATGTTCATATTAAAAGAAGTTCTCCATGACTATTCCACTGGTAAGTCATTTATAAATACTTCCATTCTTGTTTTTGATTTTACATCATTTTTAAGTCATTAATTAAGTTATAAACAAATCAAAGTAAATTTGTCCATTGTGAACAAAGAACCCAGATTGTTAGTGAATTATAATTTTGTGAAAAATGTTTAATTTCATTAGAGAATTTTCCAGTAGCCTATGAATACACGAGTATACTTTTTTCCAGTGGGAGAGTTTCCTCCCTTACAAATAAATCAACCAGATCCGATTAAACTCTTTCCTCTCCTAAAAATAAATAAATGAAACACTCCGTTTTATGTTCCTATGTCTTGTGTCGAATTTCCTGAAGATCAACGAAATAGTTTTTATGCCTCAATAACTTGATCGTATCACTTGAAATTTGCAAACGTTACATGATAGTTGCCAAATCTGCAATACAAGAAATTCGAGTTGCCAATTTAAATTTCGCCGTCTTTAAAAACATCCGATACGTAATAGCCATGTTATCCTGTGTATGTATATTGTAAGAATTGGATTTCTGCAAGAAAATAAAGTAAGTGTGATAGAACGAAATTGTTTGGATATTTGAATTCACCACCCAAGCTTGGGTAAAATAACATGCTTTCCAAATTCAAACATATTTTCTTCTTGATAAGTCTGATATAAACCGCGTTTATCGGTTTAATAACAGACCAAAAAAGATCAATGGGTTAATATAAAACGTAACCAAGTAAATTATTAAACACATTTAAAGCTTGAATAATGACTTAGAAATCGATGAATGCGAAATAACTGTTTAGTGTCTCAAGAATTACTTTTATTTACATCTGACTATCATGTGTCCAAGGGCAAATAACTCTTTGATGGATGCAAGGTAGATAACTGTTGAGAGCTAACACTTTGTAAACCTGCTTTGAAAAGTTTTCATGGAATAAATATTTATGTATAAAAAAAAAGTGTATAATATATTTTATGTTTTGTAGCCCTGAGAAAATGCCCAGACATGAAATCACAGTTGCGGTGCATAACGGGGCGTGGTCGTCACAGCATTAGTGGAATACCGGTGTTAAAAATAAGAGTCATCACACATTTAACACTACACCAAATAAAGTAAGTAAATATATTTTTAAGGGTAATTTTTGTATGTGAGAGCCCGATTCAATCTTTAAAAACACTTTTATAAATGGACACAAAAGGAGAAATGTAAAAAAGCTGCTAAAATGTTCCAAGAAAAAATTGCGATTAGAAACTATTTAACATAAATATATATTTATATACTTTATAAACAGCAATGTTGAAACGATTAATAGAAATCGGGAATCGGAAAAATCGAAATTTTAGGGGTATTGGTATCGGAATCGGGAAAATTAGTCATTTCCAATTCCAAAAATGATTCTTTTATATTTTCCCTGATAATTATAAAGAAACACAGATGCATTTATTCATTCATTTATAGGATGATTGTTTACTGTATTTATTTGCTTCCCCAGCAAAACAAAACGTGACACAAGGTCGGTTTTAATGTGGGGGGAATTTTAATACTATTTGACAGAATAACTTAGCAAATCTATAACACAATTGATTTGCACAAACTAAGAGCGGCAGAGGCTATGTTCATATTAAAAGAAGCTCTCACCGATTATTCCACTGGTAAGTCATTTATAAATACTTCCATTCTTTTTGATTTTACATCATTTTCAAGTCATAATTTTGTTTTTTTGTTTTTTACATACTTACTTTTTACCCCCCCCCCCCCCAAACACCCGGGCAACGCCGGGTACCCGTCGCTAGTCACGTAGAGTTAATAAAATATTTATGCAATTTTCTCATGTAATTATATTATCTTAATTTCTTTAAAAGCTTTTTATATCATCCGGGCCTTTACGTAATACATCCGGACGACCACCAATTCTCGAATCCTCAATTGGTGTTCATTTGTACGAAAATAAAACTTGTGGCCAAGCATATTCTGATGAATGCTTCCGCATTTTACATAAAGCCCGGAACAAACAGCACCTCAACATCTTGGAGGCCGTCAGTGTGCTGATGCGCAAACCAGCTTTATGTAGACAAAAAGAAATTTCACATAAATTAGAGTTATTTAAAGAACTCTAAAAAAAAAAAAAAAAAAAAGTCTACACGTACGCTGGTTTTTCTGTTTTGTCTATACATATTTGTAGCCAACGGATTTTCTTAATTATATATATATTTTTTTTCTCGACTTCATCTCCTCCCCTTTTTCCATTCTCATTCGTTAATTTAATGCAACTTACCGACGAGATCTATTGAAAAGTGTCGGTCGAAAGGTTAACCTCTAGATCCCTTAATTTTTTTATACGAATTTTCGTATGGATCCTTTTTTATTCGATGTTTTTTTTTACCTATAATTCTTTTTTAGTCGATCTGTCTCTATACAATTTCCCGTTTTTTTTTTTCACCCATAATGACTCCATTCATACTTTTCAAAGCAATATATATATTTATCGTCAGCAAATCGTTTTCGAGCTGTGTACTCTTCGAATTTATTTTAAAGTGTCTATCAAACTTTGTAGTCAACTAAGAATTGCATAATGGAAATATCAATTTAATACCGATTCAATATATTGCTAAAGGTTTATAACTATACAACAGGCGAACTATAAAAGTGAAAAAAGGAAATATGTACACGGGTAACCATCCAAAGAACAACGGCCATGATTCTACCAGCACCATCTTAAACTGTTTGGATGTCTGCGGGTATGACCATGACTATTGTCAACTTGTTTAACAACCAAGCGACTCGAATAGAAAAAATACTACCAACAATTAAGCCGAAACGTCTCGAATACATCTGCGCATTTCCTCGAAGCCCTCTCTGTAGAGCTAGTGTGAAGAGAGGTCACGTGATACATGTTATAGGCGAGATTGAGCTGCCACGCAACGAGTCGTACTCTACAAGATGAGTTCCTAGCCATTATTCGTAGGACTGTAGGGATTATGTACGTATGTGTTTATGTATGTATGTATGTATGTAATATGTATTGTGTTTCTTTACTTTGTTTTACCCATAGCTGAAGGAAAACAGGTTGATACTTTTCATGAACTAATAGATACGATGATTTCAACTTGGTATTGTACTTACTGATGGTATCCATTAAGTCAATCATGCAGTTCCTGAATGGATGTCTGAATTGAGTTGTTTATGTATATACGTGTAACGCAAACGAAGTTAATTTTCTTTTTTTTTAATTTTCAGAAACTTTCTGCCATCATAGAATATAATTGGTTTCGGATAAATCAGTTACAGATTAATAAAAGAACTTTGGAAAAAAAACTCAAACCAGGCAAAAAGAACATATATAAAAATATTTTCAAAATGCTGAAGGAAAAATGCCCAGATATGGTAAGCCAATATTTAATTTTTTGACAAAATTGCGAAATTCAAAATTATCGGTCAAACTGGCATTTTTTAACATAATTTTTATCAATTTAAGCAACTAATCCAAGTAACAATTATTCAAGCTTTTAGTTCACCCCTCACATATGTACTTCATTTTTCCTTTTTATACGAATAACCTGTACATTCTTCCGTTATAGGGAATAATGTAATCTGTATTCATAACCTTATATCTTACATTTCCCATTTATTTTCTTTATAGTTTGTCGTTGGCAAACTTGATAAACTAGTAGGGCTACCCGGCGTTGCCCGGGACCGTAACAACAATGTAAAACCAAAAGCAGATATTGAACATATGTTTTATTCTTAGGGGAGAGGAATTTTTCAGGGTGAGAGAGAGAGAGAGAGAGAGAGAGAGAAGATAAAGAGTGTGAGAGAGAGGCAGATGAGAAAGTTGTTCCATCCTCTTTCCCAAATTTGACTACTGTTCACGTTTGAACTCTCATCGTCGAGTTGATCCTCGAGTTGCCTATTGGCCTTGATAAGTGCTAATATAGAGAGAAGAGAAACAGGGGTAGAGAGAGAGAAGATAAAGAGTGTGAGAGAAGGAGAAGAGAAAGTTGTTCCATCCTCTTTCCCAAATTTGAATACTGTGCACGTTTGAACTCTCATCGTCGAGTTGATCCTCGAGTTGCCTATTTGCCTTGATAAGTGCTAATATAGAGAGAAGAGAAACAGGGTGAGAGAGAGAGAGAAGATAAAGAGTGTTAGAGAGAGGCAGAAGAGAAAGTTGTTCCATCCTCTTTTCCAAATTGTAATACTGTGCACGTTTGAACTCTCATCGTCGAGTCTATCCTCGATTTGCTTATTGGCCTTGAAAAGTGCTAATATAGATAGAAGGGAAAGAGGGTGAGAGAGAGAGAGTAGATAAAGAGGGTGAGAGAGAGAAGAGAAGAGGTCTAGAGAGAGAAGAGAGTGAGAGAGAGAGAGAAATATGATGAGTCGAGTTGATCCTCGAGTTGCCTATTTGCCTTGATAAGTGCTAATATAGAGAGAAGAGAAACAGGGTGAGAGAGAGAGAGTAGATAAAGAGTGTGAGAGAGAGGCAGAAGAGAAAGTTGTTCCATCCTCTTTTCCAAATTGTAATACTGTGCACGTTTGAACTCTCATCGTCGAGTCTATCCTCGATTTTCCTATTGGCCTTGAAAAGTGCTAATATAGAGAGAAGAGAAACAGGGTGAGAGAGAGAGAGAGCGCGAGAGAGAGAGAGAAGATAAATAGTGTGAGAGAGAGGCAGAAGAGAAAGTTGTTCCATCCTCTTTCCCAAATTTCACTACTGTGCACGTTTGAACTCTCAATCTCGAGTTGCCTATTGGCCTTGAAAAGTGCTAATATAGAGAGAAGAGAAACAGGGTAAGAGAGAGAGAAGATAAAGAGTGTGAGAGAGAGAGAAGATAAAGAGTGTGAGAGAGAGGCCGAAGAGAAAGTGTTTCCATCCTCTTTCCACAATTTGAATACTGTGCACGTTTGAACTCTCATCGTTTAGTTGATCCTCGAGTTGCCTATTGGCCTTGATAAGTGCTAATATAGAGAAAAGAGAAACAGGGTGAGAGAGAGAGAGCGCGCGAGAGAGAGAGAGAGAGAGAGAAGATAAATAGTGTGAGAGAGAGGCAGAAGAGAAAGTTGTTCCATCCTCTTTCCCAAATTTCACTACTGTGCACGTTTGAACTCTCAATCTCCAGTTGCCTATTGGCCTTGATAAGTGCTAATATAGATAGAAGGGAAAGAGGGTGAGAGAGAGAGTAGATAAAGAGAAAGAGGTCTAGAGGGAGAGAGAGAGAGAAGAGAGTGAGAGAGAGAGAAATATGGTGAGTCGAGTTGATCCTCGAGTTGCCTATTTGCCTTGATAAGTGCTAATATAGAGAGAAGAGAAACAGGGTGAGAGAGAGAGAGAAGATAAAGAGTGTTAGAGAGAGGCAGAAGAGAAAGTTGTTCCATCCTCTTTTCCAAATTGTAATACTGTGCACGTTTGAACTCTCATCGTCGAGTCTATCCTCGATTTGCCTATTGGCCTTGATAAGTGCTAATATAGAGAGAAGAGAAAAAGGGTGAGAGCGAGAGAGAGAGAGAGAAGATAAATAGTCTGAGAGAGAGGCAGAAGAGAATGTTGTTCCATCCTCTTTCCCAAATTTCACTACTGTGCACGTTTGAACTCTCAATCTCGAGTTGCCTATTGGCCTTGATAAGTGCTAATATGGATAGAATGGAAAGAGGGTGAGAGAGAGAGTAGATAAAGAGAGTGAGAGAGAGAAACAGAAGAGAAAGAGGTCTAGAGAGAGAGAGAGAGAGAAGAGAGTGAGAGAGAGAGAAATATGATGAGTCGAGTTGATCCTCGAGTTGCCTATTTGCCTTGATAAGTGCTAATATAGAGAGAAGAGAAACAGGGTGAGAGAGAGAGAAGATAAAGAGTGTTAGAGAGAGAGAAGATAAAGAGTGTTAGAGAGAGAGAAGATAAAGAGTGTTAGAGAGAGAGAAGATAAAGAGTGTTAGAGAGAGAGAAGATAAAGAGTGTTAGAGAGAGAGAAGATAAAGAGTGTTAGAGAGAGAGAAGATAAAGAGTGTTAGAGAGAGGCAGAAGAGAAAGTTGTTCCATCCTATTTTCCAAATTGTAATACTGTGCACGTTTGAACTCTCATCGTCGAGTCTATCCTCGATTTGCCTATTGGCCTTGATAAGTGCTAATATAGAGAGAAGGTTAACAGGGTGAGAGAGAGAGAGAGAGAGCGAGAGAAAGAGAGAAGATAAATAGTGTGAGAGAGGCAGAAGAGAAAGTTGTTCCATCCTCTTTCCCAAATTTCACTACTGTGCACGTTTGAACTCTCAATCTCCAGTTGCCTATTGGCCTTGATAAGTGCTAATATAGATAGAAGGGAAAGAGGGTGAGAGAGAGAGTAGATAAAGAGGGTGAGAGAGAGAAAGAGAAGAGAAAGAGGTCTAGAGAGAGAGAGAGAGAGAGAGAGAAGAGAGAGAAATATGGTGAGTCGAGTTGATCCTCGAGTTGCCTATTTGCCTTGATAAGTGCTAATATAGAGAGAAGAGAAACAGGGTGAGAGAGAGAGAGAGAAGATAAAGAGTGTGAGAGAGAGGCAGAAGAGAAAGTTGTTCCATCCTCTTTTCCAAATTGTAATACTGTGCACGTTTGAACTCTCATCGTCGAGTCTATCCTCGATTTGCCTATTGGCCTTGATAAGTGCTAATATAGAGCTCTGACCCCTAAACGTTGAAAAGTTCGACCCACGTAGTCAGCATCGCACCGACATCTAAACTCGTATATTAAACTATTTTGTAGTGATTTTTTTTTTCTGAAATTAAACAGTCTCCACCCGGCACTTAAGTTTACTATGGAGGAAGAGCAGAATTACTCTTTACCCTTTTTGGACGTCCTTGTAGAAAGGATAGGGAATCGGTTTAATACAACTATATACAGGAAACCTACCTTTGGAGGGTTGTATATTAGTTGGGATTCTTTTGCCCCTATGAACAGGAAAATAAGTTTAAGACCTTGGTCCACCGTGCACTCATGATATGCTCGCCAAGCAAACTTGAGGAGGAACTTAAGAAAATAACGGACATGCTTATTAAAAATGGTTTCCCTGGTGGTATAATTTCTAAGCATATTCGCCAAAAACTTACTAGTTTTAACACTAAGCCTCTTTTCGGTCCGGCTAAATGTCCGGTTTATTTAAAGCTCCCCTACATAGGTTAAATTAGTAGGCGTTTTGTTAGCAAGATCACTTCGGTTGTTTCCCACTGTTTTTACGCGGTGCAACCCCGAGTAGTGCTGCTGTGTACCAAAACTGCCTTCCCAGCGTTTAAAAAAGATGTACTTCCCACGCTACAAAATAGTTTAATAATATGAGTTTAGATGTCGGTGCAATGCTGACTACGTGGGTCGAACTTTTCAACGTTTAGGGGTTAGAGTGGCACAACACGTTCCTGGGTATTTACGCAAGCTTTTTATATCATCCGGGCCTTTAAGGAATACATCCGGGCCTTTAAAGAATACATCCGGGCCTTTAAAGAATACATCCGGGCCTTTACGGAATACATCCGGACGACCACCAATTCTCGAATCCTCAATTGGTGTTCATTTGTACGAAAATAAAACTTGTGGCCAAGCATATTCTGATGAATGCTTCCGCATTTTACATAAAGCCCGGAACAAACAGCACCTCAACATCGTGGAGGCCGTCAGTATGCTGATGCGCAAACCAGCTTTATGTAGACAAAAAGAAATTTCACATAAATTAGAGTTATTTAAAGAACTCTAAAAAAAAAAAAAAAAAAAGTCTACACGTACGCTGGTTTTTCTGTTTTGTCTATACATATTTGTAGACAACGGATTTTCTTAATCATATATATATTTTTTTCTCGACTTCATCTCCTCCCCTTTTTCCATTCTCATTCGTTAATTTAATGCAACTTACCGACGAGATCTATTGAAAAGTGTCGGTCGAAAGGTTAACCTCTAGATCCCTTTATTTTTTTTATACGAATTTTCGTATGGATCCTTTTTTATTCGATGTTTTTTTTACCTATAATTCTTTTTTAGTCGATCTGTCTCTATACAATTTTCCCGTTTCTTTTTTTTTTTTTTTTCCACCCATAATGACTCCATTCATACTTTTCAAAGCAATATATATATTTATCGTCAGCAAATCGTTTTCGAGCTGTGTACTCTTCGAATTTATTTTAAAGTGTCTATCAAACTTTGTAGTCAACTAAGAATTGCATAATGGAAATATCAATTTAATACCGATTCAATATATTGCTAAAGGTTTATAACTATACAACAGGCGAACTATAAAAGTGAAAAAAGGAAATATGTACACGGGTAACCATCCAAAGAACAACGGCCATGATTCTACCAGCACCATCTTAAACTGTTTGGATGTCTGCGGGTATGACCATGACTATTGTCAACTTGTTTAACAACCAAGCGACTCGAATAGAAAAAATACTACCAACAATTAAGCCGAAACGTCTCGAATACATCTGCGCATTTCCTCGAAGCCCTCTCTGTAGAGCTAGTGTGAAGAGCGGTCACGTGATACATGATGTTATAGGCGAGATTGAGCAGCCACGCAACGAGTCGTACTCTACAAGTACAAGATGAGTTCCTAGCCATTATTCGTAGGACTGTAGGGATTATGTACGTATGTATGTAATATGTATTGTGTTTCTTTACTTTGTTTTACCCATAGCTGAAGGAAAACAGGTTGATACTTTTCATGAACTAATAGATACAATGATTTCAACTTGGTATTGTACTTACTGATGGTATCCATTAAGTCAATCATGCAGTTCCTGAATGGATGTCTGAATTGAGGTGTTTATGTATATACGTGTAACGCAAACAAAGTTAATTTTCTTTTTTTTTAATTTTCAGAAACTTTCTGCCATCATAGAATATAATTGGTTTCGGATAAATCAGTTACAGATTAATAAAAGAACTTTGGAAAAAAAACTCAAACCAGGGAAAAAGAACATATATAAAAACATTTTCAAAAAGCTGAAGGGAAAATGCCCAGATATGGTAATCCAATATTTAATTTTTTAACAAAATTGCGAAATTCAAAATTATTATCGGTCAAACTGGCATTTTTTAACATAATTTTTATCAATTTAAGCAACTGATCCAAGTAACAATTATTCAAGCTTTTAGTTCACCCCTCACATATGTACTTCATTTTTCCTTTTTATACGAATAACCTGTACATTCTTCCGTTATAGGGAATAATGTAATCTGTATTCATAACCTTATATCTTACATTTCCCATTTATTTTCTTTATAGTTTGTCGTTGGCAAACTATTAATAAATGAAATGTATTTCGATTCAATCTTTGAAAATAAGGAGTAATTTATCTTTGATCGTTTAACGAATGAAGTGTTGCACACAATAATACATAACATTATATTTGAAACATTTATTACTATAATAATAGATGATGGGGAAGACGTTTCAATTTGTTCATATTTATTTTACAGTTTTGCAATTCTTGTTATTTCATTTTATAATTTGCCTTCTTGTGTTTTGCTTTATTTATTAAAGGACGATGACAATAAAGTTCATTTATTAAAGGCCAGACTGTTTAAGCTGAAGGCAATCATTTCGCAAACGTAAGTTTTATTTTTTACCTGTTCATATCTTCATCATATATATTTGAGATATAGCTAGAAGTGCAAAGAAAATACGCTTCTTAGTATTTATATAAGTAAGAGAGAAAGTAAGTAATTACAATGAATATATTTAATGTTTTATCGATTAAAAAAAATTAGAAGTTATGTTAAGCAAAAAAGTTGCTTCCAACTAATGCTGAACACCAATTACTTTTTGAGGATTATCTATAAATATAAAAGCGAAAATGTATGTATGTGTGTTCGCTTTTTCTGTGTCTACAAAAGGCTTCTTTCAGAGAAGCGGTCAGTCGGTTTACAACATTTTAAAACATTTTATATCACATATAAATGGTAATATCACAGTTAACAACGAAGCTCGCCTGTCTATTTAATTTGGTCGATTTCGAGAAGAAAAATAGTCAATATTTGTCGCTCGCAGCATGTGGGTTAGTCTTTTTCCTATAACATCTTGGGGGTGGGGAAAAAAAGCGTTCAGCAGTAAATGAATACTATCCCGCAGTCAAACTCATTAAAACGGGCACCTGCTAAATCCAACTAATTAACTAAATTCAAACGTGTTTCAATTAGCATCTCGCGGTGGGGCAATGGTTACCATCGCATTTTTTTTTTTTTTTTTACACTTTAATCTTTAATTTACAACTTTGCCTCAAAGGTTCGGGTTCGATCCTCATACTTACTTTTTTTAAACACCCCCCCCCCAACACCCGGACAACGTCGGGTACCCGTCGCTAGTCACTTAGAGTTAATAAAATATTTATGCAATTTTCTCATGTAATTATATTATCTTAATTTCTTTAAAAGCCTATCCAATTGAAAACTAAGACCCTTTAGATTTACATGAGGTTCGAACTTTGCTTTAGACATCATAAAACTTTTTGCTTAAGTATTATGAAATCTTCTCAATCCATATTTGGTCAAAGAAACATGTTTCTATTTGCGTACGAACAAACCCTTAAAGTACAAAAACTTTATTCCTATTTGAGAGAATAACTAAGCAAATCTATAACAATTGATTTGCCTGGTGCTACCAGATCAGGCTGCCCTGTGGCTTCCGGAGACGAAATGCACCTACATTGACGTTTTTCTGTTTTCTGATCTTTTTTGTAAAACTTAATTATGTTCTGCAAAACCAAAAACAAAAACAGCCTATTCCCCCCCCCCTTTTTATTTTATTTTTTCCTACCTTACTCCCGGTCCTGGATATGACCTTAAACTACATCCGATGGTGAGGTCCAGCTTACGGGCTTGGGGAGTGTTGAGCCACCTCTTAATTGCCATTGCTCCCAGGTCCACCCTGACCCGGGGTGGTAGTACCTGTTAGGGTCCCAACTATGGGTTAAATAGAAACAGATTTTAAAAAGGAAAAGAAACAACAAAAAAAGAAAGAAAAAGAAAACAAATATATTCTATTAAATTATCTATTTATTTATTTATTTTTTTGCCCTGTCGGTAGGGCATGAGAACAAACCGGCTGCCCCCCTGCAGAGGGTAAAAATCCCTCAATGGGGCAACCAGTTAGCCGTGGGTTGCTACCCGTAAAGTCTTAGGACGTGATCCTGGTGATTGAGCGAACCTAAACCAGGATACATAGAAGTTTAGGCACCGCAACACATTACTTTGGCCCTTACTTCGATTAGACGGGCGGTCGGAGAGGCCCGATCCGACCAATCGGCCAGTCACGCCAAGCCCCACCATATATTGCCCATTCCAAAAACCCACTACTAATACAACACATCCCCCCTCTCCCACAAATAACCCTACTCCCTAATATATGATGGAAAGCGGTGGTTGAGGGTCAATCGATTAGGTGTGAATATCGATGACGAGGCTGTAAACCCCTCAGGATTGCTACAGATCCCATAGCAATATCAAGAGAGAACAGATAATCATTATGATACCACCAAAGTCGGTTATATCATCATTGTATCCCTGTAGAGGCTGGGCGAATGGGTTTCCCCCCAGGCTCTTCCCAAATAGGACTCCGAGGTGGGTGGGGAACAAAGATGACGAAAAAAGAAAACAAAATATATGGCTTATTCCTCCCAAAAACCACCCAACCACCCAAAGAGAACCCACTCTGATGTCTCTGACATCAGTAGCTCTGACGAAGAGACGATAAAACCAAGGAACTCAACATTCGTAGTAATAGAATCAATGGAGGAAACTCCTTTGAGCAAACTATCACCTTTTAAAATTGAAAAAAATCTTAAAACTCTAAAACCAAAGTCTATTAAAAAACAATTTAACGGCAGCCTACTAATAGAAACCCATAACGAAGAACAAACTAAAGAAATATTGAAACTAAAATTATTTGAAAACATCAAAGTCAAATGCTACAGACATCCAACCCTAAATACCTGCAAAGGAGTAGTGAAAAGCCACGAACTTGCACTTTGTCCCTTGGAGGAAATCCGGACAAACTTACAGAAACAGAATGTGTTAGATGTTCGCCGAGTTCAAATTAAAAAAAACGGTGAGAAAATCGATACCAATACATATATACTAACTTTCGATTCCCTCACCATACCCAAAGAAGTGAAAGTCGGATATATGAAAATAAATGTAGAAATTTATATTCCAAACCCCCTCCAATGCTTCAAGTGCCAGAAGTTTGGACACCATCAAGATCGGTGCACACGATTACCAGTGTGTGGAAGATGTGGAGAAAGTGGCCCACACATTGACTGCAGAAAAGATTTCAAGTGTGCCAACTGCCTGGGAAACCATGGCGCTGGCTCTAGATATTGCGAAATATGGAAAAGAGAAAAAGAAGTGACCAAACTAAAACATATAAAGAATATATCCTACCCAGAGGCCAGGAAAATCATCGAAACTAAAACATATGCAGATGCAACAAAAAAAACTACTCCAATCAACAATCAAAATGGTCATATACATGTAACGGATACAACTGACAAGAAAATTACTAAACTAATAAAGGAAATGAAAGAACTATTAGAAGAAATGAGGAAAATGAATAGTGCAATGTCTGCAACCAATCCAAGGATAATATTAAGTAAAGACACTACTGAACCACAAAAAGAAACAAAACCACAAACCATTTCTACAAAAACAACCGAACAACCATCAAACACATCACAAGCCAGAAAAGAATCAAAAATCCCTCCAGACAAAAAAAAAACAAACAAAAACAGGAAAAGAAAGATCCCGATCTATATCTCGAACAGGGACTCCGACAGAAAATAGATTTGAGGGATTGGAGACGATGGAAGTTGAACACAATTCCAAATGATGAACAAAATATTACAATGGAATATCAGAGGGATAAAAGCAAACCAAAATGAACTCACATTATTAATAACAAATATGAACCCAGCACTTGTCTGTCTACAGGAGACCTTTCTGAAAGAAAATAATACCATCAACATAAAACACTACACATCTTACAACTACATAAATAAAGATACGGACAGAGCTTCTGGAGGCACATCAATACTTGTGAAGAATGAAGTCCCTCAAAGACAAATAAATATAAACACAAACTTGCAAGCAATTGCAGTTCCAGTGACTCTACATAGAACTATAACACTTTGCTCAATATACATCCCTCCAAAAGATACAATCAACGAAACTGAGATAACTCAATAAAACAACTCCCTAAACCCTTTTTTCTACTAGGAGATCTCAACAGTCACAATGTAATATGGGGAAGTAAAGAAACAAATAAAAAAGGAAAAGAAATAGAAAACATAAATAAAAATCTATGCCTCCTTAATAATCAAAACTACACCTATATGTACCCAGCAACAGGTACTTTCACCGCCATTGACCTTACCTTATGTGATCCTTCCATATATATGGACTATGACTGGAAAGTACACAATGACACCTGTGGGAGTGATCATTTCCCAATCATCCTGGAAAGTCTAAGTACTAGCACTGAACAAAAAACACCCAAATGGAACCTACATAAAGCGGATTGGAAAGACTTCCAGGAACAGTGCAAAAACCAATTAATTATCGAAAAGAATGATGAAGATGACCATTTGAACTACTTCATTAAAACACTCACAAACATAGCAAATAATACCATACCGAAAACAACCAAAACCAACAATCACAACAAACCTTGGTTCACAAAAGAATGCAGAAAATCCATCAGAGCTCGACGAGCTGCCTTGAGAAAATTCGAAAAGTATCCAACAAGCGAAAATCTGGATTTCTTCAAAAACAACAGAGCAAAAGCCAGACGAATCATAAAGGAATCCAAAAGAACAACCTGGAGAAATTATATATCCAAAATTAATGTGAATACCAAGGCGAAAACAGTTTGGAACATGAGGAAAATAGAAGGAAAGTGTAGTAGTACACCAATATCCCACATCTCTAAAGGCAACAAAATATACACCGATCAAAAAGACATTTCCAATAACCTGGCAGATAATTTATCAAAAATTTCATCATGTGACAGACAGAGAAATTCAAACAGGTTAGAGAAAAGGAAGAGAAAAAGAAAATTCTATTTAAATCACAAAATACTGAAAAATACAACCAACCTCTTACCTTGCCTGAATTAAAAGAATCGCTAACCAAATCCCATGACACAGCTACAGGGCCCGATGAAATTCCATATGAAATCCTCAAAAAAACTTCCAGAAGCCTCAATGAAATACCTACTTGAAATTTTCAATATTATATGGTCCAGTGGAAACGTACCCGAGACCTGGAAAGAGGCCACAATAATACCAATCCCCAAATCTGAAAACTCAAACATCCAATCCCAATCAAGTAACGTCTCAGATCCATTGAATTTCAGGCCAATAGCTCTAACAAGCTGCATTTATAAGACCATGGAAAGGATTATAAACAAAAGACTAATCTGGTTCCTGGAAACAGAGAATCTTATTACAGAATTTCAAACAGGATTCAGGAAAAACCGAAGTTCAATAGACCACATAGTCAGACTTGAAACCTTCATCAGAGAAGCCTTTGTAAGGAAAGAACATTTAACAGCAGTGTTTTTTGACATGGAAAAAGCCTACGATACTGTGTGGAAGTACGGTGTTACAAGGGATCTGAAGGCGCTTCGACTAAAAGGCAGAATGCCAATTTTTATTGAAAATTTTTTTAAAAATAGACGGTTCAGAATAAAGGTTGGCACAGCTCTCTCGGACTTGAAAGAACAAGAGAATGGAGTACCTCGAGGGAGTATACTGTCAGTGACCCTGTTCAGTATCCGAATTAACATTGTAAAAAACCTTAACCCTGGGGTAGATTGCTCCCTATATGTGGATGACTTCCTAATATGCTGTAGATCTAGATATATATCTATAATAGAAAGGAAGCTTCAATTGTGCTTAAACAAAGTAATGAGATGGACGGAAGAGAATGGATTTAGATTCTCCAAAAGAAAAACGAAATGCATGCATTTCTGCAAACTAAAGAACATGCATAATGATCCTGTCCTAACCATGGAAGGAATGCCCATACCAGTTACTGACCAGTACAAATTCTTAGGGATTTTATTTGACAAAAAGTTAACATTCATCCCACACAAACTATCTGAAAAAAAAATGTAACAAAGCTGTAAATCTTTTGAGAGTGGTAGCACATACCGATTGGGGTGCAGACAGGGAAACACTCCTTAAACTTTACAGAGCACTAGTCCGCTCAAAGCTAGACTACGGTTGTTTCATATATGGATCAACCCGAACATCATATATAAAAAGCCTAGACCCTATTCACCATACTGGCCTAAGATTGGCCCTAGGAGCATACAGAACTTCCCCCGTGAACAGTCTATACACGGAAGCACACAAACCCCCACTAGATCTAAGGCGAGAAAAGTTAGCCCTTCAATATTTACTGAAACTGAAGTCTTGCCCAAACAACCATGCATACCAATGTACCTTCTATCCTAAATATGAAGAACTCTTTAACATAAGAAAAACTATCAAAACGTTCGGGCTCCGAATGAAGGAAAGCATTGAAGAATCGAAAATTCCAATCTCCAGCATTCACAACTTCATACTGCCTAAAACACCCCCATGGACCATGAAAAAGTTGAAATAAAACTCAACCTAAACAAAAAGTCCAAATCTACCACAAACCCTATTGAATACCACGACGAACTTCAACATTTAAAATTACAATATTCAGACTACACCTTTATCTACACAGACGGGTCTAAAAGCAACAATCACACTGGATGTGCAGCAACGTACCATAAAACCACAATGAAGAGAAATCTTCAAAATGAAGCATCTATATTCACTGCAGAGACTATAGGTATCGATCTAGCACTCAACATAATTTCAGAGGAAACCACCAAAAACTTCATCATTCTCACAGATTCTCTATCAGTCCTATTATTTATACAAAATCAAAAACAAGAAAATCCACTAACAACAAAATTAATAGAAAAAATCAATATCCTTTCAACTACTAAAAACATTATTCTTGTCTGGATCCCCAGCCATGTGGGGATCAAAGGCAATGACAGGGCAGATACAGCTGCAAAAAGATCTTCTCACCTTCCAACTGACAATTTTAAGATTCCACATACTGATCTTAGACCCCAGATAAAAGCATACATACAGGAAAAATGGCAACTGCGGTGGAGTCAGCAAGAGGGCAACAAATTATACTCAATCAAACCTGAACTTAAGGAACGATGTCCGGACATCAAGAGATCACGCCGAGAAGATGTGATACTGACTCGGCTGCGCATAGGGCACACCAACTTTACTCATTCTTATATACTAAATGGAGAATCGGCGCCAGAGTGCATCCCATGCCAGGAGACACTCACAGTAAAACATATCCTAGTTGGGTGTGATGACCTTGCCCCAACTAGAAAATTATATTATACAGAAAGCAATATGGAAGACCTTTTTGAAAAGATCAACTCAGCAAATATTCTAGCATACCTAGGGAAAGTAAATTTATTTAAGAAAATTTAAGGAAATTTAAAGTCATCCAAATATACACATCCATGTATAAATACAACATTTAATTTCTTAGTTCAATTTTATAAAAAAAGGGAGCAAAGGCTGAAAAAGTCATTCCCCCCTCCCAATAAAAAAAGTTAAAAAAAAAAAAAAAAAAAAGGACTCCGGCATTAAATGACCACATAGGTTGATATGCCGTAAAACCAATCAATCAAACAATTGATTTGCACAAACTAAGAGCGGCAGAGGCTATGTTCATATTAAAAGAAGTTCTCCATGACTATTCCACTGGTAAGTCATTTATAAATACTTCCATTCTTGTTTTTGATTTTACATCATTTTTAAGTCATTAATTAAGTTATAAACAAATCAAAGTAAATTTGTCCATTGTGAACAAAGAACCCAGATTGTTAGTGAATTATAATTTTGTGAAAAATGTTTAACTTCATTTAATCGTTTAGTGTTTCAAGAATTACTTTTATTTACATCTGACTATCATGTGTCCAAGGGCAAATAACTCTCTTTGATGGATGCAAGGTAGATAACTGTTGAGAGCTAACACTTTGTAAACCTGCTTTGAAAAGTTTTCATGGAATAAATTTATATGTATAAAAAAAAAGTGTATATTTTTTTTATAAATATATTTCATGTTTTGTAGCCCTGAGAAAATGCACAGACATGAAATCACAGTTGCGGTGCATAACGGGTCGTGGTCGTCACAGCATTAGTGGAATACCGGTGTTAAAAATAAGTCATCAAACATTTAACACTACACCAAATAAAGTAAGTAAATATATTTTTAAGGGTAATTTTAGTATGTGAGAGCCCGATTCAATCTTTAAAAACACTTTTATAAATGGACACAAAAGGAGAAATGTAAAAAAGCTGCTAAAATGTTCCAAGAAATAATTGCGATTAGAAACTATTTAACATAAATATATATTTATATACTTTATAAACAACAATGTTGAGACGATTAATAGAAATCGGGAATCGGAAAAATCGAAATTTTAGGGGTATTGGTATCGGAATCGGGAAAATTAAAGTCATTTCCAATTCCAAAAACGATTCTTTTATATTTTTCCCTGATAATTATAAAAACACAGATGCATTTATTTATTCATTTATAGGATGATTGTTTATTGTATTTGTTTCCCCAGCAAAACAAAACGTGACACAAGGTCGGTTTTAATGTGGGGGGAACCAGCTCCCCAAAAAGGGGCTCTCTGGCAGTTGCAAAAATACAAATTGCTTTAGTATATAAGATTTTCCCCTATATTAACTAAGGACAAATTAATTTAAGTGTAGCGTCATTACAGATACTACATTTGGATCTTAGCCCGAAGTCCAGAACAAAACTAATGGACACCGAATCAGGAATTCCATTTCCAGATTTAATATTGACTTTCTGGGCCCAATTTAATTATTTTATTGGTAAATTATGATAAAGTAAATAATCAAGAGCTATTCCGTTAGGAAATCCTTTCAAATGCCCACAATTATTCAGCAGCAAAGCTGATAAAAGTCAACATGATATCTCTAAGAGTTCATTTATTAAAAGATTTAATCTGCTCCTGACAAGTTTTATTTGTAATTTTTCTGACGCCGGCCTGGTTTTGTGTTATCTGGAGGGGTCATCTCTGAAATAATTGTTTCATTGAATTTTTATTTATATCTTTTGCACAATTGCAGTATCTGTTCTGAGATGAAATATAATGAGTTCATCAAAACATTGAATAAAATACTTAAAAATACATAAAGGATAAACGTTTAGAAATTTATGAAATTATAAGAAATTATATGTACATTTAAAATAATACTCCCAAACAGGATTCTACATTTCTAGGCGACTGTGTGTGAACAAACTGAAAAGGAAAACAAATAAATAGAATTTAGAGTGGGTTGCCTTGCACATATGAATTTCTGGGCTATGCTAACTTTTAGGGCAGTTAACCTTAAGGTTAAGTCAGATCAGCAAAGTTATAAAACCACTGGTAGTCACTTTATTTTTCGTATTACCACCCAGAATTAGGGTTGGGACTAGGAAGAAATCGTGTTTTGTATAACTTTTCACAATGACATATTTGATACTAAATTTGGATGAGGAACATGGTAAAGATTTTTAAACATACGATATTTACTACATCCTTTAAACACTGTCTGATCTGAAAGGGTGGTCATTTTACATTAACTTTATATACGAAACTGAATTTTGTGTTGCTTTTTTTTTTCAGGACGTTTACACGTAATCGCCTGAAAAATGAGGAATCACATTTTTGTCTATTGGATTAGCATAGGTTGCAGAATTCTAATGATGACTTTATTTCAATCACAACAAAAATTGTCATTGCAAATTGGAGAAAAAAAAAAGGAAAAAAAAAAATCGCTATAATTTGTTAAAATTTTTCAACGTAATCACCTAAATATTTTTTACTGTAATCACCTAAAAAGTAGAATCTTATTGGGTGGGGACTAATGGTAGCTAAAGGTCTAAATCTACAGATTTGCTGCTCTGCTGCTATTATTATTATTAGTAGTAGTAGTATTATTAGTAGTAGTATTTTCTGTATTATATTTTTCTCTTTATAGTAAAACAAATCAATCTAATAAGTGATCAAATCTTAATTAGGGTAAAAAAAAATATGAACATTCTTTGACAGAGGTAAGTCAGAATAGTTAACCCTCCCAGAAATTTCCCTGTTAAGAATAGTTTTCTTAATAGTAACATTATTATTTAGAAAATTGTTTCTTGGCCTTCGGGCCAAGATTACAGTGTAGTATCTGTTCTGTTGCTACACTCCATCTTTTCTGTCCTCGGTCAGGGAAAGGGAAATCTTTCATGACTGAAGCAATTTTTATTTTTGTTCCTATCCAGAGTGCCCCTTTTTAGGGAAGCTGGATTTTTCTTACATTAAAGACCGATCTTGTGTCTAACTCTGCCCTCGTGGGGATGTGGGGAAAGTAAATGGCAACATTATTTAAAAAAATTGTTGTAATAGGGCGAGAACTTCTCTTTCTACACCATCTTATTGCACATAGAAATTGTCGACTATTTTCCATTATTTTTTTTTTAATTAAATAACATAAGGGGGTTCCCAGAAAATCGTTCTCGGAAAACTCGTCCACGGATAATTCGTCCGCTTTTGCTAGGTAGGAAAACTGGACACTTATTGAATAAATATCGATTGACACCCCACATTTTATAACTGTTCTTGAAGGAGATATTGTCTTAAAAAAAGATTACACACCATGATAATTTTTAAAAATATTTTTACTTGTTTCCTGTAGTTAAAAAAAAAAAAGATTAAATCAAGTTTTCTAAGAGTTCGTGTATTTTGCTAATTTTTCAGTGGTTTCGCTTACTTTAAAGCGTTTATTCAGTTAAAAAAGTAGTGCCTAGTGTTACATGAGAATAAGAAAAAAATTCCGACATGAGAGGATCAGATCTTGGGAATCCCGATAATCGCTTAAAAATAGAAAATTAAAGAAAATACTGAGGGAGATATAGTTTTAAGTAGAACCCCTTCCTCCAAAAAGAAAATAAATTTTAATAGTTTTTAAATATAATTTAGGGAGTGGGAGGATTAAAAAAAACTATATCTTCCTCAAAAACAAAATAATAAACAATAAAAAAAAATGAAATTAAAAAAATTGAATAACGGGAATAGGGTTTCGATAAAATTGATAAATAATTTTCTTCATTGATTACTTTTTTTTCTTAATGATTTAACAATTTGGAAGAAAAAATTAAAATAAATAAAAATGACTATACGAGAGATTTTCAACACACATCTCTCGCCCAAAAATGGTTCGCTTTTTATTCATAGTTAATTACAATTTTTATATTTCTAGTGTTTAGGCATTATATTATTTATAACGATATTTTTGAAGCATTAAAAACAATTAAAAAAAAATCAAGTAGAAGATTCTATTCTTCTCTGGAATTTTCCGGTAACATTTTTTTTTAATTCGATTATTATTATTTTTTTTTTTTTTTTTACTAAATGCATCCTCTCATTATTACAAAAAAAAAAAAAAAAAAAAAAAAAAAAAAAAATCTACTCGATAAATTTTTTTTTTTTTTTTTTTTTTTTTTTTTTTTTTTTTTTTTTTTTACATGGTAGTCACCAATTATCAAACCCGGAAGCCACTCGGGGATAAGGGTTATTGCATGTACGATAATCAATGGGATAATATCGTAGTAATGGTTAGTAATGAAGATTTGATAAAGTGTCTTAAGGGGGCGGTTTATCAGGAATTTGTTCATGTTGGACTTGAAGACATCAAAGTTGTACTCAGGTTGGAAACGGGTAAATGGACGAGAGTTCCACAGGCGTGCACTTCTAAGAAAGAAGCTTTGTTCATGGAATCTACGTTTTGATTTAGGCACAGATAAAGAGTGGGAAAAATTATTGGCAGTGGTTTCAGCTAGACGGGTGTTTTTCATGAAAGATTGGTGAGAGGGGACCAGAGATTGGAGCTCAGACGAGCACTTTCCATGAAAATAACGATAAAACAAAAACAGGCTCGCAACGTCTCTTCTGTGGAAGAGAGGTTGCAGGGAAGAGAAAAGGGCATCCCCACTAAGCTACAAAGTCTATTTTGTACTCTGTCAATACATGATAGGTTGTTTTTAGCAGCTCCTGCCCAGATGTAGTAGCAGTATTCTATCCCTGGACGTACTTGGCTTTTATATAGATAGAGAATTGCATCAGCAGTGAGATATTTTCTGGAGCGGTAGAAGGATCCCACCATTTTTCCAGCGATCTTGGCAACGGACTTAATGTACGTATTCCATTTCAGATCAGGAGTAAAGGTCAATCCCAGGAGCTTGTTAAAACATGGAGCCTCCTCAAGACGAGAACCATCCATTTCAATTGATGCCAGATGGGGATCAGAGCGTTGATGATATAAAGATAGGAGCTTGGTTTTAGATGCATTATAAGTAACCAGCCACCTCTTCCCCCATTGTAGCATGTGCTCAAGATCAGAAGAGAGAATCAGAGAGGACTGTCATTTACGGCCTTTGATGTGTTGCCATAGATGGTCGTGTCATCAGCATAGATGTCAACGAATGATTTAAGCATGTGTTTTGGGAAATGATTGGTGTAGATAAGAAAGAGAGTGGGGCCAGGAGGGACCCCTGAGGGACTCCAGCATTAATGCTGTGGGCTTCTGATTTCTACCCATCAACCACTACTCTTATGAGCCTATCAGAGAGAAATGATTTAATAATTGAGAAAACATTTCCAGTTATACCGTAGCTGGAAATCTTGTGAAGTAGGCCTTTATGCCATACTTTATTGAAGGCCTTTGCTATGTCAAGAGCAATTTCCCTAGAAAGGAAGCCTTTGTCAAGAGATTCACTAATCTTATGAGATATAACCGTTAGCACATCTACTGTAGATCTAGCAGAACGGAAACCATATTGCATGTCACTAAGAAGGTTATTTCTGCTGAGGTGGTTGACTACTTCTCTATTTAATATGGATTCCAGCAACTTACTAATGCTACACAGGAGACTTATTGGTCTGTACTGAGAGGGAAATGACCTATTACCTGAATTCTTAAATACAGGACATACTGATGAGATTTTCCAGGGTGTTGGGAGAAATTCTCCTTAAGACAACGAATGAACAACTGAATAAACACTTTAAAATAAGTATGTAGTTTTTTAAAAGCCCCCCCCCCCACTACCTAAATTATATTTTAAAATATTAACATTTATTTTCTTTTGTAGGTAGCCTTTTTTAACTATATCTCTCTCTGTATTTTCTTTAATTTTCTATTTTTGAACAATCATCGAGACTCCCAATATGTGATTCTCTTATGTCGGCCATATTTTTTTCTAAAGTACCACTCGACACTTGTTTTTTTTTAAACTGAATAAACACTTTAAAATAAGACTTAGCCAGCTAGGTAGAAAACGAACACTTAGAAAAATCGATTTTATCTTTTTTAAAACAGCGGTAAAAAAGTAAAAATATTTTTACAAAATATTATGGAGGTGTAGTCTCTTTTAAAAACGACATCGCTTTCAAGAACGGTCATAAAATCTGTTTTCAATTGATATTTATTCAAGAATTGCCCAGTTTTCCTACCTAGCAAAAATGTATGAGTTTTCCACTGATAAGTTTTCCATGGACGATTTTTCTTAAATTCGGTTTAGGTAGAACATTGCAAATCAGCTTGGTTTATATAGATTATATATATATATATATATATATATATATATATATATATATATATATAGCTTTATGTCTCTCGACAATTTCCATTAAATTACGAGAAAAGCATTTGATCACTGTGTACATTTTACGTTTTGCAAAATTAAATACGAAAATTATGCACGGTTTTATAGTAAGTTAAAAATATTGACAAGCGAGAAATCTAATATTGAGAAAGTTTTAAAAAATCGGAATCGGTATTGAGAATTTAGGACAGAATTGGTAATTGTATCGGAATCAGGAAAATTTTTAAATTGTTTCATTAATAGACAGACATTTTTAAACCGGCATTTAAAAAAAAAACTGCATGATTCACGTGTTTCAATTGCATTTCTACGAAACTAACCTTGTATATTTGAAGACTAGTAAAATGCATGGTAGACTAAATATAAATATTAGAACATGCAATTATATACAGAATAAGGAAACAATTATATTTGGTAACAGCAAAGAAGATAGTGTTAATTGTTGTATGTATACCTTGTATGTATCATTTTATATTTATATACGTTTGTCCCAATATTTTAGAAATGGCATAATTCCTTGAATTTCAATTTATTCTTAATACATCTTAAGCTTAAACCTTACATTTAAGACATTTTCTAAAATCAAAATCATAATGAATTTTGATCAAAATTACAATAAGTATTCTAGACATAATGTATATCATCATTATATCTTGATTTTAATATTCGTAAGGCGACATAAAAGTGCAAAACTTCTGTTCAGGAAATTAATTTTACCCGCCATGGGACAGGTATTCATTTAGTTTATGCTAATTATTATTCAGCATGCGATCACAAGCAAAACATTGTCTTCATAAGAGCTGCTAAACTGCAATAAAATATCTTTTTCTTTCTTTTTAAGGCACACTGTATCGAAAGGTAGCGTTCTGGTCAACCCAGAGCATTATAAAGGAGAAAATGTGGTGGAAAGGAAAGGTTCCTGAAGCAAATCAATAAAAAAAAAATCTGAATGAGAACAATGTTTTACTGAGTAAAGTGCCTCAACATGACGAAAATAATACGTTTCAAATTCAAAAATACAAATGTTTCCCGAAATTCCAGTTTGAACAAATGTATACGCAAACTTTTCAAAGCTGAAGATATCTCATGCAAAACCGCTCACCATTCCATTTTTTTTCATTTCTATTATAATAATGATATCCATTAATTATTCATTTACAAAATTTTCATAGACTCTTACACGTGATCATTACAGATGACCGAAACTTTTTTCACAAATGCGTTTATATTTTTATAAATAAACACCTTTGAAAAAAATAAATTACTTGTTTATTTGTATTATTTTATAATTTAAGTTTAATATTTTAATTGTTATCCCCCTTACATTCAAATCCATCGTTATAATTTCTTACCGTGTTTTCCCTGGCCTTCTGCCAATTGACCCTTCCACCTGAACTTGTCTACATCTACTAACACAGGAAATCTTATCCGTCATCTCACTGCGACCAGACCCAAAAATTTCTCATTTTCTGAACACTTTTCCTCATCCTGCCCATATTTGATTTTCCTCTGAGTCTCAACGCAAGATAAAGATTTGAGAGTAGGAGGAATAAATAAAGACTTGGCAAGTTTTGGAAATTATGCTTTTTTTTTTTTTTTTTTTTTTTTTTTTTTTTACATGGTAGTCACCAATTATCAAACCCGGAAGCCACTCGGGGATAAGGGTTATTGCATGTACGATAATCAATGGGATAATATCGTAGTAATGGTTAGTAATGAAGATTTGATAAAGTGTCTTAAGGGGGCGGTTTATCAGGAATTTGTTCATGTTGGACTTGAAGACATCAAAGTTGTACTCAGGTTGGAAACGGGTAAATGGACGAGAGTTCCACAGGCGTGCACTTCTAAGAAAGAAGCTTTGTTCATGGAATCTACGTTTTGATTTAGGCACAGATAAAGAGTGGGAAAAATTATTGGCAGTGGTTTCAGCTAGACGGGTGTTTTTCATGAAAGATTGGTGAGAGGGGACCAGAGATTGGAGCTCAGACGAGCACTTTCCATGAAAATAACGATAAAACAAAAACAGGCTCGCAACGTCTCTTCTGTGGAAGAGAGGTTGCAGGGAAGAGAAAAGGGCATCCCCACTAAGCTACAAAGTCTATTTTGTACTCTGTCAATACATGATAGGTTGTTTTTAGCAGCTCCTGCCCAGATGTAGTAGCAGTATTCTATCCCTGGACGTACTTGGCTTTTATATAGATAGAGAATTGCATCAGCAGTGAGATATTTTCTGGAGCGGTAGAAGGATCCCACCATTTTTCCAGCGATCTTGGCAACGGACTTAATGTACGTATTCCATTTCAGATCAGGAGTAAAGGTCAATCCCAGGAGCTTGTTAAAACATGGAGCCTCCTCAAGACGAGAACCATCCATTTCAATTGATGCCAGATGGGGATCAGAGCGTTGATGATATAAAGATAGGAGCTTGGTTTTAGATGCATTATAAGTAACCAGCCACCTCTTCCCCCATTGTAGCATGTGCTCAAGATCAGAAGAGAGAATCAGAGAGGACTGTCATTTACGGCCTTTGATGTGTTGCCATAGATGGTCGTGTCATCAGCATAGATGTCAACGAATGATTTAAGCATGTGTTTTGGGAAATGATTGGTGTAGATAAGAAAGAGAGTGGGGCCAGGAGGGACCCCTGAGGGACTCCAGCATTAATGCTGTGGGCTTCTGATTTCTACCCATCAACCACTACTCTTATGAGCCTATCAGAGAGAAATGATTTAATAATTGAGAAAACATTTCCAGTTATACCGTAGCTGGAAATCTTGTGAAGTAGGCCTTTATGCCATACTTTATTGAAGGCCTTTGCTATGTCAAGAGCAATTTCCCTAGAAAGGAAGCCTTTGTCAAGAGATTCACTAATCTTATGAGATATAACCGTTAGCACATCTACTGTAGATCTAGCAGAACGGAAACCATATTGCATGTCACTAAGAAGGTTATTTCTGCTGAGGTGGTTGACTACTTCTCTATTTAATATGGATTCCAGCAACTTACTAATGCTACACAGGAGACTTATTGGTCTGTACTGAGAGGGAAATGACCTATTACCTGAATTCTTAAATACAGGACATACTGATGAGATTTTCCAGGGTGTTGGGAGAAATTCTCCTTAAGACAACGAATGAACAACTGAATAAACACTTTAAAATAAGTATGTAGTTTTTTAAAAGCCCCCCCCCCCACTACCTAAATTATATTTTAAAATATTAACATTTATTTTCTTTTGTAGGTAGCCTTTTTTAACTATATCTCTCTCTGTATTTTCTTTAATTTTCTATTTTTGAACAATCATCGAGACTCCCAATATGTGATTCTCTTATGTCGGCCATATTTTTTTCTAAAGTACCACTCGACACTTGTTTTTTTTTAAACTGAATAAACACTTTAAAATAAGACTTAGCCAGCTAGGTAGAAAACGAACACTTAGAAAAATCGATTTTATCTTTTTTAAAACAGCGGTAAAAAAGTAAAAATATTTTTACAAAATATTATGGAGGTGTAGTCTCTTTTAAAAACGACATCGCTTTCAAGAACGGTCATAAAATCTGTTTTCAATTGATATTTATTCAAGAATTGCCCAGTTTTCCTACCTAGCAAAAATGTATGAGTTTTCCACTGATAAGTTTTCCATGGACGATTTTTCTTAAATTCGGTTTAGGTAGAACATTGCAAATCAGCTTGGTTTATATAGATTATATATATATATATATATATATATATATTATATATATATATATATATATAGCTTTATGTCTCTCGACAATTTCCATTAAATTACGAGAAAAGCATTTGATCACTGTGTACATTTTACGTTTTGCAAAATTAAATACGAAAATTATGCACGGTTTTATAGTAAGTTAAAAATATTGACAAGCGAGAAATCTAATATTGAGAAAGTTTTAAAAAATCGGAATCGGTATTGAGAATTTAGGACAGAATTGGTAATTGTATCGGAATCAGGAAAATTTTTAAATTGTTTCATTAATAGACAGACATTTTTAAACCGGCATTTAAAAAAAAAACTGCATGATTCACGTGTTTCAATTGCATTTCTACGAAACTAACCTTGTATATTTGAAGACTAGTAAAATGCATGGTAGACTAAATATAAATATTAGAACATGCAATTATATACAGAATAAGGAAACAATTATATTTGGTAACAGCAAAGAAGATAGTGTTAATTGTTGTATGTATACCTTGTATGTATCATTTTATATTTATATACGTTTGTCCCAATATTTTAGAAATGGCATAATTCCTTGAATTTCAATTTATTCTTAATACATCTTAAGCTTAAACCTTACATTTAAGACATTTTCTAAAATCAAAATCATAATGAATTTTGATCAAAATTACAATAAGTATTCTAGACATAATGTATATCATCATTATATCTTGATTTTAATATTCGTAAGGCGACATAAAAGTGCAAAACTTCTGTTCAGGAAATTAATTTTACCCGCCATGGGACAGGTATTCATTTAGTTTATGCTAATTATTATTCAGCATGCGATCACAAGCAAAACATTGTCTTCATAAGAGCTGCTAAACTGCAATAAAATATCTTTTTCTTTCTTTTTAAGGCACACTGTATCGAAAGGTAGCGTTCTGGTCAACCCAGAGCATTATAAAGGAGAAAATGTGGTGGAAAGGAAAGGTTCCTGAAGCAAATCAATAAAAAAAAAATCTGAATGAGAACAATGTTTTACTGAGTAAAGTGCCTCAACATGACGAAAATAATACGTTTCAAATTCAAAAATACAAATGTTTCCCGAAATTCCAGTTTGAACAAATGTATACGCAAACTTTTCAAAGCTGAAGATATCTCATGCAAAACCGCTCACCATTCCATTTTTTTTCATTTCTATTATAATAATGATATCCATTAATTATTCATTTACAAAATTTTCATAGACTCTTACACGTGATCATTACAGATGACCGAAACTTTTTTCACAAATGCGTTTATATTTTTATAAATAAACACCTTTGAAAAAAATAAATTACTTGTTTATTTGTATTATTTTATAATTTAAGTTTAATATTTTAATTGTTATCCCCCTTACATTCAAATCCATCGTTATAATTTCTTACCGTGTTTTCCCTGGCCTTCTGCCAATTGACCCTTCCACCTGAACTTGTCTACATCTACTAACACAGGAAATCTTATCCGTCATCTCACTGCGACCAGACCCAAAAATTTCTCATTTTCTGAACACTTTTCCTCATCCTGCCCATATTTGATTTTCCTCTGAGTCTCAACGCAAGATAAAGATTTGAGAGTAGGAGGAATAAATAAAGACTTGGCAAGTTTTGGAAATTATGCTTTTTTTTTTTTTTTTTTTTTTTTTTAGTTATTCAACACGTCCCAGTATTTAAAACCGACGTTAAACTGAGGATGATTGTGGTGAATTTCTATTATTTTGATCTATTTTAAACACATTGAAAACGAAAAGAGTTTAAACCTTTAACGGATACATATTTTAAATTAAAATGTGAACATTGTAATGTTTTATTATTTTCATTCTTTATGGAAATTGTCTGTGTGAAATAAATTTCTCCTTTTGACAACACGATGTAGAGTAATCGGGAGTATTAAGCACTAGGTATCCTTCACAAACCTCTATCGTATTACTATGACACTTGTGTGACAAACACCAAGCCTGTCTGATCACGAAGAGATCATATGCCTTGTTTCTCAAGAGAAGCATTTACTGAGCCAACAAACAGTCATTTTCTGCCAAGCTGTTTTCCCTCTAGATCTGAACCCATTTGAAACTGACTTCATTACGTTTCCAAAAAGGTGAGTGAACAAAACTTCGTTTCTCTGTTGAATCACCAAGTCCACAAATTGTTCATTTGTTTCTGAAGCACTGAGATATAGAGTATCGATTTTTTTTTTACACTTGTTAAGTGTTGAGACATTATGTCGAACAAAGATGGCGGTAGTAAATCAAATCGGCGAAGAATCAAAGCAGTCACGATTTCGAGCGTTGAGTAATTCTTAGTAACAAAGATGGCGGCGAAGAATCAATGCAGTCATGATTCAGTCGTTTCAAGACTGATTGACAGTGAACTGAATTGAATTCAAAATTCAATATTTTTTATAATAAATTTGAAGTCTTCCGATTGGCTGATTGTCCTAACTGTAAGTTATAAGTAAGACCATCAGAAACATTTGGGTCATACCCCTAATCAAGAACATTTTAACACTCCTTTTTTTATATAATGAAAAAGACCTTTCTGACTCACTTTGGTTTGATTTGATAAAATAAAATAACATTTTCTTTTGTTTTTCGGGAGTGAATTTGTCTAATCTCATTGGTCAAAAAATATCTATATATTGGTGTAATGCGTGCAAAAACAAGCTATTTTTTAATCACATTGGTTAAGTTTTTGTGTTTAAGTGTTTTTTTTTAATACACATAAAACTCCAGATATACATACTTTTCGCATATATATATATATATATATATATATATATATATATATATATATATATATATATATAACTATTATAATTAAATACCTACAGACACTATTGTTTCATCCTTTCGGGAATCTTCAGTGCAGAGTGGCACGATTAATACCAGTCGAACGATTTGAACCCCGCAACACGAAACATCTCTGGCTCGATTAGCGAAGACCTAATCCATTCGGCTACCATTAACCGCGTGAAATAACGTTGAATTTAAACA
Organism: Euprymna scolopes; assembly: GCF_053919585.1. Lineage (NCBI taxonomy): Eukaryota > Metazoa > Mollusca > Cephalopoda > Sepiida > Sepiolidae > Euprymna > Euprymna scolopes. Next base: position 123,992,071 of record NC_136484.1, read on the forward strand.
TTTTAATTTTAAAATGTTCAGTGACGTCACTTAGAGTGATCTAATCGTTATACGATGATAATATATATATATATATATATATATATATATATATAGAGTAAAATGATTCATAATTTATTAAAAATCGGTTTCAAAAGGAAAAACAAACAAAATTAATAAATTGTACGATAGTTTCGGAAACGATGCGCTTATTGAAACAGACAATACGTCTTGAACAATAATTTTATCATATGATTTTATGAAACAAAGTCTCATCAGCAAAAATAGTGGGGGGGGGGGGTTAAAGACACCAAAAATAAAACTAGCATTTTTTTAGTAAGGCAGATATATCTTTTATTCGCCCGCCTTTAAAGCCTGTATCTTAGTCCATCCATTCGTTGACATGTTAAACGATTTTTCCAACTACTCATGCTTACTACGCTATAATCATAATAACTAATGCATACCCATTAACCCTTATCCTCGAATGGCCGCCGGACTTTGAGAAGTGGTGATTGCTGTGTAAAAAAAAACTAAGAGAAATAGATTTTTTACTTCTTTCATCCCTTATGAAATGATATCCGATATCAATATGCTTCGATCTTTGATGAATCATAGATTTTTTTGTTAATAAGATACTGCTCTTATTGTTATAATGAATTTCTATTGGTTTTTGACTCAGATCTGATTTTAAAATAGACTTTAGTAGGGTGATAAGAAAAATTGCCTCCTGTGCTGAATGCGTAAGTGCAACAAACTCTGCCTCGCATGTGGAAAGAGCAACAATTTGTTTTGTTTTTTAGTTTTCCAGGAGATCATAGGATCAGTCTTTGACGGTCTAAAACAGTATCCCGTTATACTTTTTCGCTCCTCAGAGTTACCCGAATCTGGAAAGCCTTCTAAATTTAGGGGATATGTCGATTTTTTAAATATTAAAAATTGTTCCTTGGTTCCTTTTAGATAACAAAGGGCTTGTTTTGCGCGATAAGACTTGTTTGTCTTTTTTTTTTTTACATGGGCATCACCACTTATAAAGGCCTTGAGGCCACTCGAGGATAAGGGTTAAAGTGTACAGTAGTAATTTGACAATATAGTAATCGTTAGTAATGGAAATTTGAATTTGTTAACTTATATGGAACGGCTCATCAAAAACTTGTTTACGTTAGACTTGAAGACAACCATATTGTAATCAGCTGGAAAGCAGGAAAACGGAAGACAATTCCATAGGCGTGTAGTTCTAATAAAGAAGTTCTGCTCATGGAATCTACGTTTAGGTTTAGGTGCAGATAAAGAGTGGGGGAAATTATTGATAGTGATTTCTTCTAAACGGGTGTTTCTTGTAAAAGTTTGATGAGGGGGGGCATAGATTTGAATAATTTTTGAGAGCTTTGTTACATAACATTTATCAAGTCTAGTAGCGGTCATCAAATAGATTAGACTTTCAATAATTTCTCGGTATAATCGATTGTCGATCAATTTGTTTCGGTCTTTATATCTTATATTCGGTCTTATTTATATCAATCTCAACGGGAGTTAGACGGGGTTTGCAATCTCGCATTCCAAACTTCAGCCGGATTTTTTCAATGTACCGAGATTGGTTCATTGCTATAGATTCATTTTCACAAGTGAATTTTATACAGAGGAACCATGACAATTGTCCAAGATCGGCTATTGTAATTTTTTTATTTAATTTATGTTTAACATCTTTTAAAGTGTTGTCACAATTTGAGACGAGTAATATATCGTCAACCAAAAAACCAAAATCAACAGTTTATTACCTATATTTTTGGTATACATGCACGCGTTAATGGAACATTGCTTGAATTCTTGTTCTATTAAAAAATTATGGAGTGTTAAATTCCAATTGTTAACGCTTTGTTTTAGACCGTACAGTGACTTATTCAGTTTCCATATGAAATCTTTATTTTTCATTTTAAATCCCTCGGTGTGGTAAATATAAATCTCACAGTCAATCGGAATATTTAATTAAGCATTTTTTACATCCATTTGATGTATTTTTTTAAATTGTATTGAGCGGCAAGTTGCAATAAAATTCTAATTGTCGTTAAATTTGTCGTTGGTGAAAATGTGGCATATCATTCCACTCCAGAAATTTCAGAAAAACCTTTTGCAACAAATCTTGCTTTAAAAGTTTCACTGCCAGAAGCTGTGATTTTTTTGGGGGGGCGGGGGGAGGCTAGCGAGAAGAAATTATATTCTTTTCCTTTGATTTACATATGTATTATTTTCAGATAAAGCTTTCAATTCGAATTTCATAGCTTTTTTTCCATTTTTGGTGATTTTATGAACTAATCCTCATAACTTTCTGGTGAACATTTCAATGAGAAACAGTAATCCACTGCATAGTCTTATAGCTTTACAATTTTTTAAGAAACCTTACCTTTTTCGCTCCCTTATCTGGTATCGACGTGTCTGGTTAATATTTACATCAGAAGTTTTACTGCAATTGTCGTCAGTATTAATATTTTCGTTGTGATCGATGAAAATACAAGGTAATATTTCTTCACGTTTTTTGTCCACTGGTTCGTCATTTTTACAATTCAATCTATCATTGAATTTTACACATCTAACTTTTTTTAATGGTATTTTGGCCCGGAAAGTAGATTATATATTCCAGACTGCTTTTATCATAACAGACGAAAATACCTTTTTCGCTTTTCATATTTAGTTTACGGGTATTTTTTATGAATGCAAAGCAATTTGAACCAAATATATGCATTCAGTTCAATTTAAGTTTTACACTGCAAAACGCTTCATACGTGGATTTGCCCAATCTTTTATTGAACGATCTATTTCTGATATATGCTGCCGCTATTAAAGCACACGCCCACAAAGTATGGGCTAATTTCGATTCAATAAGTAGACATCTTGCAATCTCAAAAAGGGTCCGCTATGCTCTTCCAGCGGTGCCATTTTTAAATGAGGAATACGGCGTTGATTTCTCGTGTGTAATACAATGGTTAATTAATAGAAGTTCAAAGTCTTTACTAGTAAATTTAGTTTCATTGTCTGAGCGAACACATTTTATCGAACCGTACGGGGTGATATCAGCTAAATATTTCTTAGTGGCGAGAATAGTGTCGGGTTTGTTTTTTTTTAGGAAATAAACCATAATTAAACCTGAATAATCAACAAAATTCAATACATGTAAATTATCTCTTCCCATTGAGCTTATCGGACCTGCCAACTCAGTGCACAAGTGAGACAATTTTTGTGGCCTTTTTGTCTGATATTTTGCTTATATATTTTGCCATCTTTCCTTGTGCACAAACATCACAATTTGGGAGATCATGTGAAGGTATTATTTTCATGCCTTCGACTACATTTGGTTATTTTTTTAATATCAGCTGTGTTGCAGAAGTTTATGCCAGGTTTCCAAGTTATGACAGGCAGTTTTTGAGGGAACCATACTTTTTATAGTCAGCCATTTTCTTTAATGTCAAATACAGTCCCATTTGCGTCTATCAATTTTTACTTGTTTTGGTCAAACTTTATATTAACGCCTTCTTTAATGGCAGCCTGTACGGAAAATATGTCTCGCTTAAATGTAGGTATGAAAAGAGCATTTTTAAGAATACAGTTACAAATTTCGCCTTTATTTTTTTAGTGATATTTTAGCATCGCCTCTTTTCAAGACTATATCATTTATTTGACTACCGTCGGCCAGTTCGACAAAATGAGTCTCTGGATTGAAGTTCGAATCCAAATTAATAAAATTAGATTCCTTGTTGATAACGTGTGCTGTAGCGCCACAGTCTACATGAAGGTTTTTACCGTTTGTCGTATTGTCAAAGTTACATGTGAATAAAAATGTATGTTCTTCCTCAAAGTTCTCAACGTTGTTTATGGAGCCCATTTATGAGCTTTTATATCGACATTGGAAACTTTTGTGATTGGGTCGTTCACAATTATAGCAGATAATTTTATTCTTTTTCTTCGGAAAATTATTTTGGGGTAAACATTGCGGTGAGATGTGTAATTTGGTGTAATTTGCCGGTTTTCGAGAAGCATTTCTGAACTTCATTATATTGCTAGAGTTATTATTGTCCACGGGTATCCGATTCGTCTCTTCGTAAATACGCAATGCCACTTTAAATTCACTGAAAGTAATAGGTTTGTCTGTTTGCGTTAGAACAGTTGTAAATGGTTTACAATCAGCTGGAAGTCCATTGGGGGTCATTGATTTTAACATTAACTATCAGTTATTTCACCTGAGAGTTTTAAGGCATTGGCAGTTGTTTCTACCCTTATAACGTAGTCAATAATAGTCTCATCTTCGTTACGTTTTAGTGACGTTAGTTCTGTATATAGATATAATTTTCGGTTGCCCTTTTGATAAATAATGTTCTCTTAATATTTTCAACGTTTTACGTCAATCATCCAAGGTATCTCTTATAATCAGAGAGACTTCTATCGTCTTAGCATTGAATCAGTTCTGCAAAAACAGTCGCGTTCGTTTTGAGGAATTCGGGGTCGTTAAGATTCTCTGGTGGATACTGATTAACTTTGTAGTTTTCGTATCCTTAAATACCCCAGACATTTCACCTGCCATAATTCAAATTTAAATTCTGATCCGTCAAAGCAAAGTTTATGGCTGGGTGCATAACTAGATGTGTCAGAATATGGGGGGAATTTTTGACACCCCTTACACAAAACTGCGAATAAAATATAAAAAAAACTCGTAATTTCTCTTTTTAAAGTGGGTTGTTTATTTTCTTTATGGAATATACTTCCAAAATAAACTATTATAGTTGTTTAAAAAATAGAAATATTTTTATTTAAAAAAAAAAAGTGTTTACAAAGTGCCTGCGCGCGTTCATGCAGCCATATTTTTACGTAATGAAATCAATTGAATTTTACGACTTAATTCTTTTTCAATTTTTAAACTTTAAAAATCTATCAAAGTTTTTCTAAAGGTTCAATTTTTTACGATATTTTCAGGTTCAATGTGAAATTGTATACTCTTTCCAATGAACTGAATATAATATTCTAGACAAGAATTTTTTTAAAATTCAGCCACCCCCATTTTGAAATGTCTATTCAAATAAAAATAATTAATTTTCTCATATCTAATTTATATATCACAATTGAAGATAAAATATCAATAACATGAGCTAATTTAAAACAAAAAAGAACAGTTATTTGCAAATTTACCTGTAAAGTTCAAAATTAAAACCTTTTTTATAAACCCCGTTGAATTGTTTTTTTAAGTGAAACCTTATAATCTTGTTATATTGTCCAGAAATTTTCGTAGAATTACTATAATTTTTTCTAGTTCAGTCAATGTTTTTATTTTTTAGATATTTAAAAATAAATTCACTCCATAAAGAAAAAAATATATTAAATCAAGAACTCATGTATTTCTTTGAGAAAAGAAAAAAAAATTCCTCGAGTGTTTTTAAGGCAAAAACTGATGAATAAAATGTGATTATTTTTTTACCTATGGTGACACATATTTCTTTACGCACAAGGCTAGACTGCTAACGTATGTGTTGTTTTTACGCCCTTTTATCCATCCGTATTTCAAAACAGGAAGAAACACCACTTCGACATTTCGCTAACACGGTAGTAATGCTTACATAATGGCGGTCTTTTCAAATAGTTGTTTAAAAAATGATTTTATTTAAACAATACATAGAATATAAAATATAAATATGGACAAATTCTCATAAATTAAGAATGGAAGCATCCATTGATTAGTATTTTATATAGCTAAGTGATTTTTTTGAATTTATATATATTTATTATTTTTAAATTAAGTTAAAATTCGTTGAATTTCGTGAAATCTTTCTTAAAGAAAACCGATTTTTAAAAATATTGTATATTTTTTGATAAAACCTTTTATTATTTTAAAGTTTGATCTTTGCTCCTTTTATTGAAAAAATAGGGTTTAAATTAAATTATTCATATTGTTATAAGCTTCGAAAGATAGGGAGTCTATTTAATCACTTTTTTAATGGCGAATTCTGACACGCCTAGCGCATAAACTATTAAGTATTGAGACATTATGTTGAACCGTTATTACTGTTGTTAATGTCATTGCTTTATATTCGACGCCGAATTTTTTACCCAGTATTTTTTTTTTTTTTTTAGTTATTTTTAACAGTTATATTTTTTAACTGTTTTTACCGTTTTTTAACGGTTTGGCTATGGTTGTCCCCTGTAGCCAAAGGCCTATTGAAATGCATCATATCGAGTTGGAAGATGCTTCACTAAACCACCTAAAGTGGAAATAAACGCCTCAGAGTTCCTAGAGAGGGCGAAACAATGCCTTAATTTTGTTACTGATACTGGACTAATTGTGGACATTCCCAAATTGGAAGGAATCAAAAAAGATGGTTACTACTTTTTGTTGTTGACCGAAAATCCAAAATAGTAATAAGCGCCACTTTGGAGATAATTAATTTGTTGGCAACAACTAGTGTTAGACCCCAGCGTGTGATAAAGTGTAAAGGCTACAACACTTTGATCGCCCTATTCAGCTCAATGGATGACTGTCTGGCTATTTCCCAAAAAAGAATAATCACGACAAATTATATTTTAAGAGAATATATGGGGAAGAGAAGAATCATGGTTTTAATGTTCCACATTCCGCACCATGTTGAGGGTGAGCATATCTGCGCATTCCTACTAAAATTTGGCGAAATTATTTCAGTTCAATGCGATGAATTCCACGTAATTTGGTCGCTCGACATTTTATTAAATAAAGAAATTTTTTCAACCATTCCTTTCTTTCTAGAAGTCAGGGAGGAACGGCTCCCAATCTTTGTAGCGGGCAGGCAGCCGACATGGTGAAACTGCGGATAAGTTGGCCATCTTACGTCAGATTGTCCCCAGAAAAAAAAAACCCAACAAACCCTAAATCTAAAATAGGGCAACATCTGGGGATATAGATGTCAGTGAAGGATGTCCGCCCCTCCAAGAAACGACGAAGGAGATCGACCTAAAAGAAAAAGAACCTTGGCAAATCGTGCCCGGAAAAAAAAAAAAAAAAACCTGGCCGCTTGAATCAGGAACCAATGGGGGAAGAGGTCATGTAGGAAAAGGACCCAGGCAAAGCAAAATATGTTGAAACTGTAAATTTACAAAACAAACTGGACGCAGAAAGATCAACGACCTCCAAATCGCCCAACAAATCTCAACCTCCCTCTTCTAAAAGTTCAAAACCACTTACAACTGAGAACCTCATCACACAGTCTCCGACAGAAACTAAATCATTTTCACCATCAAAAGCTATGCCTCCTCCTGTCGCCTCCCACTGTCCCCCACAAACTACTGTCTACTTCTACCAACCCCCATAATACACCCTGCATCCCCCGCAATATCCCCACCAGTTTCACACACCCCTATGGACACGGAAAATATGGCAAACCCTAAAAGGGACAAAAGCCCCTCACTGCATAAAAAGAAAAAAAAAACACTATACCTACCCGGCAAAGTATTTGTTGTGTTAGTTACTCCCAGATCAATAACTCGGTTTACTTAAAAGGGGTCGGCCTGCCAAAATTAATAGATTTCAGGGAAGTGTCCGGAAAACCCATAAACAACCCTAGTAATTTTCCTAATCTAACCGTTATCCGAAAAAGAAGGATGCTAAAGACCTCTTGACAATGCTCGAAGAAGACAACAAAGCTTTTGAACTTTCTACCCCTCTAGCCATATTCAAAGACAGTGATATAAGAAATCTTAAAAAATGTTGTGTTGGGAAGGTCCCAGTTAAAATGCATCCCTCCCTGTATAGGATAGCGAAACTAACATATCCAGCACATGTCGGCGGTATCTCTCGTGATGGATCATCGACACTTAGATGGGTACTTATTCTATCACGCGATGTTCGTATCTGGTTCTCAACGCTAAGGCACAATCATAGATCTCAAACTTGCTAATTTGAATGTCTGGGGTCTAAGGGCCGACTCGCGGAAATTGCGCTTGAGTTTGGACCTGCAGCACCTTGGAATGGGTATTTGCTGCATATAAGAAACCCACCTCATTCCTGGTGACCATCTGTCTAAGACATTGTGCCTACTCAGTGATTCACTCGAGAGGGATTTCTTGGCTAGTGTAAAGGTCTCTAGATGTATTGTGTGACCCGTATTACATGGATCCAGAGGGGAGACGGCGTTTTGGATGTTACCACAAAAGATAAAACGTTCCGTTTTATTGGGGGTTATGCGCCCAACAGCCATGTTGGGCTAGCTGCCCTTTTTCAGCAAATCGAGCAGTTCATTGATATTTCTCGAACGGTTATCTTAGCGGGAGACTGGAACGTGGTCCTAGATCACGATTTAGATCGATTTGGTTACCTTCTAGGGGTACTAACAGATAACGGGACACTGTTTTATTTTGTGAATTTGTGGATAAGTTTGATCTTATCGATAAATTCCGAAATGAAAAACCCCGTGACAGTGTGAACTTGGGCAATAGATGCGGCTCCGGTCCGATACAACTCCCGAGTTATATCGACCGGTTCTTAGGCGAGTCGACGTAAGAGTTTTGAATTGTCCAAGTTTCCACAATATAGTTTACTCGGGTCATAGACTTGTTCGTGTAAACTTAGATAGACCTAAGCCTAGATTAACCAGTTATTTGGAAGCTCAATACGTCGTTCGACGTGTAGGGCTATCATGACGGGCTATTACTAACCCCACAGCGGGAATTGATGAAGGCTATCATTGGGAATAAGTGGTGGGTAAAAGTTAAGGAAGCTATTAGGTCTTTTTCTACCAGTTTTAGCAAATGACTCAATCTAGAATCTAGGCCAATTAAAGTGACACTAGAATATAGATTAGATCGGGCAGTGGGGGAAGGGGATTAGAGCTAGCATTAATATAATTAAGGCTCACCTTACCTCCCTTACTAAAAAGGAACATAAAGCTTTAGTGATTAGGGCTAGGTTAAAAAGAATGCACCAGGAAGCAACAAACATAGCTGCTAAACTGCGTGCAGAGGAGCTTCGAAAAGCACATCGCATGTGTCACATTGCCGGATGGGTATACTGCGACTACAAACCAGGGTGTACTGGGGGCGTTTAAGTCCCATTTCCAGGAGCTTTTTTCCATGGAACCTGGTCTGTCATTAGAACAGTTCAACACCTATCTAGCTGACATTTCCCATCTTTCGACGACCGAAGCGGCTAGCTGCGAAGGTGGCATAACAGACGATGAAGTCATTGAAGCCTTAAAGCGGGTCGGCCATAAATCTCCGGGGATCGATAGTCTGCCGTACGAAGTGTATTTGAGGTTGTCGAACATCTTTGTTTCCTTGTGACAGTTTTATTTAACTCATGGTTTAGGAGCGGCTCAATCCCCAAGTACTTTACCATGGATGTTGTGAAGCTGGCACGCACAAACAAAGGTGGTGGGGATGCGTTAGATAAATATCGACCCTTAACAATGCTTAACGCCGAGTTAAAAATTTTGGCCAAAGATTCTTGCAAATCGCTTGCAGCTTGTCCTGGCCAGTCTTATTAGCCCCGAGCACACCTGTGTCGTGAAGGGCAGGACAATCCAGGATAACTGCATACGATACGCTTGATGGTAGATTTTGAAAAGTCGACATTGAGGCCGCGCTGATCAATTTAGATCAGTCCAAAGTCTTCGATAGGGTTGACCATCGGTACTTGGGGTCTGTTTTGTTGGCTGTTTTGTCCCGCAATTTCGCTCGTGGGTTCATCTTCTCTATGCTAACCCCGCGTTGATGGTGGAGGTGAATGGGAAGAGATCGAAACACTTTAGCTTATAACGTTCTATTTGTCAGGGTTGCCCACTATCACTGATGCCTTATGATCTTGCGCTGGAACCTTTCCTGCGGGGGCTTAGGCTTAATCCAGTCATATGCGGAATTACTTTGCCTGGTGCCGATACACTGATGAAGTACTCCACCTATGTCGACGATGTAACAGTGCTTGTAACGAGCAATGCTGAGATTAGTATCATCGGTGTAGAAATCAGGTTGTATGAAACATGGTACAATGGGGGAAGAGGTGGCTGGTTACTTATAATGCATCCAAAATCTAACTTCTATCTTTACATCATAAACGCTCTGATCCCCATCTGGCATCAATTGAAATGGATGGCTCTCGTCTTGGAGAGGCTCCATGTTTTGACAAGCTTCTGGATTTGACCTTTACTCCTAATCTAAAATGGAACACGTACATCAAATCTGCTGCAGGGACACTGGGAAAATGGTGGGATCCTTCTACCGCTCCAGAAGATATCTCACTAATGATGCAATTCTCTATCTTTATAAAAGCCAAGTACGTTCAAGGATGGAGTACTACTGCCACATCTGGGCAGTAGCTGCTAAAAACAACCTATCCTGCCTTGACAGTACAAAATAGACTTCGTGGTTTAGTGGGGGATGCCCTTTTTTCTTCTCTGTAACCTATCTCCCACAGAAGAGACGTTGCGAGCCTGTCTTTGTTTTATCGCTATTTCCATGGCAGGTGCTCGTCTGAGCTCCAATCCCTCGTCCCCCCCCCCTCGCCAATCTTTCACGAGAAACACCCGTCTGGCTGAAACTACTGTCAATTTTCCCCACTCTTTCTAAATCCAAACGTAGATTCCATGAGCAAAGCTTCTTTCTTAGAACTGCACGCCAGTGGAACTCTCTGCCGCTTGCTTGTTCCCCACCTGACTACAACTTGGACGTCTTCAAGTCCAACATAAACAAACTCCTGACAAACCGCCCCTTAAGACACTATCAAACCCCCCAATACTAATGATTATAGCAATACTATCTCATTGATTACTGTACACGCAATAACCCTTATCCCTGAGTGGCCTTTGGGCCTTGATAAGTGGTGACCCCCATGTAAAAAAAAAAAAACGTGACATGGGACTAGAATTAACTGCGACAAGTCTTCAGATTTGCGAATGGGTCTCTCAAGGGGAGCCCCCTTCAGGAACCCTTTTGTTGGAGCGACGGGCCTTGCAAGAAATGTTTTTGACCTTGCTAGCTGTTATGAGAGGTGTGATTTGGAACACTCTCGACCTCATGAATCTTCCGTTATCATTTGAAGGTTCGTATTAAGGCTGAGAGGGTCACACTCTTCGTCTAACTTTGTTGGAAGGTGGGTCTGTTGCGCGTGTCTGTAGAGTGAATGGATCAAGTCTTGACTGGCACTTGGATGTGCCTTAGGCAAAAGAATATTGAGTAACAGAAACGAATGCCAGCCTTGACACGTTTTCTTAGTCAAGATAGGTCACGTTTTAGGCTAAAGTAAGGACCAGTTTTGTAGGCTCTTGTGTTCATAACCTAACTAGTGTTGGATACTGATCATTATGCCCCGTTTTTAGTTTCTCCCAATTTTTTGGCCCCATTCCCCCCCCAACTAGGTGACAGATCGCTTAATTTGCAAGAGGTGCGGGTTCCCTTTCGAAATTTTCATAAGAGGTGTTGTGTAAATAGAGCGTTCGGCCCGCATCACCCTTCTGACTGGCGAATCGGCGTATATGCCACAGTTTAGTCATGAGGAGGGTCTTTTGTTACTAACATTGTAAATAGTTCATTTTTATATTGTATATAAAATTTTTATTTCCCAAACCCTCTTTTTCTTATGAGTGTTAAGTAGTTTACCATTGTATGGTGTTTTTATGGTGATTGATGAAGAATGTATACGCTGATGGATGTATAGTATGAATGTGGTATTGTAGTGCAAGTAGAGCGAGAGTAGCAACTAGTTAGGTTATATTAGTTAGCATTAGTTAGCGATGACCGTCCCTTCCCCCCACCCATGTTCGGCCTTGTGCCAAATTTTTCTTTTTAAAATATTTTTTTTAATGAAAATAAATATTTACCCTTATCAAACATTTTAACAACATTTGATTTAATTTAGATTTTCATTTTTCAGGACTGGAAAGTATATCAAAGTTGTTTTCATTCACTGCCTGTCAAATGTTTTCAAAATCTGCTGTAAATTTCAACTTGCTATGATTTTTTACGCTTTTAGTATGTTAATTGCTTTATGTCATTCATTTAAACATAATAAATGTAATTGTGTGTAATCACTTTCTATTATTTTCCGATTCATTTTTAGTTTTGTTACAAATGGTTGCCTTTCGTGTCATCATTTGATTGGTTAATATAAGTCATGTGACAATTTCAAAAACTTAAAATTGGTAAACGACAAAATATTTCTTTTAAAATAAAAAAATCCATGTTTAATTATGAACATTTTAACTTTCAATCTTTAGTAAAATTGTGTCTACTTGAAATAATTTACTGCTTTTGTAAACGCGATGTAGAAGATCGAGATTAATTTAAAAAAGAGTAAAATATAATAGATATTGTTATCTCTTAATTATTTACAATATGAATTTATTAAGTCCTGAATAATTTGTTGTTGTTTAAGTGTGGTCTGTCCATTTGATGATGCGTTTAGAATTACGATACTACATCAGATGAACTACCATATGATGTTAAAAGATAGCATAAAAATCTTTGTTACATTTTTTTTGGTTTTAAAAACAAAGTCCACTTTTATCAGAAAATTGTCTTCATTATTACGATGTTTTAATCTGATGCTTTAATTGTCTCTCTTGATAAGTAAATTATCAAGTGCTTGCCCTATTTTCTTTTTAATAGCAATATTCCACGTAGTTATTCATCTGGAGAAAAAAAAACTAACATTTTTGTTTTGTAAAATAACAAGAATGAAGAAAATAAATTGACTACAAAATCATTATGGTTGGATTTATGTTTTTAATGACGACTAAATTTATTTGCTATTTGTTCATTTATCTTCTATAAAGAAAATCCAGACATGTTATTTTGTGGAGTTATGTTTCGAAAATTTTAAACAAATTATATATTAACTAAAACTTATTGAAAATATCTGTGAGAACAACGATTACTTTTTGTTCAGCCAATATAATTAATTTAAAATATATGTTGAAGTTTATAATTATCATTCTAAATGATAAGTAAATAAAACTTTACTAAACTTAGTCCTGAAATATTTAATTCAACATTCTTACAGCATAAAATTTATATGCTGTAAGAATGATATTGCAATATTTAAAGGACAAAGAAAAATATAGATATATTAAAATATTAATATTATTTAATTAAAAGGTTAATTATTTTCTTTACAGATTTGCCAAAATGATAAAGATAGATTTGAAAGAAAGGGAGATAGATAAATAAAAAAAGTACTTTAAATATGTTTTTAAATTAATATTTAATTCAAAGGGTAAATAAACAAAGGAATTACTAAAAAATCAGTCATGAAATACTTAATTCAAAATTTTAACAGCACATAAAATTGCTTTGTAATACTTAAACAAATCCCACATTTAAAATATTTATTCATGGTAAAAGTTTAATAATGGAATATTCATTAAGTCAAAGTGTAAATACAGAAAAAAATTCTAAAATTAATCATCAAATATTTCATTCTAAATTTTTACAGCACAGAAATTTACTTTAATATTTGAAGGAGACCTGTATTTAAAATATTAATTCAGGTAAAAAGTTGATTATTCTCTTTTCATTATTACAAAGTAATACTTGAAAAATTATTGCATAAATCAAAGAAGAAATGCAGAAAACAAAATATTTTGTTCATGACACCAACTATCGTCTGCTAACAAGAACTTTTTAAAATATAATTGATCGTCTTCAAATAACTTTATTGGACGTATTTTTTTTTTAAATACAAAAAGAGGAAAAAATCCATATCTGAAAAAAATATATATTGTAAAGTTGTGAACTATTTAATTGTTAATTTTATATTTATCATATATATGAACAAATATGCATACCAAACTTTCTAAATAAATGTTTTTATTCATTAAGTATTTTTATTTCTGGTGGAGAGAAATAACCGCCAAAACGCGTCTGCCTTGAATAGCCATCCTTTCTTTCTCGGCCTAACCCCACGTTCAAGAAGAATAAGGCCTACTCAATTCAAACTATAATATGAAATATAGAAAGACAGTGTGAAATAAGAATAGCGACAGATCAGGCAAAAGCAGACATTCAAGATCATCTGTCCACTACTTTTCTATACTTTTCTCGGGGAGGAAGGGGGGGGGGCAAAAAGGAACACTTTAAAACGCACACAAGCTCCACAAATTATATACACGTAATCATACGTACTAAAAAATAGAAGCAAATTCCCACCCAATCCCATAGACTAACAGAACAAAGTAGACTCACACATGCTATATTTTTTATTTTAAATATGCGTTAATGTTGAGCGCATGTTAACTCTAACAAATACATGTACATCTTAATAATTTGTGCTACGAGTTTACATAACATTTCTACACTGAAAATAACTTAAATCCATGTAAACTTATAGTTCTATAAGTGTTTTACCATTTAATTATGTTTTCTTTGATTTTCCTAAACAAACCCTTGTTTATGTTAAGTAAGCACTTGCTACCTAGTGACCATTCTATTCTCTCAATATTTAATTGATTTGACATTTTTTACCTGTTTCCGTATAAAACGCCCAATTAAAATATTGTCTGATTCTATGCTTTAATGTTTGAAGGTATTTCTGCGAGAATATATTGGCTGTTATATGTGCAGAATTTGAGAGTGCAATAAATTCAGCTTCACAAGTACAAAATGTGAAAAGACTTAAAAGTTGAATTTGTAAAAAAAGGAAGACATTTTTCATTTTAGTTGCTCAAAAAATACATATTTATGCACACATTATATGCATTTATGTTGAAAATATGTGTAAAAAAGAAAAATTCAAATGGTTTTCTTTGTTAAGTAAAAGTTTTAAACATTTGTCATGCATTTATTATGTTAAAAGTGTTTGTACCAACAAAACGGATGCAGTTTTCCGTCTTGCCCAGGACAAATTTATTTTTTTTATCTGGGCTTTTGAAAAAGTTATTTAAAATCAAATTCGATAAGTTTAGGGACAAAACCTTTTTCTTTTCGTCGCCAGTTTTCTAAATATATTGGCTATATTCTGCTCTGATTCTATTTAATTTACAATAATGGTTTCCTTTTTTACTTCAAGGCACATTACCACTTTGATATAGGGGGCTACTATCAGGGACATACGCTATAAGGTTACTGTGGAGAGTTGCGCGGAAAGATGTCTGTTAACATTGCACGAACTTCTGCATGTCAGTACAGTTGGGGAAGCATGGACCCGGAAGGGAGTCCCAAAGTCTAGCAGTTCTGGGAAATAAACTATTGGAGTAGCAACAATACTCCATACATGGGCGAATGAGGGCCTCATAGAGGTACAGGATACTTTCAGGCATTAGTAGTTTTCTAGCATGGTAGAGAGAGCCTACATTCTTCGCAGTGGTCCTGGTAATGCTCCCAATGTTACTGTTCTAACTCATTCCCTGTAAACGTTAGGCCGAGGAGTTTAAAAGAAGTACCTGCAGGTAATGTGTCTTTGGCCATTGCTATTTGTGGTAGAGAAGTTTCTTGTAATTATTGAAGGAAACAAGTTCAGTTTTGGCATTGAATGTGACCATCTATTTTTGTCCCGATTCCACTACAGATTGGAGGTCATCCTCTAGTGTTTCTGCCATTTCCTTAGATATGCGTTTATTTGTTTTCCTGTCATGTCTAATATAGAGCGTGGTGTCATCAGCATATATACCCATCTCAGAGACAATTTTGTCAGGGAGGTCATTTATGAATATTAGGAATAATAAAGGTCCAAGGATAGATCCCTGCTTGCTGGATTATCGCAATTAATTACTACGGTAGTTTCAACAGTGTTTATAATGGCCTTTAGATATAGCACTGCATGGGCAGATTTTGAGATTGCAATAAATTCGACTTCACAAGTACAAAATACTACAAGCTACTGCTGTTTAGACCTCCATGAAATAATAGGCCCATCTTTTTTTTTTTTTTTTACATGGAGTTCACCACTTATCAAGGCCCAATGGCCGCTCAGGGATAAGGGTTATTGTGTATACAGTAATCAAAGGGATAGTGTAGCAATAGTATTGGAGAATTGGTAAGGTGTCATTACTTAGGGGGGGGGGTCATTGTGTTGGACTTGAAGACATCCAGGGTGAAGTCAGGAGGGAAATAGGCAAGCAGAACAGAGTTCCACAGGCGTGCAGTTCTAGGAAAGAAGCTTTGTTCATGGTATCTACGTTTTGATTTAGGCACAGATAGGGAGTGGGGAAAATTATTGACGGTGGTTTCAGCTAGTCGGGTATTTTTTTAAAAAGATTGGCAAGGGAGGACCAGAGAATGGAGCTCAGACGAGCACCTGCCATGGAAATAACGATAGAACAATGACAGGCTCGCTACGTCTCTTCTGTGGGAAAGAGGTTGCAGGGTAGAGAAAAGGGCGTCCCCCGCCAAGTCACGGAGTCTATTTTGTACTCTGTCAAGGCAGGATAGGCTGTTTTTAGACCTTTTTTTTAAAGACCTATAAAAAATCCATAAAAAAATCCAATCATTTGAGACTTCTAGCGCCGCTCTGATTTTTAGTTTCGGTAGAGATAGAGTTTGAAAATATGGAGACAGAGAGACAGACTGGCAGACAGTGAGTTTTATAAATTAGATTAATAAAAGTTTAAAGTCTTTATTAGCAAATTCTGTTCCATTGCCAAAAGCGGATACATTTTACTGCACCGTCTATGTCAGCTAAGTGTATTTTAGTTACTAGGAAGCTATCAGATTTGTTCTTTATGAAATAGAGAATTATAAATCGGATTAATCGTCTACAAAATTCAAATCATACCCGAAGTTTTCTCTGCCCATCGCTCCGACGTGCTCGTTCAAGTAAAAATTCAAGTCAAATGTGATAGAAGGCACTTCGCCATTTTCCCCTGTGTACAAATGTCGCAGTTTGTCAAACTTTTAGAAGTTTTTATTTTCATTCCGTCAACCACATTCAGCAACTTCTTGATATCTGGAATATTGCAGTGACCAAGAATTTTATACCATGTTTGCAAATCATGGCAGGCGGTTGTTGATGGATTTTCTATCGAATAATGTTCCATTTCGGTACAGCAATGTTGACTTATTGGGGCTAAAGTTTGTATTTGCGTCATGTATAAAGGAAGCTTGTACATAAAATATATTTTCTTTAAATTCTGGAGTTAAAAGAGCGTTTTTCCAGAATACAGAAACCAAGTTCACCTTTATTATTACTTAGCAAGATTTTAGCATTGTCTCTCTCTTCAAAAAGATATCGTTTACTCGACTGCCGCCGGCTAGCTTAATAAACTGACTCTGAGGGTTAAAGCTAGGATCAAAACTGATAAAATCTGATTTCTTCGTTATTACATGCGCTGTTGCCCTACAGTTAGATTATGCCGGGGCAACATCGGGTGGCTTTGCTGATAGCCAATTTAGAAAATCGATTATTATTAAAAAGTAAAATGTTAAATAATGAACCTTATTGTTGTGTTAACTTTTAATTAGAAAAAGTATGCAGAGAGAATGTTTTGAAAGACGGAATGGTTAGTAAAATATTTAACTTAATAAATTAACTTACAACAATCAAGGAAATAATGCAATGATAAAAATGTTTCTAATAGATGGAAAAACGTGATTTTTTATTGCATTTTCACTCCAAATAAGGCACAGTGACACTTTGATGTAGGGTCTACTATATGGGACATAAATTTCAGGGATACTATGTGGGGAGATGAGTAGCAAGATGTCTATCTACATTACACTTGAACTTCTGCATGTCAGTACAGTCGGGAAAGCAGAAATCTGGAGATGAATTCCAAAGTTTAGCAGTTCTGGAGAAGAAACTACTAGAGTAAAAGGCTTTCTGGCATATGGGGATCTCTACTGTGTAGGGGTGGGATTTTTCTGCTTGTCGGATTTGTCAGGGGAATTTACGTGGAAGGGGCACGAGGCTTGTAGTTCGGAGCATTTACCATTAATTTACTTGTAAAACAGGCAGAGGGGCGCAACATTTCGTTGATGGAACAGTTCAGGACCTATTCGTCTTAGCTGACAGTTCGGAACCCATTAGGAAGGCGACTCTCTTTTGAACTCTGTCCAGAAATGAGACAAGTAGCAGATGCACCAGCTCAAATGTGACAACAATACTCGATACATGGGCGAATGGTGACCTTTTAGAGGTACAGGATACTTTCTAGCGTAAGTAACTTTCTAGCACCGTAGAGAGAGCCCACCTTCGCAGCAGCCGTGGCATTGCCCTCGATATATATGTTTCCACTTATTTTCCCTGTGAACATAAACCGAGGAGTTTGAACGAAATACTTTCAGTTAATGCATCATTAGTCATAGCCATTGGCGGTTGAGAAGGTAATTATTGAAGGAAACAAGCTTAGTCTTGGCAGCATTAAACGTTACCATCCATTTTTGTCCCCATTCG
Organism: Euprymna scolopes; assembly: GCF_053919585.1. Taxonomy (NCBI): domain Eukaryota; kingdom Metazoa; phylum Mollusca; class Cephalopoda; order Sepiida; family Sepiolidae; genus Euprymna; species Euprymna scolopes. The sequence continues at coordinate 124,010,375 of NC_136484.1, forward strand.
TGTCTGGGGGAGTCTTCCTCTAGGTTTTTCGCCATTGTCTTATATATATGTTCATTCGTTTTCCCCTCGTGCCTGTTATAGAGCGTGATGTCGTCAGCAATATGCCCATCTCAGAGACAATTTTATAAG